>NC_056733.1:1759593875-1759906375 GCF_019279795.1 Protopterus annectens | reverse complement strand
CCCAAACAGGGACTGTCCCTCAAAAAGTGGGACAGGAGGTACACTGCTTACATCAGTGCCTTAATCACCCTATATCCAACTGCCACTATGCAAATGTGTAAGGCATATATTCTTGATAATGCATGTGGGGAGCCAGGCATCACGGTCAGGTGTTAAATCCCGGGTAGTAGGTTCTGCATGACCGGCTGGAGGCTGAGCAGTCTCGTGAACCACTACTGCACATACAACTTGTGTCCAGATGTCTACAGAACTGGACATCATGTCATGACACCAAGTCTGATGTTTACACAGGATACTTATCCCATGAGGGATATCCAAAAATTGAACAGACCAATAACCTTATAGGTTTATACATGCAAGGGATACATAGTTTACAATCCTGAGACTGCCTAGGGTGAGACTGCCTACTAGATATGAGTAGTGGTCACTATGTGCAGATATGGCTGTGTCAAGCTGGCAGCCTGAGTATGGCTGGATTTGGTGGACATTCAGGAATTGGGGAGGGTTGTGTGCTGTAGAGGGGATGATGGGTATTCAATTATGCATCCAGGTGTGTTGTGGTTGGATGGCTCAGTTCAAGCCAGACCATTATGTGGGTATGTGCCGGTGACGTTTCTGTACATGTGTATCGAACATTTTAATATTCATATGTTTGTGGGATTGTGTTCTACAGTATGAGCTGTCAGATTGTATTGTGGATGTGTATGTTTGTTCTTTGCGTTTCTTTCTGATTCACCCACTGCTCCCTCATACACCTCCAGTTCACCTATTGTGCATCCAACACAGTCTCCCCTTGGCAAATTATGACATTACCCAACCCCCGCACATCCATCCCTCCTCTGGTTGATGGCCCATGGCCCGGTCAAGGGAACACATTGCATACACTACATATCTCTGGTACCTGTATGGTTGTGAGTACTACCCTAGCATTTTTCACCTTCCACATGCTGTACATCACACACATAGCTACATGCAAATACTTATCTTTCATGACATGGTAGGTAGACCTGGGTAATACCCGTTCATCTTTGGCCCATCCTGACAAGGACACCTTGAACCACAAATGGGCAGATTTTGGATGAATGCTCTGACCATTGGTAGGGTTGCCACCTTTTCATATGGCCAGGATGGGATATATTCGGGACACACATCAGATTTTACAGGTCAACACATACCCATGGTCAGTACAATGGATAGTACTTTTGTTTTATGCCTAAATGTAAGCTTATTGTTGTAGCAGTTTATCTGCTTCTTCTGTTTCATTTACTTGCTTATTCTGTTTCTTGTAACATGTAGGTATGTTACATATGGAAATAACTAATGTATGTGACCATTACATAAGATGTGTGACATAATTATGTCCTAAAATCACAGGATATATTACAGTTATAATGGTTTTGGTATGGACACAACTGCCCAGAAGGGGACTGTCCCTCACCTTTTCATATTGCCAGAATGGGATATATTCGGGACACACCAGATTTTTCAGGCCAACACATACCCGCGGTCAGTACAGGGATTAGAACTTTACTTATTTTCCTAGATGAGAGCTTATTCTTGTAGCAGTTTAGTTGCTTATTCTGTTTCTTGTAAGATTTACATATTTTACATACAGAAATAACTGTTATATGCAACTGTTACTAGAAATATGGTACATTATTTCCTACAATCACAGGACATTTGCCATTGTATTATTTTTGGTCAGGACACACCTACCCAAACAGGGACTGTCCCTCACAAAGTGGGACAGGAGGTACCCTGCTTACATCAGTGCCTTAATCACCCTATATCCAACTGCCACTATGCAAATGAGTAAAGTATATATTCTCGATAATGCATGTGGGGAACCGTGCATCACGGTCAGGTTTTTAATCCCGGGTAGTAGGTTCTACATGACCGGCTGGAGGCTGAGCAGTCTCGTGAACCACTACTGCACATACAACTTGTGTCCAGATGTCTACAGGACAGGACATAATGTCGTGACACCAAGTCTGATGTTTACACAGGATACTTATCCCATGAGTGATATCCAAAAATTGAACAGACCAATAACCTTCGAAATTTTTGGATTTACAAAAATATGATAGGTTTATACATGCAAGGGATACATAGTTTGCAATCCTGAGACTGCCTATGGTGAGACTGCCTACTAGATATGAATAGTGGTCACTATGTGCAGATATGGCTGCGCCAAGCTGGCAGCCTGAGTATGGCTGGATTTGGTGGACATTCAGGAATGGGGGGGTAGTGTGCTGTAGAGTGGATGATGGGTATTCAATTATGCATCCAGGTGTGTTGTGGTTGGATGGCTCAGTTCAGGCCAGACCATTATGTGGTTATTTACCAGTGACGTTTCTGTACATGTGTATCGCACATTTTAATATTCATATGTTTGTGGGATTGTGTTCTACAGTATGGCCTGTCAAGTTGTATTGCGGATGTGTATGTTTGTTCTTTGTGTTTCTTTCTTATTCATCCACTGCTCCCTCATACACCTCCAGTTCACCTATTGTGCATCCAACACAGTCTCCCCTTGGTGAATTATTACATTACCCTCCCCCCCCCACATACATATTCCACACACTCCATCCATCCCTTCTCTGGTTGATAGCCCATGGCACGGTCAAGGGAACACATTGCATACACTACATATATCTGGTACCTGTATGGTTGTGATTACTACCCTAGCATTTTTCACTTTCCACATGCTGTACATCACGCACATAGGTACATGCAAATACTTATCTTTCATGACATGGTAGGTAGACCCGAGTAATACCCGTTCATCTTTGGCCCATCCTGACAAGGACGCCTTGAACTGCAAATGTGCAGATTTTGGGTGAATGCTCTGACCATTGGTAGGGTTGCCACCTTTTCGTATGGCCAGGATGGGATATATTCTGGAAACACATCAGATTTTACAGGCCAACACATACCCACAGTCAGTACAACAGGTAGTGCTATTGTTTTATGCCTAAATGTAAGCTTATTTTTGTAGCAGTTTAGCTGCTTCTTCTGTTTCATTTACTTGCTTATTCTGTTTCTTGTAACATGTAGGTATGTTACATATGGAAATAACTAATGTATGTGACTATTACATAAGATGTGTGACATAATTATGTCCTACAATCAAAGGATATATTACAGTTATAATGGTTTTGGTATGGACACAACTGCCCAGAGGGGGACTGTCCCTCACAATATGGGACAGGTGGTAACCCTGACCATTGGGCTAGACTTAGCTATTGGCAGTGTGCTAACACGTTGCATTTAGCTTCCACTGATATAATTATCAGCACTACAATAGAATACGGGCACTGGGTTTTAAATATCATTTGTTTGAGGGATGGGGGCTCAATATTCAGCTACGAGCATTTGTGTTTGCTTCTTATTTTTGTGTTCGCAAACCTGTCTTGCATGCTTTGCATGCGTTTCAGTATCCACGGACACTGACAGGTGTGATTGCTAATGGAGGGAGGCTGCAATATTCAGCATTTTAGGTTGCACATAAACAGCCGACATGTCCACGCCTCCGTGCTGCACTTCGACATGCCCCATGCACTCACGCATGTTTCCTATGCACGTGGTGGCAGCGCACCTTCATTAATATGCATATGGTGCTACTGCGCCATCTCTATGCCGCACAGTCGGCACAAGCCTAACGCCGTCCTTGCGCTGAGCTTCATGAATCCCGGGGATAATATTACAAACTCCGACCAAGTTTCTTCCTTACTTTTAAATCTACCCAGTTTATCACAGAGTCACACTATAGTACAGATTGCAGGCACCAATCCTTAATGTGTCCATATATTGCACATATGTGTGTTCTGATTATACTGATTACAGTTTACAGAAGGCCATTTGTGCCACTGGTATAGAGGTATGAAGTTACATTCCAATAATGATGAAAACCTAACAGTGTTGTATATTTAGAAAATGTGGTTTTTGAACCCACAACCTATGACTCCTCTCAAATACTGTACTGTTCTTTTGTACTACAGACTACTATATGCATACTTTCCTTTAACAGTTTAGAGATGAATGCTCACTGTTATTTCAGAATATGGCGCCATTGGTTTGAGCTACAGACTAAGGCATGCATAGTTTATTTTACAGTTGGTATATTCATGCTCATTTTGATACAGATGTATTAAATACCAACTAAGCGGTCCTTAATTTTTAATGCTACAAATTACTATACAAATTATTATTATTATTATTATTATTATTATTATTATTATTATTATTATTATTATTATTATTATTATTATTAAAATACTATTTAGACAGTACTGTTCTGATGCATACATAGCACATGCTTCTCACATCCTTACTAAATGTGCTGCATGGGAATTGACATTTGAGGTTCGCTCTGCAGTAGCTGTGGAAACAACAGAACAGAACAGAAAACCATTATGAATACCAGTCTTGACTATATCTAGCTTTTAACTCTTACAATTACTCACTGAAATTGATACTTACTCATCTATGAGATGTCTCTTGTATGAAATTGTGTGATCCAAAGGTTGAGGATATCCAGCTTCCTTCTCCAGAGTTCATCAAACTGATGTCAGTATTGTTTGCCGCTGTGTGAGGGATACCTGTAGCATTGGTTAAAGCCCTGGCAATACTATTTCAGGGTTCAGACTTATATTCTGAGCCTGAATAGTGCTGCTGCAGAACCCGGGACCCATTCTGCTTAACTAGGAGTCCAACAAAAATGTTGGGCTCCCATACATCCCACCTCTGTGCCTGAAAGCACACACAATCTTCAGGAACACCTGACATGCCTGCCATAGCTCATACTCAATGTATAATGAGCATTTCCTACCAATTGTCTTTTATATACTAATGTTTTCCAACCTATTATATGTGTCACGCTTACTGAGAATACGCACATTTTCATTTTGCAACATTTGAAAATGCTGTGTATCTCTTACCATCACGCAAACACAGTAAGCAAGCGTGCGCACTGGCAGACTCCATGTTTGTGTGATGGTAAGTGATGCTCAACAGTGGCAAACCATGCAATTTCTAGATTATTAGTTATACAGGCACTTGTGTAAATGTGCTAGTCAAATGTACCATGTCTACAGTTCTCCTAAATTTACAACTATTACCACAAGGAGGTTGAGAAAACAGTTGTGTATGTTGCACTTCATGCTATAATCTGCAATCTCGCAACAGTAAAACAAAATTTGCACACTCTGTATTAGAACCCTGGACCATCTGCACTCCATACTTAACACCTGCTGTCATGGGATTAGTGCAATGATATCTGCTATCTTAGTAGTTATTGTAAGGTTTCTATTAATCATAGCACAACACCACTTACCATGTTTGCATGTTGCACATTATTATTAATTGAATGCATGCAGCTTTTATTCCTGGCTCTTTGGATCCTGTCTACAATCTGGGTGGCCATTTCTCCAGTTTGTGTGCACATTATGCAAATCAGGTGAGCAGAGTTAAACATGGTTATACAACAAGTTGATGCTCTGGTACTGTCAGGAATAAATCAAGAAGAAAACTACAGACCAAGTGCAAAAATCTTGATTGTAGGTAAATAATCAAAAAGTAAGCCTCTCAAGTCATCTCTTAAAAAGAAGCGATTTATTCTAAGCACCAAAAACTAGCTTTTCGTCGGAACACACTCCAACTTCCTCAGAAAAAAGTAGCAAACAGTATCTCACTACAGCCGTTAACTTTTATACAAAGAACATTTAAAATCACATGATCAGCATTGACTAATTGGTTGAATCAAACACTGACACCCCCCCCATTAGAAAAAATCAAGTTGCATAGCCATTTGGTAAAAACAAACAAATGAAATAAATTGAAAATAAAAATAAAATAAATACACTGCCCGGCACAAAATGCCTGTGATCGTACCTGCATAGTTGTATGCCAGAAATAAAGCCATGCCCCCAAATAGTATAAATATTCAAGATGTTAAATGAGGTGATGAACAAACACCCCAACAAACTCAGCACATACAACAGGTTACCTATTCAATACAAAGAATATAAAATAAAAAATGAACAAAGTGAAAAATAATTCACGTAGTGTGATCGGTAGCCATTATAGCTCCAAGGACGTAATAAGTTCACAATAGCGAATTCAACCTCAACAAAGGGGCAGGAGATTTAGTTACAAGGATGTCAGTACTATTAAGGAACAGGCAGATTCTTTGGATCTGGTTAGACGCAGTGAACGCCTTGCAGCACATCACCAATCCAGTAATTTGGAAGAGACTGTTGAGAGTGCAAATTTTCAGGATCCAGCCTCGCCTCCCTCGGAGGACCAGGGTCGTAAACCCCCCCATCGGTCCAGGTCCAGGAGGAATTGATTCAAGTGTCTACTGTGACGGGTCTTTGTTCATCTGGCCAGAGTAATGTTTTATTAAATTCCAGCAAAGACTTTAAGATTTACAACTTTTCCGATTTTGTGTTCGAGAACAAGTTAGTGGACTTGCTGGCTAAAGGTTTCTCTTATGTACCCTCTAGGAGGGCCGACCTGGCTTCTTCTATTATTAATTTGAAACTTTATGTAAGAAAGTTAAACTTACAGTTATTAATGGGTAAATTTACTAGTGTCAGGGGTGAATTCCTTTTAGCCAGCACTTACAACCCACCTTTACATCCATCTTTGAACTTATTTGAACAGATCTGTGAGTTAGACCTAAGGCATGTGTTAAACAAACCTTTACCTAGACAAGCCTGTAGGTACAACATCAGCAAAAATGAGAGATCATTGTTAGACCCATTAGTCAATGCTCCTGTAAGGGTCATGCAACCAAACAAGGGTGGAGGTTTGGTGGTTATGGAAGAGTCAGACTATGTCAAGAGGAAGGAGGACATCATTTCAAATGAGTCTTATAAGGAGGTTTCTAGTAATTAATTGAACATAGGTAATTCTAGGGTAACCACTTACTATGGCGATATGTTTGTCAATGGATCCATTGATTTAGACTTATTGAATTTTATATCTTCTCCAATATATAAAATTTCTGTTATATTTGGTTCACCTGATATTCATAAGAACCCTCGGGATCCACCTTTGCGTCCCTTAGTTAGTGCTAGGGGTAGCATTACTTACGCCAGTGCTAAGGTGGTAGACTGTATACTAAAGAAATATGTGGTTACTGAACCTCAAATCTCTAAGGATTCTTGGTCTTTTTTGTCTATGAGCAATCAAACAACTTATAGTGATGACAGCCACTTTTTAACAGTGGATGTGAAAGATCTACATCTATCCCCCACCCAGTTGCCTTGGATTGGATTTCTATTATATTGTCCAAAAAGGAAGCCCCAACAAAAGACATCTAACTGGTAAACGAATTGTTGGATATTATTTTGTCCAACAATTTTGTTTCTTTTAACAACAGATTCTATTTAAAGTTGATTGGAGTACCTATGGGTTCTCCTTGCGGGGCAAGCATGGCCAATTTGGTCATGGCTTACTGGAAGAGGGAGTTTATTTTAAATAATCCACTGTTTGTGAGCAAGGTCATGTTGTATACACGGTTTCTTGACGACATCTTCATCATTATGAGGGGGGAATGAGGATTCAGCTATTTCTTTGGTGGATATGTTTAATTCCTCTACTATTTTTTTACAATTCACCTATAATTTTTCTCTCGACAGAGTATTCTGCCTTGATGTGGACCTCTTTAAAGATAAAGTCAATGGTTGTTTTGTGGCTAAAATCTACAGAATGAAAACTTTTTCTAACAGTTATGTCCAATTTGATAGTTGTCATCCTTTTTCTCAAAAGTGATCTATACTAAAAGGCCAACTTGTTCGAGCAGCCCGTATGGTATCTAGGGACTGTGACTTTGAAGCAGAATGTGCCTTCATGGTGGAACTATTTTCTAGTAGGGGTTACCCAATAGATTTAATCCATGATCTATTATATGAGGTCCAAAACAAGATAACTACAGGGGTATATGCACCTATTTTGAATAAAAAAATTTTAGATAAGGAAATTTCTGTGGGGAAGGAGAAAGTAGTTTTCCCATTGTACAACAGTTTTATATTAACTTACAGCCTGGATGCTAAAGAAATATTCGGGATTATACTGAAGAATTGGAATCTAATCACCCAGGATGAGTCTATTTGTAAATTCTTGTCAGACTTGCCTCGAATAGTTTTCAGGAGAGGTTTGAATATTAAAGGCATCTTAGAGAGAAAATCTAAAAACCTAATCAATAGAAATGGGATGTTCAAGTGTAATATGTGTCGCTACTGCACCCATATAAAGACAGGGATGAGATTCACTATCAGGAATGAGGTGTTCCATATAATGAGTAGATACAATTGTAGTAGCACCCAAGTGGTATATTTGGCCCAGTGTACTGGTTGTCCTGCATTTTATGTTGGTAAAACCAACAGAAGATTGCAAGAATGTATTTATGAACATCTTTATGCCATCAGGAAAGGCAAGATGGACAACGCATTAGCTAGACATGTAGTTGAAAATTCGAGCCATCATTTTTTGTTTAGCATTATAGACCAGGTGAAACCCGACTCAAGAGGGGGTCCTTCTTCCCTTTACTTGGAGAGTAGGGAGTTGTCTTGGCAACTGAGGTTGGATGCTTGTCATTCACCAGGTCCTAATGGCATATTGTCCATTACTTGCCTTTTAAAACTCAAAAGGCTGATGAGGTGATGTGCCCATCCGTTATGGTTTTTAGACATACAGTATTCGTCGTTGGTCTTCTTATGTATTCTTAGGTACAATCATCATAGGAACTATGTAATATTTGGCGAGGACTTATTTTTTACCCCTCTGACATTTTTGCTTTCGTTTTCAATTTTATTTTTATATCTATATCCTATATTTATATATTGTATCTATTTTGACATTTAGTAGTAGGGCCACCATATAGGGTTTTATCAGCATTTTTTGTCATGTTATTCATTTTTGTTCTTCGTACCATATTTTTTTAGAGTAGGGATTCAGTAGGTCGAGCTTATGCTTAGTGGGCATTTTTGTTGGCCAGTTTTTAGGGGGGGGGGGGGTTAAGATTGGTCTTGGATTTTTGAGAGCCATCTATTGCATGCCAGCGACATATTTGCTTTCAGATATTCTGGTTGTTAGGTGGAATGCTCGATCTCATTGTGACATCTACCTATATGTATCGAGTATACTATTACATATTTCTTGTATTTATACCAGTTGTTTCGGAAATTCAGTATACATTGTGTTTATTTTATACATCAGTTGGCTGGCTCTTTTTTCGGGTGGTTTGTAATGCATTGGCCCTTTTAGGCATCTTGGGCCTTCACCTCTTTTTGGTGTAAGTAGGTATTGGATCCAGTCATAAACTAATTGGGTTGTATACATGGAGTGTGGCAGTCAACTCCTTTGCTGGGGTTGAATTCACTATTGTGGACTCATTACGTCCTTGGAGCTGTAATGGCTACCGATCACACTTTGTGAATTATTTTTCACTTTGTTCATTTTTTATTTTATATTCTTTGTATTGAATAGGTAACCTGTTGTATGTGCTGAGTTTGTTAGGGTGTTGGTTCATCACCTCGTTTAACATCTTGAATATTTATACTGTTTGGGAGCATGCCTTTATTTCCGGCATACAACTATGCAGGTACAATCACAGGCATTTCGTGCCAGGCAGTGTATTTATTTTATTTTTATTTTCAATTTATTTCATTTGTTTATTTTTACCAAATGGCTATGCAACTTGATTTTTTCTAATGGGGGGTGTGCCAGTATTTGATTCAACCAATTAGTCAATGCTGATCATGTGATTTTAAATGTTCTTTGTATAAAAGTTAACGGCTGTAGTGAGATACTGTTTGCTGCTTTTTTCTGAGGAAGTTGGAGTGTGTTACGACGAAAAGCTCGTTTTTGGTGCTTAAAATAAATTGCTTCTTTTTAAGAGATGACTTGAGAGACTTACTTTTTGATTATTTACCTACTATCAAGATTTTTGCACTTGGTCTGTAGTTTTCTTCTCAATTTATTCCTGACAGTACCGGAGCATCAACTTGTTGTTCTTTCATCAGCTTTCTTCTGGTACCTGAGTTTGTCTTTTGTGTTAAACATGGTTAAGTGATGCAGTGCACAAACACTGACCAAAAAAAAAGCAGCATAAATTAAAACACAAAAGGAGACTGCCAGAGTTTTGCAGAATATTTTTGGGCTGTTCCTTGTAAAATGTGTGGTTTACTGGGAAATCACTGAAGACTGAAGAACTTGCATGGAGTTTATTGAATCCTGCTGAGTGTTATACAGACCTTTGCATTTGCAGGAATGCGTACTGTTTATGTTGACATATGTTGTGGGCTCACACAGAAATATTTCCATGTGCATATCACTATTTTTCTGATGACCAGCCATCTTAGTGGTGACAACTTCACCACCCCCCCCCAGGAAAATGAAATAAAAATTGATTCTTTCTGGCAATATGGTGAGGACTCCTTGGCTGTTCTTGTGATACTGTTTGGAGACATGAAATCTGGACTGACCTCACCAATTTGGCAAATGCAGTTGGAGGTCACAGCTGATCTCATGATGCCTGTAGATGATACAGCTGAGATATGATCCTTTGTGCAACCAGCAGATTAATATATTATGAGAGATCAAGGGATATCACCAGTGATGGACCACTATTGACCCCCCCAATGACATTACAATATTTCTGTCCTCACTGCATACAGCAAGAAGGGAGCACTGCATACCTGTGGGTGGGATAGAAGCTGGAGTTCCAGTCTGAACATATATGTCTTTCTTTACATAACATGGCTGCTTTTAGAGACAATCCCTGCATATCGCTGTAGCATGAATACTCATGCAGATTTGCACCATGCACAAACATCATCACAAGTGGAGGACTATGAACGTAAGTCTAATGGCATGTAGTCATGCAACTGAATTACAGACAGAGCAGTCCAAACAACATGTAAAATGCTGTTAGCATTAATATTTACAGGTCCATCTACTTTGAAAAAAATAAGGGAATAGAAGGTGAGTTTCTCCATACCATTACTGTGACCACTACCTGTTACTACCTCAGTCTCATTTCATGGCACTGTTGTTTATTGTTATATTGCTATTTCCCTAATATTGTACATTACAGGTACATCTAATGGGGGCCCAAGCCATGCAGGTTCAAGTTCAGACAGGCCAGGTATGTTACAGCAAAACTGTCATAGCTTGTATCAATATGTAGCACACATGTGATACATGACATTTATGTCAATATTTTTCAGCACAGACCCATCTGGTGTACAGGTGCAATGTCCAATACGTGGCTATCTAAAGCCCTGTTAATGTATTGTATATGTGTTGTTGTCAGTATTGTTTCTGCTAAATAAATAACTGTGTTGTCTTTCTCTTTATTTCCCCACAGCAGGATCTATAGTACATCCCACAGCCACTCCACAGCAGGAGTCTGTCAGTGCTTTGCTATTAACTATGTTTTGTAATTGGTATTACTGCTAACCTCTTGTTATCCTCACTAATACAGTGTCCTTCTTCCCATTTCTAGGCTAGTCTGCATCAACCTCATCAAGTGCACATATCAAGAAAATGTGTATGTCAAACCTTCTGTATTGTGTTCACATGGTTAATGGTGGCAATGATGTGATCACTAATGATGTTTTTTCCCTACAATAGTTGAAATTCATCCCTCTTCAACAGCACCATCTTTTTATGAGGGGTTGTCAGATGTGTGTTTGGCTTGAATTCCTCACATATGTCATGTGCGTTTGCATTGTAACCTAATTGTATACTCCATGTATGTGGATTCTGTGAAACATACATACAGTAGACCTCATGTAAAGTCATTGTTACTTGTAAAATTGCAGTGAGATATATGTATGTCCTGTGTCTTTTATGCTATTCTTCATGTGATATAAGCACATTGCCCTGATCTGTGTCTTAGTATATTGTAATACATTAGTTATCTAGATCATCGATCAGCTGATCCAGCAGTTATGAAGCAGTTTCGGATATGCCAGAGCATGGTATTATGGCCCCTGGTTCACAGGACCTTGACATGATGAGAAAGTCCATCCAGGATGCTGACAATGATGTTGCTGCAGCTGTAGCCTTGTGAAGGGGAACTTGTGTAGTCATTCCAACAATGATGGGACATTGGATGTTGAACAGGGTGTGACTACTGAATGCCAGACCCCAGCTGAGACCACTTTCTGATTGCAGTTCCCCACAACAATCTGAAACAGGGCATTGCCATAGATGTAGGCTTGCAGATGTTGCGCCTAGCCAGGTGTCAGAGGGTATCTGCTTCCTTTTGCAGGCACATGAATGTTCACAGCAATGGCATTGGTTAGACATCCATGCATTTGCACGTGCCATGCAGTGAGATAATGGCTGCACTGGCTGCTCAAAATAAGTCTGCTAGCTGTGTCTATGATTGATTAGATGCAATCCATGCTGCTGTGGTGGGAAACACCTGAACATAAATGTTTAACCTGTGTACGCATGTATGTGTGGCTTGCCATGACTCGAAGTTGTGGGCCAGACACTGCCGGGTTGTATGGGCGTGCATTTGTGATAGCATGCTATGTTACCTCTGCCCATGTCTTCTGACCCCTACTTCCTCCTGCTCCTTCTCTGATACCTATGGGATGTCCTCTTCGGACATCTAGGGTTCTTGGGTTAGTTCACTCCCACCTACAGCTGGAAGACCACTATGTGCTCTAGTTAGCATATTTGCAACATGTCACAAACTGTTTTCATCTGTGCTGCTTTCTCAGGTTTGTATTGCCGTGCACCCCTGAGGGTGTCCAGACATCTGAACCTAGCATTCATTATGCCAAACACACACCCTATGGTGCTTCTGGTTGTTGCACGTGCTCCATTGTAAGAGTTCTGTGTGGGTTTGGCTGGTTCTCTGTACAGGGTCATTAGCCATGGCTCAGGTGACGTCACCTGTTGTGGGGAATGAAAACACATTTGGTCATAATGGATATTGTTGTGAGGGATAACTTTGGGTTACTTCCTAGCCTGTACTTACCTAGTAGCAGTCTCTCAGGTATTTCACCTTGCTGGAATGCATCCCTCAGTCCAATTTACATCCATATGGTAGTATCAAGGACCATTCCAGGGTGTGTTGCCATGATGTTTATTATGCTGACATCTAATGCCAACACAAAATGGCAGTAGTTGATGGATGGTCAGCCCTTTCTGTTTATGTATCGGTCTGCTTTAGAATTTACTGGTGTCTTGATAGACATGTGTGTGCAATCTATTTCACTGAGTACATGGAGGAAGTTAGCAGTGCTATAGAACTAGTGCATTAAAATTCTCTGTTCCATGGGGGTGAATGGAAAGTGTATATAGTCATCTACCTTGCTGCACATTGCTTCCACAAATTTTGTCAGGATACAGCTGGCAGCTGTCTGTGACACTTCCACAGCATTCCCCATGTGTGTCTGGAATGTCTCAGATGTTAAGTACACCCAGGCTGAAACACACTTTGTTTTCAAGGGGGATGGGGTTTCCTCCCAAAGTTTACACAGACGTGTGTGGGGCACACATGTTACAGACAGTCTGCACATGTTGTCTGTCTAGGTGGTACCTATCAATTATTTGCTGGTCTGACAACTGGTTTAGTTGCAGCCTTGCTCTGACTCTAGCTGGCTGCTTGTAGAGTGCACAACCACAACCTCAGTTATGGCTTTTATCATTGAAGCCTGTTGTATTTCATTAACAGCAGGTACATTTTTTATGCATTATTTGTTCTTTTGCTATGGAATTTGATGAATTCTGTGGTATTACCTTTAATTCCTTGGGCTACATAAAGAATACACAGAGGATTTCAGAAACAGAGTCAGCATGGCAGTTTGTCTCATTTAAGTTGCGTTGTATGCACACAATGTGTTTTGAAATCAGACGGGCCTGCACAGGATCTGTAATTATCCTATGCTGAATAGCTAAGTACTCAGACTGCCTTCATCGTGTCTTCTGAAATCATGTCCATAGCAGTTGCGCTGAAGACTTCCATCAGTGTGCTGTGCTGTCCATAAATAGCTTCCATGAACATTACAGAATACTGACCAATAGGACCAATATTGAATCAATCAGTAGGAGAATGTGCATCTCATGTAAAACTTAATTATCCTTCTATGTGTGCTTTATGAGATAAATTTGCAGTCTTTCTTTTCTAGGGGCTGTGGGAAGAAGATTAATTTTTATATTATTATTTACTAAAAGCTTATAATGTATTTATATAAAATAATTAAGTATTAATATGTGAAACAAGTGACACAGGAAAAATTAACATCTGTCTAAAACATGTTAGCTCCAAGTTCATAGAAACATGAAGAAGGGTGACCACTCCCTAAAGAAAAGAATCCCTGCTGGCATTTAAAAAGAAAGAGCGCAATAGGAGGAAGGGGAGGGAGGCAGAATACATTATCAGTACCGTACAGCAACTATACAACCTGGAATCCATCGAAAACAGAAAAAAAGTAATAAGCAAATGTTTCACCTTAAAAATGCCAGATGTAAGCATTGAATATAAACCATATAGAAACAAAAATAAAAATGTGAAAGGATTTTACACAATATAGCATATGATAAACATGGGCAGCGTGCTTTAGTGACACTGATAAAGTGATGTTAGTGGAGCATAAAAGCTTGGTACTCATAGAAAAATGGTGGCAAGATATTATAAAGTTCAGAGACAAGTTAGCAGTGTCTGTAGGGGTTCCCCTATATGTACATAGGTGATAACCTGGGTGTAGTCTGCTATAAGAAAGGCTGGCATATAAGCCTTTTAGACTAGAAATATATGAAGGTTTAAGTAGAAAAATAGATAAATGGCAAAGTTTGGGCCATGCATATCTGAATTAGTGTGGAAAAAGTAGAGTTCTGTAAATACTGTTCGAATAACATGGTAGCAGCTGCTGCTCTTATTTAGAAGCAAGAAGCTATGCATGGGTTTAGTTGTTGACATCTTTGGACAGCTTTACTTTTTTACAATTAATAGGATGTCTATTGCGAGTTGATCAATAAGAAGATGTAGGTTAATTTTTACAAAAAGCTATGTTCCTTATATTGTCAGTGATCATGGGATTAGTTGAAGTTGCATGATGGGAAAGAAGTGCAAAGTGCTGGAGTACACAATGTGAATATGACTTATCAGTTTCTTTATTGATACTAATTTTATATAAGTTATAGATATCAATAACAAGTTAATAACGTAAGAGCCACAGAGTGTAGATGTATAGTACAAGGATTGGCAAGTATCATTCTTCCACCTGATAAATAGTAAAGACATGCTAAAATCTGTGTGCTAGTTAACCAAACTGAATTTAAAATGAATTATTTGTTATGTTTGGCAGAGCTAATTCCTGCAAGACAAAAATAGCAAATATAATGGTTACATTCAAAGTTCATGTGGTAGCAGTTTAGTTAATTTACTTCTCAAGCAAAGAAAACTGTTTCTGAGTCTGACTGAATCCTATAGTTTAATTAAAGACAATAAATTGGCTTGTTGACTGCTACAAAGAGTGTTAAAAAAGAAAAAGAAAGGAGAAGTTGATATACTTACCCTGAGTATTAGTATATATGACAAGCATAAGACAGGTAATGCTAAATGGGAGAAGTAATGGAATGAACCCTTAGGTTTTAATGTTTAACTTTTGTATACATTAATAATGATGTTCATAAATATGTTGTCATCATTCTAGTGCAATGTATCTGTTATGTCAATACAAGAATTGGGAGGAATGTTTTGAATGAAAATGTAGTTTTTAATGAAGGCTGAAGGCATTTTATATAGAAAGGAGATGGTACAGCAGTTGTTATTATTTTATTTTATTTATTTTTAAAGGTATATTGTAAGAATGAATTGTAACTGTATGTGGATTTTTATTGGCAGAAAGCTATAATAAAAAAGCTGTTTGTTAAAAAAAATGCTAAACACTGAAGAAAATGCATTACTAAATAATGTGCTTTATCTTTACAAATGTTGTCATAATAAATCATTATGAAGTCATTCCTTCAGACTACATACATGCTTAATCCCACACCAAAATGACTGATTTTCTTTTTCAGTAAGTTATGTCATACTAGAAATCATAAATATAGTATCCAAACAACTCATCAAAGCAGAGCTTAATATGTATATAAGCAGCACTACAGTACACACATTTCCTTTTGCAACTCCAAGAACATATCATTTGCAATTCCAATCACTTTAATGTTTTTTGAAAGCATTGTTTTCATGTAGAGGCTGTACATGCCTGGTTTCTTACAAAATTCTCAGTCTTGCATGTACTTGAAATGATAGCATGATCAGGTGGTGATGTCTAAATCAGAAGCACATGCTTCAATGATGTTAAGTTTAAAAATGTTTTCATTTGAAAGAGTATGGGGGGTATTCATAGCCATTCTACTAAGGCATAAAGCCAATCTACACAAATACGTGCTCTGTAAATATGAACCTTGGCACTATGAACACTACCCTATGTTTTTTGGATGGATGAATTTATGGACAGGGATTCAACTTTCATCAATATTACAGTTAGTATGTGACTCAAGAACCAGAACAATCTTTACATGGGTTTATGAGGTTCTTGCCTAATTAAAGAAAAATGATTCTGTAATTTCTTTTCTTTTTTTTTTTTTTTTTTGCTGATTGTTGAGGTTGTTAATGTGAGCAAATCAGATGTTGGTAAACTGCTCAAGCTGCAATCAAGGATTCAACTGTGCTAAACAAATTTGCATCACAAGAAGATCAGAGGATATAAATCAGGAACTTTTCTTTAATAACAAATGTTTCCTAACCTCACACAAAACCTACTTTTTTCTTGTAGATATTTTTTGCCGGAAAACTTAAATATTTTCTGGTGGAATGGTAATACGCTTTTTATACAAAATCTTTGACCCACTTGTTTTTTGTCCAAAAACATACCTATTTCAATACTGGAATCATTTATAGAAAATTGTAACAATAGTTAAGTGGCTCATGCTACAGATAATTTTCAGCTATGGTCCATGCAGCAACAAAAGCTCTTACAAAGTCAAAATAAATGCATAGTGAATGCAATATAATGCTTCTAACAAAATGTTTGAGAGAAATGGGAAGAAACCATAGTACACCACAGAGTACTCAGAAGAAGCTTGCATTCAAAAAAAGTAAAATAAATAAATAACTGCATACATATGTAAAACAAACTCTAATTCACTGTCACAAAAAAGGCACTGGAGTTCTGAAACATCATTGCTGACCATAGTGACACCTTTTAACAGGTAAACATTTGTGATTGCTTCATGTGGATTCAAGATATAGAAAGAGTAAGCTGGACAAAAAGTACTGAAGATGAATTCAGGAGGTATGGTACAGGATACAAACAATGAACAAGGAGCATATATACAGGAGGGAGAATAGGAGAGGATATAACACAAGTATTAAACATGGAATCAACTGGTAAGTCAAAGGTGACAGAGACAATAATCATGAAATCATCACATTAGGAAGTTATATAGGGAAGATCTGGTCAGTATACAGTGATCGTTGTCTCAGTCATCAAAAAAAAATAATTTCCTAAACCTGCATTATAAGATACTACCAGATCCCCATGACGGTATCTAACTATCCATCTATCTATCTCTCTATGTTTGTGTGTGTGGTTGCACGTCAAAACAGCAAATGCTTATATAACCAAATGCTTTTTGAAACTGTAAATAAGAGTGAACTCTCATATGAATGCATGTTCTTTTCTATGGAGTTTTAGCCATAAGCCTTTTTTGAGATGACTCTGCCATGGGGTCAGGTAATTTACCCTTATCCCACTGTTGTGGAGTCTCAGAGCTGGTATATATAAATTAGCACTGATCCAGAATGATTATTCTTTCTGTGTTCGCTCTTTTGTTTGATGAGATTCTTTATATATATATATATATATATATATATATATATATATATATATATATTATATATTTGTATGTTGTATGTATACAAAATACACACACACACACACACACACACACATATACAAAATATAAAATATATATATATATATATATATTATATATAACACACAAACAAAAAAATAAAATAATACGGAAAGATTTATTCAGTGAAATGTATCCAAACTCCTGCCTCCTCCCCCACTCTTCTCTCAAGAGGTGCTGGATTTTTTTTGCATGCCTTCTATTGTTTAAATCCGGCTACTTCCACTCTGACTTGTTTGTGCATCATTATTGGTGATCTTGTTTTATGTCTATATTAATGTATATTTATGTAGATGAATACATCCAGATCATCTATATTTCTATCTATATATGTAAACATATCAGCATGCAGAAATCAGTGATCAGTATATCAGCTTTTGAATATTGACACTTATCATACCTGATCAGTAGTAATTTTGACTGTCCATCTATCCAAAAGGGCATCAAATTCTCTCCTTTTCCAACTGGTAAATACACTAGCACTAATACCAGACATCATTTTGCCATTGTGATACTGATAGAGAATGGGCTTTTCATAAGGCAATGTTTATGGCTGGTGTTAGAGGCTGGGTTGTGGTTGGAGTTAACACATGTGAGTAAGGATGGGCAGGAAGCAGTCAGTGTACTGTTGCTGTGACAGCATACCAGTCTGTGTTTTGTGTTTCTGACTTTAATATACATTATATTTGAACTAAATAGAGTAAGGACTATACCACTGATTCAAATAATGTTACTTTGCAGGACTGAACCAAAACTATTTATTGGGAATGCTACATCGGTTTGTGTAAGCAGTTTTTAGATCTTGCATTTCTGGGATGGTTAAGAAAATTGGGAACCTAAGCAAACACTGTGATGCAACTTGAGTGAAGAATATGATTAACATGTAATGCTAATAGACATAAAAGAAATGACAGTGAGAGCACAATGATAGTACAGGTAAAAAAAAGTAAATGTTAGGCACTAACAGTAGGAAGTATAGCAAGTTACATTTCTAGCAGCAATTATAAAACAAAGCATTACATTAGAGAAGGTAATGGTATGGTGCGCTGATATGGCAGAAAGTTCCCTTCCAAAGACAGTTACCAGCTCAACATTATGTGAAGACTGAGTGTGCTGAAATGAGTGTGACTGCACTTCAGGGATATGCAATAAGGAGAGACAGCAAGGAAGGTACAAACAATAAATAATATAACTACCAGTACATATAGTTAAAGTTATGAGCTTTAGTTCCTGTGGTACAGACTTCAATTCCCTCAGTCATCATTTGCCTACTGTGTGACCTTGAACAATTCATTAAACCAGACAGTCCTTGGTTGAAAATGGGAATCTGGACTAGCCTTCTTAATGGTCTCCTGGACGGCAAGCCTAGTAACTACCAATAAATAATAAACTGAAAATGTTAGAAATCATATTAGACAGGTTTAAGCAGACCTATCAAAATATCTATCTAATTATCTGTCTGTGTGTGTTAAGACAAAGGTACATGAATTACTGCAGTGTTCCAGAGTTGTTACACATCAAAGACGCAAACCTCCAACACTCCAAAAGCAAAGTTTCAGGTGTAATTACTTTTTAAATCCTTGAATATATAAAAAAAATAAACAAATAAACAACTAAAATAGTGGAAATAGCATCCAACCAACATGACCATCACAGACCAGTTTCGCAAAAAAGCATAATCAGTGAAAAGGCATGCCATTTCCTGTTCATTTAAATAAACTCCATTTAAAGAGACATGCCCCTATTTCAAAAGTTGCACCAATTCCAAGCATATATTGAAAATACATACTTAAATACACCCATACCTGCATGAATACATAACCAACAAGTACATGTACATCAAAATTCATACTATAAATATTTTTCCAACTCACAAATTAATGCATATTTTTAAAAAACACAAATATATATGTGCATTCAAATATACACATATAAACATATTTACATACACATGCATGTGTATGCAAATACAAGAGCATACTTATACATATATTCATTAGCATGTGCATGCATACACATATACACATAAAAAATTCTTACTTCTTAATATTTGCCCATGTACATCGCCATATTAGGAACAGTATTATATAAAAAAGGAATTACATTGATCAGGTCTGACCATAAGCAAATCACCCTTGACATCCACATCCCACCCCCACCCCCAGTAAGGAAACGTCCTTAAAAAATTTCTCCAAAGCCAACTTCAAGCTACTGAAGTCAGAAGTGACAAACTTCACAACAACCACGCAGATGAGATCTGGAAGTTCAACTGCAGAATCCTACACTAAGGCACTGTACGAGCACATCCACTCATGCATGAATTGTGCCATCCCAAATAGAACCAAGATGCTCTTCTCCAAAAAAAGGAAGCCAATATGGTGGTCCCCTGCTATAAACAAACTATACAACAGAAGGAAGAAACTGTTGCAAAAAAGAGGAAAATCCCAGGATGCAAAAAACTCCCTCACCAGCCTCAGTAAGAAGCTGAGATCCCTCATAAAATCCTCAAAAGCTAGTTACGAAAATAAAATTTCCAAAGATTCCAAAGACAACCACAAGGCATTCTATAGTTATGTCAAGAATCTAAATGGCAATGCTCAGATCTGCTCTGAGATACAACAGAATGGCATTAAATATACTGATCCCAAGGATATTGCCAATATCCTGGCAGATCGATTTAGTGCCAACTTCACCCCACTCTCACCCCCTAAAGGGCCCATCTCAATACCAAAAGATTGCCAAATTCCGATAACCATGGCCACACAGGTAGAAACCGCACTCTCCAAAGCTAAGAAAACAGCATCCATGGGACCAGATGACATCCCAGGCTGTGTACTACATGAACTACAAAATGAACTGGCACCTCACCTAAGTGTCATGTTTAATTATAGCCTCACCTCAGGCTTTATGCCCACTGAGTGGCGCACAGCTACAGTTATCCCGCTCCCCAAGGGAGGATTCACCTTGGATCCTGGGAACTACCATCTCATCAGTCTGACAAGTCTGATTTGCAAGGGCATGGAACGCATTATCATGGAACTTATAAACAAAGACATTGGCAACCTTCAAACACTGGACCCAACCCAGTTTGGGTTTGTGAAGGGCCGATCTTGTCTCCTGAATCTGATTGACTTCTTCTAATCAGTTTCCAGAGCTGTGGATGAGGGTAAGGCAGTCTGCACAGCCTATCTGGACCTCACCAAGGACTTTGACACCATCCCCCACTCTGGAATCATAGATAAACTTACTAAGCTGGGCATAAATCCCTACGTCACTCGATGGGTTGCCAACTGGCTTACTGACAGAACCCAGACAGTAAAAGTAGCCGACTCAAAATCCAGCTCCAGACAAGTGACAAGTGGAGTACCTCAGGGTTCAGTCCTGGGACCACTCTTGCTTGGCATCTACTTCTCTGAAGTACAGGTCAACACTAAGGGACTCTGGCTAACAAAGTTTGCAGATGGCTGCAAACTGGGAGCCATTATTGAATCCCCAAATGATGTGGATATTCTACAAAAGGGCCTTACAGAAACAGATGCCTGGTGTCAGAGCCATGGGATCAAGCTTAATGCCAAGAAATGTATAGTTATCCCCTTTGGAAAAAAAACATGTACCCATGAATTACCACATAGGTGGCAGGACACTAAACATCGAAAATGTGATGAGAGACTTAGGGACACAGGTGGGCAGTGGTCTCACTTTCTATAACCACATTGCCACAACAGTCAGGAAATCCTTCTATGTGGCACACCTCATCACTAAGGGCTTTTCATCCAGAAAAAAGGAGGTCATTGTCCCACTGTACTCATCCCTCATTAGACCCATTATAGAGTATAATGCCCCATTTGGTATGTACCTCACAAGACATCTGCAACAGCTGGAAAGGCCACAGAAATACCTCACTAAATGAATCACAGGCCTAAAGCAGATGCCATATACTGACCATCTAAAAAAACTTCAGCTATACTCTGTGGCATATCATCTACTCAGAGGCGATCTCTGCTTAACATACAAGGCCATGTCAAACCCTGAGCTGTTGGACATGCTCCACTTAAAGAAATCCCAATCCCTCAGAGTCACACGCTCCAGGGATCTAAACCTTGTCATCACAATGAACAAAACATGCTGGAGGGATAGGTTCCTGACCCAGAGACTCCCCATACTCTGGAATAGACGGCCCATACATATCAAGCAGAGCGCCTCATTAGCCCTCTTCAAAAGGAACCTTGATGATTGGATGGGAGATAGGAAATTCACCCCGGGGATCATGTCAGTTGCCCTGCTAGACAGGGGCCTGGAGAAGTAAATATTGTGGGAAGAAATATCCAGGGAATTGTTATGGCTAGGCTTGCATAGGCCCTAGGGCCGATAGCCTAGTACCAACCTATGAACCTATGAACAAGTGTTAATTCAAATCTGGCTTATACATAGCCCCAAGATTTACTATCCAAATTTTCTCTTTACAAGACAAGTAAGGCAAGTGAAAGGTATATGCCCTTTTCCCCACTGTAGTGCAATCCTAGAGTTAGTATATATAGTTAGGGAAGGTGTTGGGGGGCACAGTCCCCCACCTTCTTGGTTTTATATTGTATTTTACCAAAAACTACAAAACAATACATTTTAAACAATATACATGCATAGTTGCAACACCAATGACTAACTCTCTCCAGAAACAATATGTACGCAAACTAAGTGGGGGACTGTGACCCCCACATCCCCACTAACTATATATACTAACTCCAGAATCACACTACAGTGGAGAAAAGGGCATATACCTTTTACTTGCCTTACAGTACTCAAAACAGTGCCATGTATACTAACTGCAGTTTAGTGAAATGAGATTTAGTGAAATGAGTTTTCAGTAATTTGAGTTTTCAGCAAAGTGGTCGGGGTGAAATGAAATTCAGTAAAATGAGATTCAATGAAACAAAATAGACATATATATATATATATATATATATATATATATATATATATATATATATATATATATTACACACACACACATATAGATCTACTTCTAATATTCGAATGGCTATATCATCAAATTTCATTTTCGCAAGATGAAAATCATGAAAATGAAATACCCAAATGGCAAATTTTTCTCAAAGCAAGTAAACACTTGCCCAAACATCAATGAACCACATACTAGAATAAATAAAACCCACCTCAGTTGGCGGCTACTCTCCCCACACACCCCCTAACTATATATACCAACTCTGGAATGGCACTACAGTATAGAAAAGGGCTGGGCAAGTGTTTACTTGCCCCAGGAAAACTTCACCATTTGCATGTTTTGTTTTCATGATTTTTATTACATGAAAATAAAATTTGATGATATGGCCATTTGAGTATTAGAAGGTGATCCACATATATATGTGTGTCCCTATCAGTTAATACAGTTTTCAGAAACTCGAACTCCATATGGTTGAGACCATGTGACTGAGGTTTTTGAAAACTTGCTTTTGAATGGAGGTTGTTGTACAGCGAGGATCAAGAAATGTACCCTTTTTCTCACTGTAGTGCGATCTCAGAGTTTGTATATATAATTTGCAGGGGGTGTGTGAGGGCTACATGGGGGCTTGTACCCCTGCAAAAATGAAAAAAGGTAGATTTGTGTGTTTTTATGGGTTTTTTTTGTTTTATGTTTGAGTTTTCGGAAACTCAATCATATCCTCTTTTCGATATTTTTTTTTTAGTTTCTGAAAAGTCAGTCATCTGGCATAGACCCATTGATATTATTTATACACACACACACATACACACACACACACACACACACACATATATGGGTGCCCTACATTTGGTCTAAATGCTAGTCGGTTGAAATCTGTTTAATCAACCACATTTGGTTGATATATGCAGTTGGTCAACAGGTATGTGAGACTGACAGTCCAAGGATAGGCAAATATTCCTTTTACTACAGAGATTATGTAATCTTGAAGTTAGTATATATAATTGGTAGGGGCTGTGGTGAGGTGCAGGGGGGGTTGCCCCTTGAAAGAAAATTGTGTTACTTGTCACATGCACTAAAGTTCTTTATCAGACCATACATGGTAACATGTCAACATTCAGTTGATTGACCTTCTGCAGTCAACATTTTGGCAGTTGACTTATAGGCTACTCAACCTAAATGAGTAGACCCATGTATATACATACATACATATATATATATATATATATATATATACACACACACACACACACACACACACACACACACACACACACACACACACACACACACACATCAGTATATGTATGGATGTACGCATATATATATAGATAGAGATATATTATAAAATAATAAATAGATTAGTTAAGTAAACTCTAATGGAGAAAGAAAATTCAACTGTCATTGAAATTTGTTTTAGTCAAATTGCTTTATCTGCTGTGACTCCAGATGGTGCAGTTGATCGTTTAACATGTTGCCCCCATACAAATTTAGATTGTCTGCATAAAACAGTCATTACAAGTAATTTGAAAATTTGTGGTACAGAAAAAATATTTTAGCCACGTGTGCAGCTGAAAGATTTCAACAAGAAATGTTTTGCATTCTCTTAAATGATGAAGGAAAACTTTATTTTCAGGGAAGCAGGATAACGCTACTTGTATCATATTGAAGTTAATTTAAACACGATTAAATTTGTGGAACACATTGTATGGATAAATATGAAACAAATCCAAGATACTCAACAAGAAAGTATAATATAAATGCAAGGATCAGAGAATGTAAAGCTGGAGACCAGATATTAGTTTTGTTTCCATCAGAAGAAAATACATTTTAGGCTAAATGATATGTCCTTTTTGAAACAATAGAAGTGAAAGAGATAAACTACAGTTATGCAGACTGTTAAGAGAAGATCAGAACACATATATCATAGCAATGTTCTGTAGCCATAGAAGGAAGTACAAACCAATGTAGATAACTTAGCAACAGATATTGATAACTTTCATTAAAAAATCAAAAATTGTCTTCAGTGTCTGCAATTCAGAAAACTGATGTACAGAACCAAGAACTAAAAATTTCTGTCAAGGGACAGAGTTAACTGCTGGAGAATGCCTAATTTAATACAGTATGCAAACCATTCCAAGAGGAAAAGGTAACATAAATATTTACAGAATGAAAGAGTTAAAAGAAAAGCCCTGGTGTTAGTCTTATAACTTAAACACTTTGATTCTATAGTTATTTTAGGAGTCTGAACAGCATTCCGGACCTTGAATTTTACCCAGTGTTGATATTGAGCAAGTATTAGAATCACTGGGAAAGACAAGAGCAGCATTATGTGGACTACACACATTTAAAGCACGGCTCTAGATTGGCTCAACCCATGACAATGCAGCTGGCCTACCAGAGGTATAATGGTCATGTAGTTTGGTGGATCTCAGCAAATTGTGAAGTACAAGTTACTCAAAAGTCTGTAAAATTTGTTGTAAATTGTATATATAGCACTTTTACTGTGAATTTGTTATGAATAAACACTGATACTTTAAGCTGGAAAGCTACTTTACCTTAGTTAAACATGTTTCTTTAAGTGCAGAGAAACAGTTTGTTTTACTAGACAGTGCAGGTTTATTTAATGAAGCAATTGAGCAGTATAAGGGCAGGGCTGATGAAAGGCCTCAAAGAGTTGTGGTTTGTGATGGGGAGAAACAATGGCCCATAGTAGTGCCTCTTGAAATGAGACAGCAGAGTGAACTGCAAAGAAACACCAGGGGGAAGCTGGAATTTGTTAATCTTCTTAGATCAGTTTGGCTAACTAAGCCACTAAGGCAGAAGTTGCAATAGAAAAACAAGACATCAGAGGAAATATACCACCTTCTGCAAAATGACTCAGTGGATGGCACAAAGAAACTCTATGAGGTTGCAAGGCAAAAAGAGAAAGATAAAGAATATAGTGAGATGCCTTTCATAAGGGATGCCAGCAACATCTTGCTCATCAGTGTACAAGACATCAAATGCAGATGGAAGGAGCACTTCCAGCAGTTTCTGAATGAAGAAAACACCACAGAAGCTGTACTGCCCCAGCCACAGCCTATGATCAAATAAGAGGAGGAGCCCACCCTATAAGAAGTAATGACACCCTCTGGAAACTGAAGTCACGGAAAGCAGTAAGCTCAGATGAAAGTCACAACAGATATGCTCAAGATGTTGGGTGAGATAGAGAGGAAATGGCCTTAAGGGTACTCATACTAGTAGTATGGAGAGAAAGCTGTATCCCAGATGACTGGAGAATAAGCTTACTAGTGTCAGTATACAAGGACAAAGGGGACATTCACAGCTGTGGGCAGGACTGAGATATCAGACTCCTGTCACAATGCATGAAAGTTTTGGAGAGAGTGATTGATAAATTAATGAGCAAAGTTGTAGAAAATATAATGGAAGTTGAGCAGTTCAGATTGAGATCAGGGTGCAGCAAAACTGACCTGATTTTTGCTGTGATGCAGATAGCTGAGAAAAAGATAGAGATGAGGAAAGAGTCAAACTGGGGATTCTTAGTCTTGGAGAAAGCATATGACAAGGTTCCAAGAAAGCCAAATTGGGCAGTCCTACAGTTATTCAGTCCCAGAAACACTAGTAAAACAATTGCAGGCCATGTACAAGGACCCAGTAACACAAGCATGAACAGTATTCAGTTTCACATTGGGGTTATTAACAGAACCAGATCATGGTCAAATGGGGCCCTAGGTAGAGTAATTGATAATCCACCCCCAGCCATCCCAGTGTCCCATTACTTGGCTACAGTCGCTCCCTCCAGTTACCATAAAAAGTGTTCAAACCTGTCGGTGTGCATATTATTTTCAGCTTAACTTCTACAATGATTACAGATACTTGGATATAATGTACAAGTTTTATTTCAAATTTAATAGCACAAACATTGATAGCCATTTGCTAAACAAAACAATAGAGTTTCACAATGAAAACAGACTTAGCATGAACATCAGTAAACTTCTCTGCCCTTAAAACTCACATTTATTGAAATCAGCATTCAGAGAAAATGCAGTTGGCCAGTAACAGATTAAGTAGGTCTTTGGGCTATTTTCAAACTCTGAGCCCCCTGCACACATTTTTAGGATACCATGCATAAATGCATGAGTTCTATGATTCATGTTCCTGATTGTATTAAATTATATTCCTTGTATTATACAGCACCACTAGTTAGAGTGTGTATTAAATTTGTAGTTTTAAACATTTTTTCCAGTAAGCAATGAAGCAAAACATATGAACCAATAATGAAAAAACTGCCCATTCAGAATATTTCAACCAGAAAATGCCACTCAGGCCACTGTCATTATAATCCCCCAATATCAGTCAGTATGTTTAAGCTCTGCAGAAGTACAAGCAATCTGAATAATTTCACATTAAAGACAACTGTAACTAATGAAGAGGTTGGTGATAGCAAATAACTTTGCATTTCAATGCTTCATCTACAAATTCTATGGCTGCTGTCCTTGAAGAATAAATTACCTATGTTACATTAAAAATGGTGTGCTGGTGATATGTAATTGGGAAATGGCTGCCAAACTGAAAACAAGTTCATACATACTAGATATCTCATCCAAAGTAGGGTATACTCAAGCAGTCCACCTCCATAATATATTGCACAATACCGTCATCAGTTGATCTACCTGGTAGAGGAAGTGTACCCACAACCTTCTCCACCAAGAAACAAGTATACTACCTGTCCCATCATTGACATTGAACAACAAAACTCTGAAACTCTCTGACTGACTTTGACATATTGTAGTCCTCACTGATTTACAAAACTAATAAACGAAATAAAATTAAAGAAGACCTTGCAGACGGTGATGAGATTTATGGCACTCAAGTACCAATAATTACGTTTCAGGGTTTAACTCTGGGCAAAATCACTTTACAGTGCCCCGAACTGGGACATCACACACACACACACACACACACACACACACACACACACACACACACACACACACACACACACACACACACCAGGCTACCACTGGCCAGTTTGACACTTTTACTGTTCCTTTATATAGAAATAGAGTCAGTTGCTCGATCCTGCCAGTGGTCACATTTCCCCTGACTACTTTTCCATTTTTTTTTTATTTTAATAATTAACTGTCTAAGCCCAGTAGGCGTGAAATGTCTTTTCTCAGGTGCATACAGAGCATTGTCTAGCTAAATAACTTCCTGAGATTCATACAGCTAGCACAAGAAACTGAGGGGTCAGACCAAGGACTTCATTCCATTATCAGGAAACCTAGGTTGTCATTAACTGGAAATACATATTGCATGTAATTCACACAATAACTCTCCTTGAAGCCTGCTTAATTCTGATTTGTTTACAGTTTCCTCAGATTTTATAGAAAGTAAAACATCTGCCATACACTACCCATGAATCTTCAGATAAAGAGAGTTCTAGTTCTCTGGATGTGCAGTTCCTCATGTTACCTGCACTAAACCAATAACACTATGAGGAAGAAAGCACTGCACCTCTTCCTGATATTTAATAGAGGGACACTGTCCTCAGACATGGCAGATCCATACTCTGTTTGCTCTAAGTAGGGGCTTGGGCTTGCTTGCTGTTTCTCTGTATATCTTCCCATGACATTACACAGATGTTGCCATCTTCTAATTAAATATCCTGCTTTACTATGTTCTCCAATGCTGAGGTTTTTTGGGCTTGCAGAGATTCACCCATGAGGTCCTAATGCTTCCAGTGTTTTCTCTTGCGAGGTCCCAGTGCCTGTTGTATTTTTTCCTACAAAGTCATTATGCGTGCTGTGTTTCCTTCTGCAAGTTCCTAACTGTAGGACTTGTTTTACTTTTTTAATTTATAGCAGATTTTGTTTTTAATTTTTTTTAATAATTAAACTGGGCTCCCACAGATAACATGGGTGTCCCCAGAGAACATGGGCCCCAGCTGGCCACCTACGTTGCCTAGTGCTGGATTCAGCTCTGGTTCTCACTGGGACTGGGTGTGTATCGGGGTTCAGCTCTGAGCCCACTGATGTTCATACAGGTGATGGACTATATTAGCAAACAGAGTAGAGAGGACAGATCAACAAAGATGCTGTATGCAAATACAGTTGTAACTGCAGCAAATGGGGGAAATCAGAATAAGCTGAGAACTGAGATAGAAGGGAAGAATAGAGAATGGGTTTCAAGTGTCTAGGAGGAGTGGTTGAGGAGAAGAGAAGTCTGAATAAGGAGGTCAAATCTAGAATGAGAAGGGCTGCAGTCAACTGACAAAGAATGTCAGAGCTAGTCTATGGCTGAAGAATTCCAAAGAAGCTGAAAAGTAAGGTGTACAAAACAGATGTGTGTCCAGTACTACTGTATGGTACAAAAACATGGGCAGTAAAGGCAGAGCAGTTGAAGAAGCTAGAGGTTATGGAGATGATATGCATGAGATAAGTGGTAGAATACACACTATGGGACAAATGAAAAATGAGGGCATCAGTGGAGAAGTCAAAGTGACTCCAACTGCAGGCAAGTTCAAAGAGAACAGATTATGGTAGTTCAGGCATATATGCAGAAAAGCAGAAGACAAGATTTGGGGCAGACAGGAAGAAGCATACCACTCAACTGTACAGATTTTCACAGAATGTCCAGATTTTTGCCTCATATTTTTGGTGTGTTACCCCTAAAATCTGCACCTTTCTGGCAAATAGCTGAGGATTGAAGTCATTAAATAATGACAAATATTTGAGTTTAAGACTCCACATCCTTCATATTTATTCATGCTAATGCAAAACCTATTATTCTATCAACTTTCTAAGTTTGTAAGAACAATATTTAAAATCTGTCCCTATTTGTCCTCCCATCATTTTAGGCTTTGTCCAGATGTTTTGGTCTAAGAGATTGAGAGTTATAGGAAGAAGACAAGAGAAAACAAGGATGTCCAGAAAGGGGTGGATGGATTTTGTGAGAGAACACCTGTGATAGTAAAGCAGAACTGTCAAAGAAGCATGGACATTGGCATTGAACTGAGTGAGATGGTGACAGTTGAGATGACATTCTGTTCCTATGTAGAAAATAGGAAAAGGAGGGTTGATGATGAGGAGGATGATTATTGGGGGGATCAATGAAATTCTGAGAGAGAGAGACAGAGTGAAAAACAGAGAAAGATCATAATGAACACTTGCTAAGATCCTGCAATCCAGCAGTATGGAACTGCTTTGAAGGTTCTGGCTCTGAGCTTACTGCTAGGACTAAAACGTTTGTTTGGATGTATTTAAGTTTATCGTCTACCTGTCTATGAGAAAATAACCTTTTTATGAAGAGTGAAAGAGCTGGTACAGTTGATCAAAAAGTACCAGCTTTACAAGTACAAAATAGCTGTATAGTGGGATTCAGGAAATATAACCTTTCCCTACCATAGTGTGATCTCAAAGTTGGTATATATAATTATTAGGGGATTGTGAGGGTCACAGAGGGGGTTTGCCTTCTGCACATAATATTGTGTGGTGATTAGTAGTTCGATATTTAGGTTTCAATAATTCTTTGATCAACTAGCTTTTCAATGGAATATATATATATATATATATTTATTTATATATATATATATATATATATATATATATATATATATATATATATATATATATATATATATTTATTTATTTATGGGCTATGCTCCTTTTATTGAATGGTGCTTTAGTCAACATATGTTTAGTTGATATTATTTGGTCAGCTAAACGGATGGCTGACATCTGTCCCCAAAAGTAACAGATTGGTCCTTACCTCAGAAGTGTCAAGATTTTTACAGAATGTCCAGATGTTGCTTTTTATTTTTGGTCTATTGCTTTAGATATGCCTATTTGTCAGACTTTGTGCTGTCATTATTGATAGTTTTGTTCAGATATCTTGTTCTAAGAGGTTGATTGGTACAGATGGTATGATTCTTGGGCTTGGCGAATTTGCCCTTTCCCTGAGAATTATGCGATCTCACAGTCGGTATATTTAATTAGTATGGGGATAATGGTTTCTTTCGTTTTTTGTTTTTCAGATTTTTATAGGTGCCAAGATTCATTTTGATTGCACTTGCAGTAGTGTGTTAAAATGCATAATGTCGATCATTTGAGGTCGATATTATGCATGTCAGTATCAGTGCCATTGAAAAAATTTAAATAAATTCATATATGGTTATGCATTTGTGGGAATGTGCATACAGTTGATAGGCTAAGCAGCATTCATAAATGAGCAACTGCACTTTAGATTGATGACTGGTTTTATGATTGCTAATAATTCTGAAAGTATTTGGTTTTCTCTGTCAGGGATCTATTGGTTTTAAAGTTTATGTAGTTGTTCTGGGTTTGTTTTGTGTGCTTAGGTGATGAGTTGTATATTTACTTTGCTGTATTACTTTTGTGGAATCATTGTTGCTCTGATTATTATTTTGCAATGCTAGTTGATTTCCATTTTGATGGAAATTCCTCCATTCCTTGAAGTGGTGCATCAGTAGAGTTATTATATTTAAGTTTGTGGGATCTCGGGAACTTGCAAAAACACTTACGTGGGAATTTAATAAAGCCTACATGGAGTGATTTTCCATGTAGGCATAGTGGCATGGTCCCAACATGGAAACCAACCACCGAGCAATCCATAAAACAAAGCAGAGGGGCATGCATGAGCATGCAGACACAGAAGTGTCCGTGGAATGCAATCACCTAATAAGCTGGTGAAATCGATGCAAGTGAGAGTGATTTGCAATCCAATAAGCAGAAAAGCATCTGTGTAGGTGCCGTGTTGGTGTCAGAAATGTACATGGAAAAAAAAAACGTGTACCGAAATTTAAATTTTAAACAGGTATTGTAAAAGCCCAAAAATAAGGTTGGATATTGCACTTTAGGCATGTGACTGGCCAAATCTAAGGCCAGTGAGTCCAAAAAGTAATGCAAATCATTAAAAAAGTATTATTTTTTTAAATACATATATTAAAATGTTGAAAAAATGAGACATATTCAAAACTAATGCATGATAGTGCCCTGCATGCATGGCAGGTTTCAGTGTTTGCTAAGGAGACAGGCCCTGGAATAGTGAAGTATCCAGGGTATATTCAAGTAGCTGTATGCAAATGAGTTGGGGTTACTGAATAACAAAAAGGGCTACTATGTCCACAAATACAACCCATGGTAGGGCTAGAACCATGTAGGTAGTAGTAGAACAGGTAGCGGACATCAATAGGGGATGTGTCACACCATGTTTAAGCAGATTGGAGCTCAGCAGTGCCTGTTTGCACTCAGTTAAGCACAGCTAAGCAGGGGATGTGTCCTGTGCTGCTAAGCTGTTTTTAGCCCAGTGGCATTTGTTTTACCTAGTTTAAGCTAAGCTGAGCATGCCCATGCATAGGGATGTGTCCAGACTGCTGACCACTGTTTATACTAGTGGGTGGATATGCATACCACGCCACAGTGCTTAGCAGTGAAAGAAATAAAAACAAGAGAAAGAAATAGACTGGGAAAGCCAGTCAAGTATAAATGACTGATAAGCCATGTTCCACTGCCGCTGGGCCATTCAAAACTTCACTGATAAACCTGGCAGGTGTAATGCATCATAGTCAGCCAATCTCAAAGGCTGCGTCTGTAGCACACCACTATAAAGTATGCATACACCCTACAATCTGATTTTTCTCGCATACTCTGCAGCATTGGAGTACACACTTGGGAATTTTAACTGAAAAAATGATAGGGGCCGCTGCTACTCTGCTACATCTGTATGTGCTAGAAGCTGAGGTCAGTGCTGGTGCTAATGCTGACAATAGGCCTAGACTGAGAAGGAGAAAAGTGTTCAGGCCAAGGGTAACCTTCCAGTGGCTATATTAGCTGGGTATTGTCGAGCGCTATAGGGTGGCATGGACATACTACAAGAACTCTCTGAGATTTGCCGCTCTCAACTCAGACCCAGAGCAAACAGAGGGGACCCCATCCCAGTGGAAACAAAGGTATGTGTATCTCTTAGAATACTAGCTACAGGTACTTTTCAAAGACCTACTGAGGACATGATGGGGGTCTCACAGACATATGCATACAGGGTACTCCACTAGTTCCTGGCTGCCATGCAAACGCATGCCAGTGAGCAGATATATTTACCCCGCACCTCTGAGGAGAGGGACAGCAATATGCGTCTCTTCCACCATGTAGCACACTACCCTGAGGTACTGGGTGCCATAGACTGCACTCATATCCACATCACAGCACCACCTGGTGATGAGGATAGAGTGTGCATCAAGTCCAAGGGGTATCACTCCATCAACTGCCAGGTTGTGTGCAATACCAAGGGCATTATCATGAATGTGTGTGCTAGCAGTCCTGCCAGTTATCATGACTCCCACATCTGTCAGGCATCACAGCTGTACCAGATGTTTGCCAGGGGAGACATCCCATACGGCCATCTACTGGGGGATGCTGGCTATGCCCTAGAACCGCGGATGATGACACCCATCAGAAATGCGCACACACCTATGAACAATGCCATAATGAGGTACACACACAAACTAGGAACATCATAGAGCATGTGTTTGGGCTGCTCACATCATGGTTCCACTGCCTCGATATATCTGGTGAGCCCTGCAATACTCTCTAGCCACATGTGCACACATGTTCACAGTATGTGCCATGCTGCACAATATGATCTGCAGAAACAGCTGCAGCAAGAACATCACAGGGAAAGGACACCCCCCCCCCTCCAGTGTCAAGGTCCCCACAGCCACAGGTGAACTCAGAGGAGAAACCCCCTGAGCCTGTCCCTGTAAGCAGATGAAGGCATGCCCAGTATGCCCTGGCCTTGGCAAAGAGGCAATGCATAGCACATGCACTGACATCCTAATGACCTAGGGGCTGACACCTCACTCTGACTTGCATACATAGTAAAAAGGATGTCAGCCACACCACATAACCTGTACCTTACCATGTATTGACTGTGTATTGCATGCATCTGACAGAGTCTGAAGCACTGTGATCTCCACTGCTGCAGCACAAGGTAAGTCACTCTTCTTTACAACTAATGTATGGGGTACTATACTATGGTAGCATATGTATGGACCTACTGCATGTATGCTAGGGAACAGAGTGGGCTACTGGGAAACCTGCAGACCACTGACAGCTATGTGGGACCAACAGGAGTTCTCAGCTCAATACCAGCCACCCCATAATATGCTGTAGGCCCCACATCAACAAAACCAAATGCACTAAGTGATGGAAATGGCAGACAGTGGGGTCGTAGGTCAGATGCATGACTGTCAATGCTACAGTCCCCTAACACACCTATGTTCCCATACAACTGCAGTAACATTATGTTTGCAAGGTAATAGCAACAGACACAATCCCAGGGCTGTCCCAATCAACCTGGTGACATTTTCCATTTCCACAATATGCAGGGGTCAATGTGCTATTTATGTCTGTGCTTGATAGTATCAGGAATTAAACCGTACTGTCAGGTGGCTGTTGTGGCTTAGTGGGCTAAGTACATTGCCATGGTTGATGTTGCTCATGGTTAGAGACTGGCTGTGCCACTATTTTGCATGTGAGCTACACCTATGGTAGGAGTTCTACAGACTGTCCATATGTCACTGTTACTGAAAGAAAGCTGGACAAAGCCAGAGATAATAAAGGGACAAGGGGCCACAGATAGCTCTGAGTTACCTACATGGTGGCTAGTAGAACAGCAGGTTGTAACATGTCAGAGTAGCAGCAGGATGTCAAAGCCATCATGTAACTGTGTCAGTATTTACAACAAATCAGTGGGCACCAGCATACCTCTCAGATGTACAGTTTCACAGAATGTCCACAGTTTTGCCTTATATGTCTGGTCTGCATTTCATAACATTGCATTTTTCTGTCAAACTAGTGGCAAATCAATAAAGATTGATGTTAGAAAATAATGACAGGCATTTCAGATGCAGACTTCATACACTTCAGAAAAGTCATGGTAATACAAAACCTGTTATTCTACCAGCTGTCTAAGTTTGTAAGAGCAATATTAAAAAAATGTCCCTATTATTGGGCCTGTGTCCCACTTTTATATATGGCTTTGTCCAGATGTCTTGCTTTAACAGGTTGAGGGGTATGGCCACCGTGTAGCATTATAATACCAATAAAACACAAACTGTCTGAGGACCAGAGCAGACATATGGGGTTTAAAGATGGACATCCTGCAAAACAGGTGCAGTCAGAGGTGTGAAGTCTGTAACCCTGTGTGTGATGTTACATCTTGTACCCCAGTCACACCATACCTACAACTACAAAGAGCTGCAACTGTGGGCAAAGCCAGGAACAGGAGTGGGACAAAGGCCCATAGATAAGGAGAATGGTGAACTACTGGTCAGACAAATGTAGAAAGTGCAGAGTATAACAGGTTGTGCAGGAGCGTGGGTTCCCTGCTGTGTATGGAGTCAGTAACTCAAATGTCTGTCAGCAGTTCCTCATGTCAGTCTATAATGATCTGCCACTGATGTACCAGGAAATCACATTGCTATGTAAAATGTACCAGACATAAGATGAAAAACCCTGTTCAGTCTAATACAATCTGTACACACCCTAAGTATCGCTCTGATATTACAGCCAGCACACAGCTGGGGAATCCATTGGGTATGATATTAGGGAGGTACTGGACTGTGTAATCAGGTGCAGCAGCCAACTGACTGTAGCACACTCAATCCTGGACTGGAGTACAGGTAGGTCTGGACTGGAGTTCCCTTATAGGTATTGACATTCACATTGGCCATGCTCCTACACTTTACTAATTTCAGTCCATGTCTGAAGCCTCATCTGCCTATAGAACTGAGATGGCAATGGATCTCTGTGCATACAGACAGCTATGTATACATAAATGTCTCTCCCTATCCCCATCATACATGATTACCCTTATTTATCAGTATGTGGCACATATATGATATATATGTATCTGTAGAGTTTTACAAAGATACACACACACACACACACACATATATATATATATATATATATATATATATATATATATATATATATATGTAATGTATATCGATATCTCTCTCTCTCTATATATATATATATATCTCTATATGAAAAACCCTGTTCAGTCTAATACAATCTGTACACACCCTAAGTATCGCTCTGATATTACAGCCAGCACACAGCTGGGGAATCCATTGGGTATGATATTACATCTTGTACCCCAGTGTGTACACACACACACACACACACACACACACACACACACACACACACACACACACACACACACACACAAGGGTATAGAGTGATGTAGTGCTGCAGCCACTTGCACACTAATTGCTGCCAGTGGTGCATGCAACTAGTACAGTGAGCTGTTGTGTGTATTAATAGATAGGGGTTCTAATCTCACATCAGCCACCTTGGTGTGTGTGTGTGTGTGTAGATATTCGCATACAGCATTTTGCATATGCCCAACAGGCCTATGCTTGTGCAATGGTCAATCATTCTATGGCCCTGTGACTAGTGTTTTCCACAACAGTGGCCTCCTTGTCAATAGCTGCTGATGTCATCCACCCCAACAGCAGTTGCAGACACTCTCCAAACACATAAGCTCTGTGGTGCATGCAATATGTATGTAGCAGTATACTTTACAACTAGATAGGTAGGGGCCATAATCTCAACAATGACTACTATGTGACTGTGTGTATGCGTAAGTATGTCCTCCTTGCAGCAATGTGTCTGTTTTGCCTATGTGTGTGCAATGCTACTACATTTTCAGGTCCGTGTCTACCTGTTAACCCCCACATTGGCTTATTTTACAGGGCCTGCTGATGTCATGCACCTTAGAAGCACATTGAGATGCACTCCAAACAAATAAACTCAGTGGTGCATGTGATAAGTATGTAGCACTATAGTATGTGTAACTAGATAATTAGGGACTTTAATCCCGACAACAGCAACTCTGTGAGTGTGTGTGCATAAGTATATCCCCTTGCAGCAGTGTGCATGTCTTGCCTATGCATGTGCAACACTCATACATTTTAAGGGCCGTGCGTGCCTAACTGTTAACCACCAAATTTGCTTATTTTACAGGCCCTGGTGATGTCATCCATCTTAGAAGCACATTGAGACACTCTCCAAATACATAAGCTCAGTGGCGCATGCAATAAGTACATAGTACTATACTGTATACAATTAGATAGGTAGAGATTCTATTCTCAGCAATGGCAGCTCTGTGAGTGTACATGTGTAAGTATATCCTTGCAGCAATGTGTCTGTCTTGCAATGCTAATACATTTTCAGGCCAGGCCCATCCCTACCTGTTAACTCCCAAATTGGCTTGATTTACAGGGCCTGCTGTTGTCATCCACCTTAGAAGCACAGTGAGGCACTCTTCAGACATAACTCCATGCTGCATGCAATAAGTATATAGTACTATAGTGTATATAACTAGATAGTTAGAGGTTCTACTCTCAAAACTAGCAACTCTGTGAGTGCATGTTTGTGTGTATAAGCATATCCCCTTGCAGCAGTGTGACTGTCTTGCCTGTGAGCATGATGGTTATATAATTTTAAGGGCCTGTTAATCCTTCCCCCCCATTGGCAATCTTTTCAGGTCCTACTGATGTCATCCACCTTAGAAGCACAGTTAGACACTCTTCAAACATATAATGTCCATGGCACATGCAATAAGTACATAATACTATAGTGTATATAACTAGATGAGTAGGAATTCTACTCTCTAAGCTACCAACTTTGTGAGTGTATGTGTGTCTATATAAGTACATCCCCTTGGAACAGTGTGGATGTCATGCCTGTGTGTGTGCAATGGTTATAAAATTTTAAGGGCCTGTGCAAACCTGTTAACCCCTCCATTGGCAACCTTTATAGTGCCTGCAGATGTCATCGACCTGAACAGTAGTGACAGACACTCCAAAAACAAATAAACTCCATAGCACATGTGATATGTATGTAATACTATAGTAGGTGCAACTAGACAAGTAAATGTTCTACTTTCAACAAAGGCAGTTCATGAGTGTGTGTGTGTGTGTGTGTGTGTGTGTGTGTGTGTGTGTGTGTGTGTGTGTGTGTGTGTGTGTGTGTGTGTGTGTGTGTGTGTGTGTGTGTGTGTGCGCAAGTGTGGTGCAGCAGTGTGACTGTGTTACAGTTACCACCTGTTGCACTGTGAAAGTTGCAGTCCATGTTTGGGTAAGTGTGTCCTATAAAAACTAAAACAATACAAATGTCCCAAGAGTGTAAGACAACAAACATTTCCTACATTATTCTAATAGTTGCATAAAACAGTCATTTTACAACACAAATACCTAAATGTTATGATAAATAGCATAATCTGGGCAAATGCTACCTAACTAAGCTGTTATATTGTCAAAAAAGTGAGGTTATGTCCTTTGCACTTTGTGGTTATGGTTTCTCATGACAACTCTCCTGTTACTACAAAACGTGTCCCACATTGGGCATTTGATAAGGTGGCACACCTGGTCTGTCTTGCCCATGTGTGTGCAATCTGTTTATATTTGAAAGCCCTGTGAGTAGCTGCTGCCCCCAAATAACCCACATGGATGTAGGCATGAATGCTAACTGCCACCACCTACATTTGTAGGTGCTGACTAAGTTTGTGGATGATTGTAAGTTAGGTGCTGTCTGTCAGTGACTCCCCAAATGAAGTTAGACTGCAAGAGGGTCTTACATCAACTACGGACTGGTGCCAAGGTCCTGGCTTCAAGCTAAATGCAAAAACCTGTATCATCATACCATTTGGCAAAGACACTGCCCCACTGTTTACCACAATGTGAACCCCCTAAACACACAACCTGTATTGAAAGGCCTGGGTACTCAGGTTGATAATTTCCCATTCAACCATTGTGTAGTGGCAGTGGTCATTAAAGCCTTGTACATGGTTCATCTGATAGGTAAAGGGATTACATCCAGAAAAAAAGGTGGTAATTACCTCTCTATAGTCTTCACTCTGTACAATATTTTACTACACAGCCTTGTTTGGTATGTACCAATCCAGACATCTGCACCAAATGGAAAGGCCATGGAAATACCTCATAAAGGGAATTCATGGCCTCCAACACCTGTTCCATGCAGACAGGCTCAAATCCACTCAGTATCAGATTGCTCAGCGGTGGGTTGTGTCACACCTATGAGGCAATGTTGGACCCGGCCCTACTACAGCTGCCCCATATCCATAAGTTTAACCCCTTACATATTACCTGCACAACAGGCTTGAATCTATGGGACATCAACATAACTGTTAAAGTTAAAGTGGTTCTACACTATTCAGGTAATCTGTACTTTTACTCAATGATGACACTGAGACAGTTCTGCTGTTATGACATTTATTTACTGCACACAATGATTACATCTAGCTTAACAATGAAGGGTATATACATCAAAACACACTTCAGCTTAGAATAATCAAAGTCTCTGATACAAAATAAAATGTCCCAATCTTTATAGTGTCTCTTCTGCCTGCATCAGCAGTTTTGAGAATTTTCCAGAATAATAAGTCTTTCCTCTCAAGCTGGCCTGCTGTTTTCCATATCTTAAGCATTCCGTTCCTGAATAATAACTCCTTTCGCTCTGGCCTATCTTGTGTATCATATTGTCGAGACACAGCTACTTCACAAGTTGCATAGTTTATAAGACATGAAACATTTTACTTCTGATTCTTATTAACAATGAATGCCAAGCTATATGTTTTTGTCAAGTTTGTTAACTGCGTGTACTGTACACATTGAAATGCAGATAATTTATTTTACATTTTCAGAAAAAATCCACTGAAGTCCATTTTAACCTGTTCTTTACTCTCACAATTCCCTCTTTTCATTTAAAAAGTGAATAATGACTGTTCATTTTTAACTTCAGTTGTACACACGGAAACCTTTCCCAGTTTATCTAGGTTAACCATCATGATTTGTTGAATTCTATAAGTTTTTTGCAAATGACAACTTAGGTAGCAATTCCAGATAGTTAGTATGACTATAATGCCTAACACTACTAATACAGGATGCAACAACCAACTTAACATTTTTTTTTCCTGATTTTGACCAACCAGTAAAGATATCCCACCAATTGTGAGCAGTGTCTTTTTTGGTCTTTTCAGCCAAACTAAGTAGTTTATCTTTTTCAGTGATGCTTAATGCCTCGTAATACAGATTACTTTTATTTCTTTTTTCCAAATACTCTGTGAGAATTTTAGTATTGTTTATTATGTTTTTTTAAATTATCCAAGGATACAGATATATTGGGAACCTGTATTAAGTCATAATTCCAGTTTTTGTAAATATTAACTTCTATGGGTTCCGTAAACACATAGCTCTTATTATTCCATTTAAGGAACTCAACATGTGATAAACATCCTACAAAAGGTAATTTTAAATTATGACCTACATCTTGATCTGTAACCAGACAAATATACTGAGGAGCCACTTCTATAAACATTTGAAAAAGAAGGAGGCATAATAGTCCATGTATACAAATTAACAGAATGATGCAGTAAGCATGGTTGATAGACAGGCGAGTGCTGTCCACAAATTAGTCCATTTTGAGTCTGTGTACAATACTCAGTTTTATGTGTTTTCCTCTCATATCTATATAATTACCTTCAAATTTTGACACCCAATACTCATACCCTTCTGGTATGAGAAATATCATAGGTAACACAGTAAATTGACACATAATAGTGGTATCAGTAACATTATAATGTATGAACTTTCCTGAACAGTGTTGTGGAGTACAATATGTTACTTCAGTAAATAGCTTAATCCAGTCTGTATCAAGTATCCATTTGTTAAACAATTGTCGCCAAACATTTTCATTTTGTAACATAAGTTCAGTTTGTATTTTATTTTTTTGAATTTCCACATACAAAGATTGCATAGTGCACTTTATCCAATTTACAAAAAATGTAATGTTACCATCAAATTTCAACTGATGTAGCTGCATAGCATCATAATTGTCTAAATATTGCTGCTAATAATTTATATTGAGCCGGTGTGTCTTCCATATTTCTGGATTCCAAGAAGCTTGTAAATACACAATGTGAGAGATATCTTCCCCCACTACTTTTAAATGATTAGTTAGAATTTCAACATCAGCTGCATTAATAGCTCCAATGCCTGTGCCTAGGCCTCCTAGCAGAGTATCATACCAAGCTATTTTATGTTGGCACCTGCCTGTGTCTGAGAATGTGATGTTAAAATGTACTACAACCTTTTGATACTGTCTGCCTACCTTTTTTACAGGTAGAAGGGATTTCAACCAAATGGTCTGTATGAACAGAGGTAGGTTTACCTGTTAATATTGATAGAACATATGTCCATTGTATGCTGCCTGTAATGACTGTGGTAATAGTACATGTTACAGAAACTCCAGTAGTAAAATTTAGTTCTACTTTCGTATTATTGGGAGGAATACTAATTCCCTGTATGGTAGGATTACCATGTTTCTTCATAAGATAAGACTAGCAGTTGTGTCGATGGTGGATATTTCTTTGAATTTTCTCCTTTTCCCAAATAAAATATAGGAAATTGACAACATTTAATAGAAACTTTGGAATCAAATTGGAGGGTTACCTTAGGACTATTTGGTTGAATGTAATAATGACCCCTAACCATGGACCAGAAGGTAACATTACTGGGAATCTAAAGATACAAGGAGCGTTACATGGACAAGTGAAGTTGTCCTGCTGTCTTTGCCCACAAAATCTATTTATCTTTGAGTATTTAGTCCAACCTAGCTTTAGAGTATTATTGTTTGTTTTCCAAACTTGCATTTCTCCTGTTTGACACTCTACCCCAAGGGCTTCAATGAGTACAGTCAGTACAATAACAAACAGAATCTTCATTATGTACAATAATATAACCTTTCCACATAAGTGGTATTAATCTGAAAAGTTATTTTGATAAATGCTTTTTCAACTGTTTCAGACTTGGCATTTGCCATGCGTCTACTAAAAAAGAAACACAAAACATGAAGTCACTTTATGACTTTCAACTGATCTCTATGAACAAGAATTATTTTGCTCTTTTTCTTTCCTTTAACTTTGTACATTAGAGGTCCTAACTGAGCAATTATTTCAAAAGGTCCTTGTCAATTACTATCCCATGGACCGTCCGTCTGGAACATCTTGATTAATACCTTTGTCCCAGAGGGAAGGTTTTTTTCTGGCATAACAGGATCCTTTGACTGTAATTTGAATGCTTGCATTTCTGATAGGCTTTGACACAATTCAGAAATATCTTTTAACCATTGTTGATGCTGTGCAATTTCTAATAATGGTCTGTTTGTACTAGCAGTAGGATTGAATGTCAATTGTACAGGCATTTTCCTGCCTGTCATGACTTCAAAAGGTGATATCCCTGTTTTACTGTGGGGTGTTGCTCTGACACCCAGCAAGATTCCAGGCAATTGTTTTACCCAATTTATCCATTCTTTCTTTCAACAATCCCATTAGACTGGGGATGGTAAGGAACATGAAATTGTTTCTGGATACCAAGCAAATCACACAAAGCTTTTATCAGTTTACTGACAAATTGTGGCCCGTTATCGGATTTGATAACTCATGGCCATCCCCAATGACAAAAAATGTTTTTCCATAAGACTTCTGCTGTACCCTTAGCCGTCATTGTTTTTGTAGGAATTGCTTCTACCCATTTTGAAAAAAACATCAATTACCATTAGAAGATACCTATGCCCACCTTTAGCTGGGGGTAATGGACCTGGAAATTTAGATGGCATACCAAGGTCCATCTGCTGGAGTTACCCTTAGTAACTGTGACTTTTTCAATTGAGCATTAACCTGCTAACATATTAAGCATTCAGCATGCATTAAATCACAGATTTTCTTTAACTGTGGATGCGACTACTTGTTCTTTACAATGGGCCATAACGTTTGTGTACCCACATGTCCCGATACCTGATGATTAAATTTCACTAACTGTCACGCCTGTTGGTATAGTATAGAAGGAAGACTAGAACCGTCTTCAACACATTTTGCATAATATTTCCCTGGACTTTCTCCTACAAGAGTACATTTTCCTAAATCTTCCTGCAGTCCAAACTTAGTTTGGATCTGCAGCAAATCATGCTGCAAATTCTGAGCTTAAAATGTCTGTATGTGATGTACTGCAGTGGTTGTATCTGGTACACTAGAAAGGTGTTCTGTAGGATACAATTGCATTCCTTCCTTTGCTGCTTTTTTGCCATCGGATCAGCATAGTTATTTAACTGAAAATTTCAATTTGTAGCTTTTTGATGAGATGTTACTTTTAAGATATTGTAGCAACCCAAAAGGAACTGACTACGAATCAAATCCCAAATAGTCTGTAGCACAGAAGTATGCTTGAGTGGTTTGCCAGTATTATCAACAAACCCACTCCATGCCCATGTAGATATATGCAGCCACAGAGACTTAACTATGTATGCACTGTTTTATTGACAGGTGGAAAATGCTGTAACACATAAAGAACTGCTGCCAGTTCTGCTTGCTGTACAGACGTGTCCCAGTAACTGAATCAGAGTTGGCTTTCCAATAGAAGGGTTTTCTGGTACTGTGTTGCCCATTTCCTTTCTTGGATAAAGGTAGGCTTCTTTGTTCACCAGTGGCAGTGGGGAGCTTAGAGCAGCCTAACTATCCCTGGAGGAGTGTTCCCAGCACAAGAATCTGATAGTCTATTCGCCAATTTCTAGCTCTTTCAAGTCCCCTTGTATAAAACCCGCTTTGGCGCAGTTTTTGCACTTGTTACTACTCAGCCAAGCTCCCCGTGGTCCTGCAGAGTGGTGCTAGCAGCAGAGAGGCTAAAAGAGTGACTGCTAACCTGATAAAAATGTCTTTTTCCTGCTACTACCTGGGCGACTGTCCGATCTAGCTAAACTGCAAGTATTTCTCCTTCTTGAACTGTTTTAAACTGTTTAAAGTTGTTTTTGCACCTGCACTTTTAAATTTTGTCCTGTTTGTTGCATTTACCTGTTGAGGCTACACACTCAAGTGCACTAGCCTGTGTTACATATTTATTGCATTTTCCTGCTGTTTGCTGCAAAAAAGAAAAAAAAAAAAAATTATCCTTGCTTCCCGTCTTTCCTGACCTAGAGTAGTCCAAATACAGGCTTTGCTGTATTCTGGACTTTTGGAAAGTTCCTGTGTTGCCCATTTCCTTTCTTGGATAAAGGGAGGCTTCTTTGTTCACCAGTGGCAGTGGGGAGCTTAGAGCAGCCTATCTATCCTTGGAGGAGTGTTCCCAGCACAAGAAACTGGTAGTCTATTGGCAGTTTTGGGCCAATTTCTAGCTCTTTCAAGTCCCCCTGTAGAAAACTCGCTTTGGCGCGGCTTTGCGTGATTTTGCGCATAGCGCAGCATCAGGCAGCTCTGCTTAATTGGGTTTAAACCATTCTCGGCTCCACAACATCTGCTCTTCACTTTTTCCTTTAGAACTGATCTAGTTCTCATAATAAACACCCTATTCCTACTCTAAAGCATGGCACTTGCTCACTAAAGCAATTATATAAGTCAGCACTAAAAAATTAAAAGCACTACACCCTCACAAACTCGAATTGAGTACCTTGTTCCCCATTGGCCCTTTTTTTCAATTATAAAGGAATTTCCAATACTATTCTAGCATGTCCAAAGGTCAGTTGTCAATCTCCTCTCCGGTCCAGCTGGTGAATCTGGGAATATTGAGGCAATGTTACAACTGCCTCATGTACACAGACAACCCTCTCCTCCTCCCAACAAATTCCAACACATGTGAGAGATGCAACCATATAGCCAAACTGGAGGCTAAGCTCTCTCAACTCAGTACTGGCGTAACCAGTCAGGAGGAAAAGGAGACCACACTCACTACAATTCCAGTCTCACATAGACCTACCACAACAGCAAACCAAACACAAACACACAAAAACATACTCGGAGGCTCTAAATAAAAACCTTCCTAAGCAGCAGAGACCTCCAAAGCAGACACCCAAGCAACCGCTACCCCAAAACAAAACATGTGCAACACATAGCTCACAAAGCCAGTGTGCCGAACAGTCACAGCCCTTAAGGCTAAACAACACATCTGATACACTTGTAATAGGTGACTCTATCATCAGGCACACTGACGTCCTGCTCACCACGCTGAACAAGGAGAAGGTCACGGTGAGCTGCCTATCAGGTGCTAGGATCTGCCACATAACACAAGCACTCAGGTCACTCCAAGGCAAGTACAAATATGACTCAGTCATTGTCCATGCTGGTGTGAATGACCTGAGATGTACCTCCCTGGACTTCATGAAAAGAGACATAGAGGAGCTCACTGAGCATGTAGCCCAGGCCGGTATGTCCCTGACCTTGAGTAGCATCTTACCCTCACCAAGAGTGATGCCACAATATGAAGACAAGATGATCAATTTCAACAATTGGCTTAAGTATTGGTGTCATTCAAAGGGGATCCAATGCCTGTCAGCATGGGATGACATGCTCGGCAAGCCACGATGCTTCGTTAGGGACGGCTTGCACCTGTCACCCCTGGGCTTTTGGATATTGGCAAAGGCTGTTGCCACCCCCATAGTGCCTTTTTTAGGCAAGGCTCAAAAGACAAACCCACCTCCATAGGTATTACAAGGGATAAGAAACTAAGAGTAATGCTACTCAATGCCAGAAGTCTAAACCTCAAGCTGCACGCAGTCAAAATTCTCCTTAGCATGGAGAACATCGATATCTGTGCAGTAACAGAAACCTGGTTCAAGGCTCCCGAGATTACCCCAGCACTACCAGATTATACCTCATACCATGCTTTTCGGCCCCAAAACTTGGACCATAAAATTAAAATTGACATATGCCATAAGGAAAAATAAAGAAGATAACGCGTTAGCTAAACATATAACACTCTTCCCAGGTCACAGTTTTCATTTTTTAGTTATTAACCACATTCCTGTAGATGTAAGAGGAGGTCCTGTTGCTTTAAAACTAGAAGTCAGAGAACTTGAGTGGCAACTCACCCTAGACGCGTTCCCTAGACCTGGATTAAGTGAGAACTGTAACATAACTTGCATGTTGAAATTAAAAAGTTCCCAGAGGTAAAAAAAACTTTTACTGGTGTAATAGTAAAATCAAATGACAATCAAAAATATTTTTAAACTATTTCCTTTAAGATAAATAGTTTAATAGCATTCTTATTGAGCTTTATGAAAAGGGAAATGTAAATATGAGCATCAATGTCAATTTTAATTTTATGGTCCATGGTTCACATTAATATAGATAGTAACCTATGCGACATGTTTTAGCACAATTTTATCGTGACTGCAAGGACTTTTTAGACTACCTGTTTGTTTTCTTTTTACTCATAAAATCGTCTAAGGCCAGCTTCGAGAGCAAAATTGCACAGGACACTAAGGATAATCACAAGGCTTTCTTTAGTTATGTTAGGAACCTGGGTGGGAATTCCCAGATATGCTCAGAATTAGTCCAAAATGACAAAAAATACACCGAACCCACAGACATTGCCAACATCCGAGCTGACAGGTTCAGCGCAAATTTCTCCCCCCCCCTCCCCACCAAAAGGGTAAATATCTATCCCAGCAGAGTGCTACCCCCCTGACATCTCAGATGCTCAGGTAAGAGCCGCCCTCTCCAAAGCAAAAAAACACAGCATCAATGGGACTAGACGGTGTCCCGGGCTGCATCCTACATGAACTCCAAGAAGAGCTAAACCCAAACATAAAACTACTGTTCAATCTCAGACTTATTACAGGATATGTACCCAAAGAGTGGCGTACAGCAACAGTGGTCCCTCTCCACAAAGGTGGTGCCTCAACGGATCCTGGAAACTATCGCCCCATAAGCCTGACTAGCTTGGTCTGCAAAGCTATGTAAAGGATCATCATGGACTTCATAAATAAAGATATTGGAGAACTACAGACACTGGATCCTACCCATTTTGGCTTTAAGTGCAGATCCTGCCTCTTAAACCTGGTCGATTTCTTTGAAACAGTCACCAAGGCCATTGATGAGGGGAATGTGGTCCACACAGCCTACCTGGTCCTCACAAAAGCCTTCAATACAATACCCCACTCGGGCATTATAGATAAGCTCACCAGCTTAAACCCCTATGTCACTAGATGGGTTGCAAACTGGTTCAAAGACAGAACCCACATGGTTAGAATTGCTGGAGCCATGTCAGACTCCAAACCAGTTACAAGTGGCATCCCACAAGGCTCAGTCCTGGGACCTGTCTTGTTCGGTATATATTTCTCAGAGGTACAGGCCAACATGGAAGGACTGTAGCTGACCAACTTCGCAGATGACTGCAAACTAGGCGCCATAATCAACTCTCCAGCTGACACAAGCATCCTACAAAAGGGCCTTATAGAAACAGGCAACTGGTGCCAGAGCCATGGCCTCAAGCTAAATGCCAAAAAGTGTATAGTCATCCCCTTTGGTAAAAACATAGTGCCCACAAATTACCACATAGGTGGTAATCCATTAAGTACGGAAGAAGTAATTAGGGACCTGGGGACCCAAGTTGATAGCAATGTCTCATTTGAAAACCACGTGGCCAAACTGGTTAGAAATACATTTTATATAGCCCACCTAATCATGAAGGGATTCACATCTACATCAGGGGAGGTCATCGTGCCTCTTTACTCATCCCTCATCAGGCCCATAATTGAGTACAATGCCCCTTTTGGGATGTACCTTACCAGACACCTGCAGCAACCAGAAAGACCACAAAAGTACCTCACCAAGAGGATCAAAGGGCTCAAACAGATGCCATATGCTGCCCGGTTAAAGAAACTCCAGCTCTACTCAGCGGCATACCGCCTGCTCAGAGGCGATCTGTGCCTGATGTATAAAGCCATGTCCAACCCGGAATTAATGGACAAGCTGCACCTCAGAAAATCCAAATCCCATCGAGCTATGTGATCGAGAGACTTGAACCTCAGCACTGAAATGAATAGGACATGCTGGAGAGATAGATTCATAACCCAGAGGCTCCCTTCACTCTGGAATAAAATCCCAGTCCAGGTTAGGCAGAGACCCTCACTGACTCTCTTCAAGAGGAATCTTGATGAGTGGATGGGAGATCGTAGGTTTACCCCGGGTATCACTTCTGTGTCACTGTTAGACAGAGGCACAGTATACTAACCTCAAAAAAAGGGCATAGCAAAATTCATTTAAAATGGGTGGCAAAAGCCAAACGCACTCTGGCTAGGCTTATAAATGCCCTAGGGCAGATAGCCTAGTATGAACCTATGAACCTACTGCAAATCCAGTCCGATATTGTCCATTGTCGCAAGATTGGGCACTGTATACAAAGACGGATGGCCTGTCTTCCTGAAAATCAGGAGATAGAATGGGCTTTTCTAGATTTGAAATGTGCCTAATGCATTCGTGCCATTTTCCTTCATATCCCATGAAATTAGATAAGTAATACTTATCTCCGGCCTTTATTGTAACCTGCTTGACACTAAATAATGCCAACCATTTTGCAAACACTGCTTGACGGACATCATCAATCAGTTTATTTAGCTGAGTCTCATTTACCAAAGCCTGTATGGCATAATGCAGTATCTGTACTCTAATATCTTTGGAAAAAGCTTTTAGGTATTCAGTTTGTTTTAAACCCCAGTAAATGGCCAAAAGTTGCTGAATGCATGAGTGATATCCCCTCTCAACATGTGTCGTTTTCCTACTGAAAAATGTAATGGGGCGTAAAGTCTTTTCCATTCTAGAATCAGAGCCCTGAGGCCACTCCTGTTAAAGCACAAAAGAGAGTATGTTGGGTCCAGCTGCTGCCTGTAACACAAAGGGACATGTTAGACTTGGAGCTACTAATTCTGTAGCCTTGGCCAATACTGCCTTTAAATCACAAAAAGCCATATTTTCCTTTGGTCCCCACTCCAGAAAGTGTAATTCTTTCTGGATAGAAAGCATGTCATATAGAGGAACTGCCATGTTGGCATAATTCTCTATGAATTCCCAATTATAATTCATGATACCTAGAAATTTGTGCAAATCCAGAATGGTAACCAGTTTATGGATTTACAAAATTCCCTGCACCCTCTCTGAATAAGGAGTACACCCAGAAGAACATAAAATAGTACCTAGAAATTTTACTTCAGATGACATGAATTGTACCTTTTCACTTTTAACTTTAAACCCTGCCCCCTGCAGTGTTTGAAGGACCTGTGTCATTTTAGCGAAATGCTGTTCTTTTGTTTCAGACTGTATTAGTATGTCATCAATGTAATGCAGAACAGAATAATCAGATTCTAGACTTTGTAGTATTTGCCCAACTCTATGGTGAAATATAACCGGATTGTTTTGAAACCCCTGCGGTAACCACATCATGAAATACTGTTCATTTTGAAATGTGAAAGCAAACATTTGCCAATCTTTTTCCTGCAGTAGTACTGCAAAGAAACCATTAGCTAACTCAATGACCATAAACCACTGACTTTGTGGTTTTATTCTTTCTGCTAGCTCTGGGACCCCTGGAATCAGATGAGCCCAAGGAGTCATGAATTGGTTCACTTTTCATAAATCAATAACCAATCAGTAAGTGCCATCTTTCTTTTTAACTGGCCATATGGATGAATTTGTAGGGCTATTTCCCTTCTGAATTATTCCCACATCAAGCCATCATTGTATGCAATTTTGCATGTCTGTCTCTGCTTCCTTTGGGATTGGATACTGTTTTTGAAACGGTGGAATAAAATCTTCGCCACTACCTACAGAAACTGCTTCCTGTAGCTTCCCACAGTCTGTGGGCCCTTGAGACCACAATATAGGGAACTGTTGTTTTACCTTTAGCCATACTTCATTTTCTGTAGGGCTGACAGTAGGGCCCTTTTCAGAACTGTTTGATACATATATTGCCTCAATCATACACAACATGGAACTTTGTCCTTGCCATATAGTGCCAATCAGGAAGGTCCATGACAATTCCCATTTTGGATAATATATCCATTCCCAAGATTGTGGAAGTGCAAGAATTATGCATCAAAAATACCCCTTTCACTGGTTCCCCTTGACAGGAGAATTGTACTTGTACAGGTTTACTACATATGGCTAGACATCCAGAGCCATTAAAACCTGAAATACATGTACATTTAGACAAGTCAGGAGGCAAATGCCTACCTGTCACTGAGACAGCCGCTCCTGTATCTAGAAGAACAATTTCCCACAGGTTCCCCTCTACCCAAATGTTGATAGGTGGTCATCCATCTTTCCCCTTCTTGAAGTTATTCAAGAAAGAGACTTGGGTAGAGGGGTTCACATCCCTATAGTAGATCTACTTCCCACCCCAAATCATCGGTGGTATTGGACTGCAAAGGACATAATTGCAGTATTTCCTCGACTTCTTCACAGTAAACATAAGAAGATCGATTAAGTTCATGATGCAGAGCTATTCGCTGCTGATAATTAGGATTTACTGGACCCTCAGGAACAAAGTCAGAAGGGACAGTTGTATCCTGTGTGCTAACAATATTACCTTGCACATTGACACTAAGTGTCACACCATCCCTTTGCTGTACTGGGAATACTGACTGTTGAGTGTTTTTTGTATATAGAGGTTGTTGCTGTAGTCCCCTATTACCTTCTGTCAAATATTGCTGTGAAGTGTACTGTTGTGCTTGTACCTTTGGCTGCATTACTTGTTGCTGTTGTGGTACATGTGGCTTATCAAAATTTTTCACAGTAAGAAACTTTTGCCTCTTGTTCCTGGCGCCATCTGAGATAATATTTACAATCATTTTTAGTATGATCTACCTGTTTACAGGAATAGATTACTACTATAGATTGAGTAACTTGAGAAGCTAATTGAGTGGCTGGGGGAGCTGATGCTGCCTGTTTTTACCCCTGTATAACTTGCCCTTGATATGATTGTCCTGCTACCTGCTGTGGGACTTGCTGTCCCTGAGTAATCCATCTCCCATGCCCTTTCCCCTTACTTCAGTAACAATGGGTGCAGAACGGGAAGTGTAAATCTTTTGTTTATGAATAGCATTATCTTTACACATAATACAACGAGATAGCACACCAACCAGTAAAATAAGAATGTAGACCTGTGGATACCAAAGCTCGTACTCGGGATGTAGTCCAAAAAAAGCTTTATTCCATAAAAAGCATCACTCCATAAAAAGCAATTTAAAGAAAAACTAATAGCTGGTTAAGCGCTTTCAACTGGCGACCCAGTCTTCTTCAGAACACATTACAAAGCACTTACAAAGCTTATAAAGTATCCCAATGCATTCGTTTTCAAAAAAGCCCGCCTAAAATTTTAAAGATACACTATCCATTTCACTGAAATTGAGAACCTTCGTAATACATGACATAATCCCATGGACTGTATAAATAATGAGAACAACCAAAACATGTTGTTCTAAAAGATGACACCAATAAAAAAAATGCAAAAAAGTCCACTAACAACCTAAAGTGTATGGCGTCTAAAATGCTCCGACTATGTGTAAAGCTATTATGCTATAGGATTCAAAATATAATATATAATATATATCCTGTCCCTTTTTTTTGAACATAAAATAAAATAAATCTTAAAAATACTTAAAAATAGATGTCATGAAATTGACATCCACTACATCTATACTTATGCTAAGAAAAATATGTATATCTATGGCTCTAATCATATAATAGTGAACCACTAAAAAATTCTCATGTGTTGATGAACTGTCCTATACTGAAAAATGTCCCTGATCATAAACTCTTACTATTAGGAGAGTATCAGGAAGGGTTTGATGCTGACAAAGTCATTTAATCCAGGGTTCCTAGTGGCATCGGTGACAACGAATGCATTGGGATACTTTATAAGCTTTGTAAGTGCTTTGTAATGTGTTTTGAAGAAGACTGGGTCGCCAGTTGAAAGTGCTTAACCAGCTATTAGTTTTTCTTCGAATTGCTTTTTATGGAGTGATGCTTTTTATGGAATAAAGCTTTTTTTGGACTACATCCCGAGTACGAGCTTTGGTATCCACAGGTCTACATTCTTATCTTTACACATAATACATGCTCACAGCAATTTATCTACTAACTCTGTAAGTGTATTTAAAGATTCCTCATAAATAAGTTTGATGTCCCCTGGGACACCTTCCAAATGGTCCAAAAAGGAGCGCATAACAGCTTTTTGAAAACTGACATCTTTTATATCTTTTTCATTACTGCCATTAATTAGAATATATGCCAGCTGGTAATGTTCAGCTTGTTCTTCCAAAGAATTACAGACTGTCATTTGAAGCCGATCTAAAAGTGTTGGTGTGAGAGATTGCCCCTAATGTATGCTAACAATACTGCTGTCAGTTTTAGGTGGTTAGTTTGTACTGGACACTGCTTTTGCTACATATAAGCCATGAAACTCTGAGGGATAAAATTTCAGAAACAACATTCAAGTGCATCATTCCATGCAGTACTAAAGTTTTAAGAACCCAACCATCAAATGTAATCATGTTATTAAATATACCCTTCTGTTCATCCCACTTAGGGAGAGTTTCTAACATCCTAGACTGATGATAAACATCAGCAGAATAACATGCTGAGGCTATGATTGGACTGGTAACAGCAGTTTTTAGTGTTTTAGATTGATATTTTTAACGGGGCTTGTAATTTTAAAATATCTTGATTAGCTAAGTCTGCTTCTCTAGCAGCCTCAGATTCCTATGTCTCCTCTAACTGAGCTCATAATGTGTTAATCTCCTCTCTTGTAACAGTTACATCATGCTGTGTGTCAGCCAGTCGCTTGTCATATTTTTCTTGCAAACGGACAATTTATTTCATTAACCCTTCTAGCATACCAGTAGCTTCACTGCCTTGTTCAATAACAGTTTGCGTAAAGATCTTACTTTCAGTCTGTGAGACTTTCAAAAACTGAGAAAATTCTTTTGTACATTCAGCAGTGTCAGCATGCAGTTTACCAGACACATTCCATTTATCACAGTAAGTCTGAAAATAACCCATGAGGTCAAGATCTTGCTGGTTGCTGACTTTAGCAATCCAATCTTTAAACTTCTGCAAATCAGACTGTAAATTACAAACTTTGACATCTGCATCACCCTCTAACAAATCTTTTGCAAGAGGATATATAGAAACAGGAAACATTGTCTGTGCTTCAGGCATTACTTCATCCTGGTTGTGTTCCAGGTTTTGTACAATACACTTATGACAAGGCATGCAAAAGGCAACATTTAAATCATTGCAAATAGCACATTTTATACATTCTGTGGCACTTTTGCCTTATGCACATACCAATCAAAGGTGGCAATCAATTTGCATAATGCTGCATTGTTGGTTTTCCCTAGTAAAGACTTACAGGTGCTAACATGCTGATCATACCATGTATTTAAATAATTCCACGCATCTACATATGCTTCAGACACATCAACAGTAAAAGACTTAGTGCACTTCTTGGCATTTTCATGAATTGCATTCATTGTTAAAAGAAAAACAGACAAAAATATTTACCACAAATGTTCAGGACAAGGTGGCCAGCCTTGACAAGGAGATCAGTTGTGAGAGAATTCTTTGCTGTATTTCACTAGATGCTGGGGAGACAAATTTTTGGCAGTGGAAAACTTGGACCCCGGATATCACCAACTGTCTGAAGGACAATTTCTGTACTGCCCTATTCTGTGCTGCAGTGTTTGTCCTCCAGTCAATGGACAAAGATTTAGGAACAGAAGAATTGATTCTAAGAAGATCTGCATTGGATGGAATGTCGTACTGTGAGAGGCACCTCTTCAGGTCACCCCCCCCCAGTTGTTTGTACTGGACTGGTCTCACCACTGTTAAAGTTAAAGGGGTACTACACTATTCAGGTAGTCTGTACATTTACTCAATGAAGACACTGAAACAGTACTGTTGTTATGACATTCATTTACTGCACACAAGGATTACATCTAGCTTAACAATGAAGGGTATATACATCAAAACATACTTCAGCTTAGAATAATCTAAGTCTCTGATACAAAAAAAAGTCCCAATCTTTATAGTGTCTCTTCTGCCTGCATCAGCAGTTTTGAGAATTTTCCAGAATAATAAGTCTTTCCTCTGAAGCTGGTCTGCTGACAGTTTGTTTTCCATATCTTAAACATTCTGTTCCTGAAGAATAACTCATTTTGTCCTTGGGCTATCTTGCGTATCATATTGATGAAACACAGCTGCAAACAAGAGTTTGCCTTGACCTGCTTGTAGATAATTAATTTCACAAGCTGCAAAGTTTATAAGAGATAAAATATTTTACTTCTGATTCTTATTAACAATGAATGCCAAGCTATATGTTTTTGCCAAGTTAGTTAACTGTGTGCACTGTACACACTGAAATGCAGAACATTTATTTTACATTTTCAGAAAAAATCCACTGAAGTCCATTTTAACCTGTTCTTTACTCTCACAACAACCTGCTGGTGAGACAGGTTTGTCTCCCAGAGGTTGCCCTGCCTCAGGAATATACTTCCCATATATGTCAAACAGAGGACCACACTGACCCTCTTCAAGCGCAACTGTGATGAGTGGAAGGAAACCACAATCCTGTCCCCGGGGTCCCATCTGTGTCCCTCACTGACAGGGGCAAAAGTTGCTGACTGATGCTTTTTCTAGTGATAAAATAATGGCTAGCCTTGTAAGTGCCCCAGGGACATTACTGTAGTAACCTCTTATGATCCTATGAACCTATGATCCTACTGAACTCCTAGGTGACATGTATCATGAGTAGCATGTTGTGTCATGGAGTATGCATGCAAGATTATGTTGTCTGCCCCCATTGTCTCTGATACACTGTTCTACACATATGCATCTAGGTTAACATGCACATATACAGTTGTACCTTGGCTAACTCACATTTCTGTGGTGTCAACATGCCATCCTGAGCCACTGTATTGGCAATAACTCTTCATGATACAGACACACAGACCCCTGGAACAGAAATAGAAAAAGGTGTGGGGGATAACAGTCAGTCAGCAATACAACCACCAATGGAGCATCATGGAACAATGGTACATATACTTTGATGTGTACTCATGACACATGTGGGCAGACAGCACCTTGCAGGGCATAACACAACTGCACTACAAACTGTCATTAAATGTTCTATAGTCCCCCTGTGCATTAGACACATATTTTCATGTCAGTGTATCAATGGTATGGATGATAGAGATGTGGCACAGGTATTATCACCTACACAGGGTGTGGTGTGGGGTTGCCAAAGGCCTAGGCTGTGCCACACAGTTGACATCATGTGTGTGTGTGTCTGGAGTGTTGCTGGATAGCTGGGCCATGGAGAAGAGCTGTGTGAGTCTGTTGGTGACCTGCATGTGACAGTGATGTGTGAGTGTGTGTACACAGTCAAGCCATGTGCTAACCCTACACTAGAGTATGGTGGACAGCTGTGGGATGTACATGGCAGAATGTACAGTTCATCATCTCTAGCCATGAACATGGGAACTGGCTCTGCCAGGAGTGGCACTGGCAGCACCACGCCCAGGGTCAGATGTGGTACTACTTACTCACGGTGACTGGTGTCTGCTGGGACCAACTACCTCTTGGGACCACCCAGGATCATGTGCCCATGGCCTGCCATGTTGTGGTGTGAACACCAATCTCCCTTCTGTAGTACTGGTGATACTGCCACTACAGAACCGTGACTGTGCACAGCCATGTGGATTCTCAGCTCGTGGTGTTGCTGACCTACATTCATGTGTCCCACGCCCTACTCCCACCACATGTTCCAGCACAGATAATGCATGGTTAAGGACTGTCAATGTCTCACCCTACCATCTGTCCCTACATCGGTGAAATAATGCATGGTGTCACCAATGTTGTGGATGGGGTCATGGATGCCAGACAGTGATGCATCCATGATGCTGAGCATCCGTCTGGTGTTGCATTCAGAACATGCCTGTGCCTCCATGATGGACAAACATTTGTCAAGAGACTCGTGATGTGACACCTGCAACACGTGGTGGATGGGTAGCAGTCCTCCTTTGAGCACCCCGTCAGTCTGTCTGTGTGGGACCTCGACAGCTCTCTGGCTATGGCTAGTGTCTACAGTCACAGATGCCATAGTCACCACACTCTCCTGTTCAATGCCATCACCCTTTGCCTGTCCAATATCTGTGGCCACAGTGGACTGGGTATGTGTGGACATACTGACTGTGTGCAACGACATTGGTGGATGAAGTGGGATGTCAACCCATGGGATAGATTCAATCCCCAGCAGCATCATCTGTGCCTCACTATGGCCACTATCATCATCATAGTTTGCTGAGATACTGACATCAGGTTGTGAGGGGGATAGACTCCAATGCCCATGAGCACCTGTGAGAAGGAAGACAACATGACTACATTAATACATGCACTATTATATCTGCTGATCCACACACACACACACACACACACACACACACACACACACACACACACACAGATGAGGTGCCACAACCACATTATACACACCACATGTTATTACTGGTCACATGCACAACACACAAGCAGACCACAACAGACACAGACAAGACAGTCCCTTAATAACATGCAGTGCAGCTAAATCTGGTTAACATTGCCAGTACTATACACCTGTGAGATAAGTGGCATGTTAGTGTATGTGATGGACCTTCACCTCAAAAACAGTGCACCCGTCTCCACCATATTATTTCCCCCTATATAATAGACAGCATACACCTTCACAAAAATATGTGCAAATATGTTACAGCTCCTGAAAATATGCTACTGTGATTACCAAGTCAATGCACTGTAGTGAACCCCTCAACTGAACATACAAGTATTGTACTATGGCTAAGCTGAACAGTTGTGTCCATGGCAAACTGGCAGCCCTTAACATTACTATGGTATAGCCATAACAAAACAGTTTCACACTGACCGGCTACAGGATGTTGGATTCTGGCCACACCATATGTACCTATGGAATTGGGGGGAGAGGTATTGTCAGCAAACACTAAATGTGGCACTGGTACAGGATATTATGTGCTCATCCCAACTTTTACAGTACACACTGTGATACTGCCCACATTGCTGACAGTCTGAGTATGTGTACACACATGTGCATTACAAACACCCCCAAATGCAGATTGGCCTGACATCCACATACAGGTATGCAGAGGCTGCCACTATGACTGCTACAGTATTAAAGTGATGACCACAGGAGGCTTACCTGGATGCAGTTCTGCTGTGGAAGCTGTGCCACCCACCACCACAATGTATGGGGTGATGGATGCTTGCAAGCTGGTGGCTGAACCCAGGTTTGCAAGGAACTCCTCAGTGGCTGAGAGTGACTGTTGTGTTGCAGGCCCTCCACCCGTGCCAGCATGGTCCCTGGCCACAGCTGCAGCCCTATGCCATGCAGTATTTATCATATCAGTGGCTAGGTGCTGGACCTGCTCATAGCTTCTATCCTGTAGCCTGACATGATTTACTGATGAATTAATGTCTACCCACAGTGCAGTGCAGTACATTCTCCTGCATATAGTGACTCCTCGACAGCAGGATGGCATGATGCAGTCTAAGGCCATCAAGTATGGCTTCCTTCTTAGCTGCAGAAGAAGGTGGGTTCCTCTGTCTGTACATTACTCCTGAAAGACAAGAAGAGGGGAACACATCACAGGACCACATACATTGCCCTTCATTATCTACACACCCTGCACATCCACGTTTGCCAGCACTACCCTCCCCTAACCCCCACTTCATACCCCACCATCTCTCACCACAGTATGTATGTGGCTATCAGCAACATAGTGGCAATATATCATGCATTTCCCTCCTCATCCTGCTGGTTCCTGCTACTTGCTGCATGTTCTCTAAGGTGTTCAACTGCATATTTTCTGCTGCATCTGTTACTGCTTGGTTATAGCCTGCCTACATTGTATGTGGTAGTTTAAGCCTCCTACATTTCTTTTAAGCACCTAGGGTGTGGGGCCACCCATTTGGTCTCCCTGGCCTTCCTCCCTCAGATTCTGACAAATATAGCTGGACAATGTCCTTCAGTTTCCCCTGCCAGTCTGGTTGATATGGGCATCCTGACACAGTGTAGCAAGTGCCTCATGTACACAGACAACCATCTAGAAACATCAATAAGGAACACAATTTGTGAGAGATGCAATTATATTAGAAACTTACACTGACAACATGAAACTGTCAACAAATCACAAATTGAAGGCCATGCTGCTAAACGCTAGAAGTCTGAATATGAATCTGCACCCATTGCAAGAAGTGTTAACCCTTTAGAATGATGACATCTGTGCATTGACAGACACATGGTTCAATGCTGCAGAGAACACCTCAGCCTTACATAGTCACCCATCCTGTCATATAGTCAGACCCCAAGGTGTGGGCAGTAAAGCCAAGGGAAGTGGGGTTTCACTATATTTATTTATTTTACATTTGTTGACCGGGAGTGTCCAGCTGAGCTATTGCCCTTTTCAGCGGAGGCCTGGGAAGAAAAGCTACAAAGATATACAATGCAATAAAAATAGGAATGCAGATAAATTTTAATAAAATAGCAATATAGAATTTTGGTAGTTAACTCATTCACTCCGGAGCAGCTCAGAAAAAGCTGCCTGCTTAATTCCACCATAGGAACAACAGTGCAGCCTGAGCACATTTTCAGAAAATCCATTTATAATACCATACAGAAAACAAATGTTCATAACTCTTTAACTATAAGAGCTAGGCAAAAACTGTAAACGTGAAAGTTGTTCAGCAGACACTGACCTTTCCAACAGTGTAAATGTTGATAGTGCATATTAAAGTCATTATTATATATTTGGCAAGGAAAATTGATATTTTGCATATTTTTTACCTTTTTTGGAAAAGCAAAGCACAATATCTTGGTCAATGTACCATGCAGACCCATACAATTAGAATTTAATTTGTTAGTATACATGTCAACTTTAAAATGATACCTTAACCATTACTGTGTGATGCTCCTTTCTCGAGATATTCACAGAAATATGATTAATATAATATTTCTCATAATTGATAAACAAAGAGTAATATCGCATCACATGTAACAGACAGAGCCTACATTTCAGTGTAGTAGTTGACATCTAAATGTCAGCTTCAAAATTATGCATCATGTTTGTGATCACCATGCTCCCTTGCAAAGATGTGGTCATAATAATGAGAAGTATTGGAAATGTATAATTTTCATAATCGTACAAGACTAAACAAACTGTGATATCTGTACATGTGTACAGTGCACAGACACAGTTACCATGTTGTAAGGAGTAACACTGTCTTCAAAATGAGGTATTACTTGTCACACTGACATGCTCCCTTGCAAAGTTATGTACCAAATTATGAAAAAAAATCATAATTTCCATAACCTAATTCCAAACAAACTTTGATATCTGCATATGTGTCCAACATACAGGCACAATTATTTTACCATGTTGGAACCAGCAATACTGTCTTCAAAATGAGGTATTACTTGGCACATTCAGGTGCTCCCTTGCAAAGTTATCTACCAAAATATGAAAAAAAAATCATAATTTCCATAACCTAAGTCCAAAACAAACTTTGATATCTGCACATGAGTACAACATACAGGTACCATTCTTTTACCATGTTGGAACTATAAATACTGTTTTCAAAATGAGATATTACTTATCACATTCAGATGCTCCCTTGCAAAGTTATTTACCAAAATATGAAAAAAAATCATAATTTCCATAACCTAAGTCCGAAACAAACTTTGATATCTGCACATGTGTCCAACATACAGGCACAATTCTTGTACCATGTTGGAACCAGCAATACTGTCTTCAAAATGAGGTATTAGCTAGCACATTCAGATATGCCCTTGTAAAGTTATTTACCAAAATATGAAAAAATAATAATTTCGATAACCTAAGTCCGAAACAAACTGATATCTGCACATGAGTACAACATGCAGGCACCATTCTTTTCCCATGTTGGAACTATCAATACTGTTTTCAAAATGAGATATTACTTAGCACATTCAGATGCTCCCTTGCAAAGTTATTTACCAAAATATGAAAAAAATCATAATTTCCATAACCTAAGTCTGAAACACGAGTACAACATGCAGGCACCATTCTTTTCCCATGTTAGAGCTATCAATACTGTTTTCAAAATGAGGTATTACATATCACATTCAGATGCTGTCATGCAAAGTTATTGACCAAAATATGAAAAAAAATCATAATTTCCATAAAATCATAATTTCCATAACCCAAGTCTGAAACAAACTTTGATATCTGCACATGTGTGCAACATACAGACAATTCTTTTACCATGTTGGAGCTGTCAATATGGTCTTCAAAATGAGCTATTATTTGGCACACTGACATGCTCCCTTGCAAATTTATTTACCAAACTATGAAAAAAATCATAATTTCCATAACCTAAGTCCTAACAAAACTGATACATGTACATGTGTACAGCATTCAGAAACAGTTGTTTTACCATGTAGACACATATGATTCTAAATATGCACATTCCTGGTGTAGCATCCTCACCAGCTCTTTACCACAGTTATTTGCCAAATTCAGAGAAATATATTTTACACAACACATTTCATAATAGTGTTTTACTTGCTACACTGGTCCTACTTGGTCATGGGTGTTTTCCATTCTTTTCACAAGCTGCATGTTAGCAATCCTGCATAACTCTCCTCACACCATTGTGGAGGTCAGTCAAGAACAACGCAATGCCCTCCTCAGTTAGGTGAACACCATCCCCTCTGAACAGATGAACATCTTCCACGGTGATGCTGTCATGGCAGATTGTAGATCCACTGATCCTGTGCATCAAGCCATGCATGAACCCATTCTGTAAACATCTGGCCTTGTGAGCTGCCCGTTGACTGTTTGCTGTTTTCCATATCTGTCGAGGAATTATATCAGACTACACAAAATGACAACATGGCCACCAAGACTTCAGGGCTTCAAAAATTTCTGTGATTTGAAACCGTAGCCTTCCGAGAAGTTCACTGATGACATCATTCCCTCCATTGTGCAGCACAAGAATGTCAGGCTCAGGGTAGATGGAAAACTTCTCTTCCAACAACTGCAGTAGTCTGCTCCAATGCATACCTTTTCTTGCAATCCAGTATACCTTCACACTGGATGTGGAGAAGCTCAAGTTGTACCGGTGTTCAGTTTCAGAGGCATGGCTGACAGCCCAGTGAATGTAGGAATGGCCACATACCCACACATTTAGTTGTCGTTCTCCTGATCGTGAAGCCTTGTCAGTGTCAGAAGGTGGACAAACCTGCAGAGGAAAGAAAATGCAAATAGATTACTACTGATATTTGACAGATGTATTGGAAGACTACATATACATTCTTGGACAGATAAAGGCAAGTCATCGTCTGCATCATACTCTGAATGCACAGGCGACAGCTGCTGAGAGTTACCTGAGAAGTGATAATGAGTCAGTGCTATATTGTAATTGACTTATTGCTAATGTGATAATGACCTGCCTTTCATTCCTGGAAAGTTATGCATGCTCAGACACAGGTGATAATTGCTGCACATAACCTGTTGAATAGGCATTGAATTACCTTGTGCAGCTGTTATGTAACACAGACTCATCATCAGCTTGATAAATACTACATAACTGTAGCCTCATCCAACCTACTGTTTTCCCTTTATAAAAGCAAACCATGCAGAACTGAAACATGATACGAGCTCCATATGAATCTGTGATCTACTTAGGGCATACTTGGTGGGACAAAGGTTGAATTTTCAAAATTAGCAAATAACCACTCACAAAATAATCGCTAACAGAAGAGCAGGTTCAATATATAAGAAAAGTATTTCTCTTTCTCTCTCCCTATTTCACACAGACACAACACAGCATTTGTATGACTATATCAGTAAGAGAATTAATGTCTAATGAGGAAATGAAACATAAAAAAGTTATCCAAAACACTATAAACAACTTAAACATACAAGATCGTAGTAATGAGAACTTAAGATGTCAAAAAGGGAAGGGTAAAAATACGTTAGTATTTTTATTTCAAATCATTTTGGATTTATTGATGTGTAACAGTATTTCTCCGTAAAAAGATCTGTTGAGACTGTGAGCATTTGATAAACACAGTAGTGAATCAGACTGCAAGGCTAGAAAGAAGTGAAGATGGTGCAGACACTCATTTTATACCCTGATACCTGGTGGTCCTCGAATGTCCTTTGGGTGGAGATGATGGAAAAACTCTGGAAAATGAGCCAGTCATGGGCTTCTGCATGAAGACCCAAGAATCAGTAGAACATCAACAGTGGCAGGGCTAGCCACCCAGCAGTGTGGACACTGGCTCTGTATGATGCTCACTGTTCATGTTATACCCTGATCCCATGTGCAAAAAAAAATGGGAAAAGGTTCTTATGGATGGATATCGTGGCATAGTTGCCAGCCTTTGCTGAAATCTGTAATAAATACAGTGACTGTATAATTTTAATGATTCATTCACTATCTATGAACTGAGTCTCTCTCTCTCTTTCAAAATGTCTCCCTAGCACTGGATCATAAATTTCTGACAACATATTAGTCTTACTGAGGGTTGCAAAGGTGTAGTACAGAACTAAGGCTGCAACACACACTACAGAGGAGTCCTTCAAAAACAAATAAAAAAATGGTTGTGCCTGTTGGGACATTAACTTGTGTGTGTGGTCTAAAATTAGCCTATCTGTGGATTAGTAATGATTATAAAATCCAAATTGTTAGTATACTTTGAAGTATTTATTGATTCAAGTATCTGCATGATTTTTGTACGGTTATTTTGTTCAACCTGCCTCAAGGCACAGGGTCATAACTAGAAGGGTCTTTTGACCAGTCCACTCTATCTGGTTATCAAGCTGTATTAATAAAAAAAAAAAACTACAGTGATGTATTTGTAAATATATGTTAACTGGCTGTATGTGTGTGTGTGTGTGTGTGTGTGTGTGTGTGTGTGTGTATATATATATATATATATATATATATATATATATATATATATATATATATATATATATATATATATATATATATATAAAATCTCACTTCACAGCCCCCCAAAGAATAAAACATTCCTCATAGTTAAGTAGTTTTTCAACCCCTCTGTAGTTACTGGAAATCTGATTTATATCTACATTTAGAAACATTTAGATCAGTGCATAAAGCCTGACATTTTTATCACCAGTCCTGAGGATTGGGTTCCTTGTTTGCCATTAGGTCTACACATAGTTAAAATTTAAAACTATGAAACTGGATAAAAAACTCGCTGAACATTTAAAAGACTGCACTTTGTATTGTGCACAATGTGGACATGTACTTGCTTCCATAATCCTGATAGTCCTAATGTTCAGCTTTCAGATACAGAAGTTGTCTTTCTTGAGCGTACTGCCAACATCTGAGAAAGCTTACTCGGTCAGCCTTGGCCCTTTCTCTAAAATTGATGAAAGTTGTTGAAGCTTGTGTGATGTATTGCCAGCTATACCAGAAATAGGGCAGTGGACGTGTAACATATGCCAGCATAGCTAGCTGGAGTTTTTCTTTTTTTTATTTATCAAACTGATTTGTACAGTTGCTTGTCTTGAAAATGTATTTGTAAAGTTGCTTGTGATAAAAAATGTACCAACAGTGGGTCCTATTGGACAAAAAAGAAATGTACCTGTATGTCAGACTGTATTGTAACTATTGAAATTAATATTGTAATAGATGATACTGGAAGAAAAAGAGATTAATCTCAGTCCAGCTACCTTTGAAAAATAATTTGAAACCTGGTTTAGGTCATAAATATTGTATGTTACAGATCCGACTGCAGCCAGAGATGAAATGTCTGTGAAAACAAGAACTAGGAATCCTGCTGTATTGTCCTTAGCAGTGAACTAATTGCTACCGTGGAAGTGTTGAAATGGTTTCATGGCTTCCAGATGCTATAACGCATTTTAGCAAAGCTCTCTTTGTGTGTATGGTAGCACACACATGCAAGATTCTTGTTCAGCTTTTAGTAAGGGGGGTAGTATGAGAACCAGAATTCAAATGACCATCTGTATGTGTTGTCTTTCTGTAATTCCATACTGAAATAATGTTTTAATACTAGATGAAAAAAAATGTATCTGCTTTTACTGTATTTGTGTTTCTTCCTACTTTATTTTGCTTTTGCGTCATCTTAAAAGTACTCAATTGTATTTATTACTGCTTGGTGTAACTCATTCTAAGCCTTTTAGTTTAAGCACTTGGGCTTCAGACCAGTTGTTTTACATTAGGAAAGTTTGTGGTCTGAACTGTAGTGGCCAAATAGGTAGCTTACATCCTTCTAAGTTGGGAACTGCTGATTGAGGGCTCAGTGTCTGTTATTCTAAAAGTGTATGAATTCTGGTTTAAGCACTTGGGCTTCAGGCCAGTTATTTTACATTAAGAGGGTTTGTGGTCTGCACTCTTGTGGGAGGAGAGGCTGAACTCTGCCCCTCTGAGCTGGGAATTTCTGGTTAAAGGCTTATAGTGCCTGCATATTTGAACTGCTTCTTACTGAAATTGGTACACCTTGTTTGCTGTAGCATAGATTAGATCCAGGCCTGTTGAATCTAGCTTTGTTTGTATGCTTGTTGTTTGTTTGCTTGTTATTTCCCTGAAACGCTAATTCCACCTAAAACGTGGCTTTTCAGTGCTTCTGTGGATCCCTAGTGATATCTGCATTGCTTACTGTACTTATTTCTTTGTTTCACTTGAAAGAAAGTTACTGTTTGTCATTTTTGCATTTAAGTTACCTGTAACACATTACATTTAAGTTACCTAGCACTTGCTCACTAAGTCAGCACTAAAAAATAAAAAGCACTACACCCTCACAAACTCCCCTTGAGTACATTGTTCCCCTTCACCCTTTTTTTCAATTATAAAGGAATTCCCAATACTATTCTAGCATGTCCAAAGGTCAGTTGTCAATCTCCTCTCCGGTCCAGCTGGTGAATGTGGGAATCTTGAGGCAATGTTACAACTGCCTCATGTACACAGACAACCCTCTCCTCCTCCCAACAAATTCCAACACATGTGAGAGATGCAAGCATATAGCTAAACTGGAGGCTAAGCTCTCTCAACTCAGTACTGGCGTAACCAGTCAGGAGGAGAAGGAAACCACACTCACTACAATTCCAGTCTCACATAGACCTACCACGACAGCAAACCCAACACAAACACACAAAAACATACTCAGAGGCTCTAAATAAAAATCTGCCTAAACAGCACCAAACCAAACACAAACACACAAAAACATACTCGGAGGCTCTAAATAAATCTGCCAAAGCAGCAGAGACCTCCAAAGAAGATACCCAAGCAACCGCTACCCCAAAACAAAACACGTGCAACACATAGCTCACAAAGCCAGTGTGACGAAAAGTCACAGCCCTTAAGGCTAAACAACACACCTGATACACTTGTAATAGGTGACTCTATCGTCAGGCACACTGACATCCTGCTCACCAGGTTGAACAAGGAGAACGTCACGGTGACCTGCCTGTCGGGCACTATGATCCGCCACATAAATACAAGCACTCAGGTCACTCCAAGGCTAGTAAAAATATGACTCAGTCATTGTCCATGCTGGTGTGAATGACCTGAGTTGTACATCCCTGGACTACATGAAAAGAGACATAGAGGAGCTCTCTGAGCATGTAGCCCTGGCCAGTATGACCCTGACCTTGAGTAGCATCTTACCCTCACCAAGAATGATGCCACAATATGAAGACAAGATGATCAATTTCAACAATTGGCTTAAGTATTGGTGTCGTTCAAAGGGGATTCAATGCCTGTCAGCCTGGGATGACATGCTCGACAAGCCACGATGCTTCGCTAGGGACGACTTGCACCTGTCACCCCTGGGCTTTCGGATATTGGCAAAGGCTCCTGCTACCTCCATAGTGCCTTTTTTAGGCATGGCTCAAAAGACAAACTGACCTCCATAGGAATCACAAGGGATAAGAAACTAAGAGTAATGCTACTCAATACCAGAAGTCTAAACCTCAAGATGCACACATTCAAAACTCTCCTTAGCATGGAGAACATCGATATCTGTGCTGTAACAGAAACCTGGTTCAAGGCTCCGGAGAGCACCCAAGCACTACCAGGTTATACCTCATACCATGCTTTTCGGCCCCAAAACTTGGACCGAACCACAAAAGGAGGGGGAGTATCAATATTCGTCAAAGATACCCACACCTCCAGTTGGTGGCACAGCACGAAGCATCAGAGACTATCCATGTGCAACTAACAGTGGGTAAAACTGCCTTCCAGTTTATAGCCTGCTACAGACCACCCTTCTAAACCCAGGAACCTCACTCGGCCTTCCTGAGAACACTGGAAAATATGAAGGTCTCTCCAAACACCATTATATTGGGTGACTTCAACTACCCAAACAGACTGGGAGCATTACTCTAGCTCCCCTAGCCCAAAGGTTCCTAGAATTTATAAACTCAAATGCTATGGAACAACTTGTTACCACTCCCACAAAAGGGGAAAACATACTGGACCTGATCATCACCAACATGGGGACTCTATGCTCCAGACCAGAAGCGTATCCCTCACTGGTAAGATCAGACCATAAACTAATCTCACTGGATATTCACATCCCGACCCCACCCCCTGCCCAGAAAACCACAGTGAAAAACTTCTCTAAAGCAAATTTAACACTCCTCAAAACTGAGGTGGAATCCTTCAAAGCCTCCGGGCCTGTGGAAAATATGGCCCAGACCGCAGAATCCTTTATAAATGCATTCTATTAACATCTTCAGGAATGCATGGATCATGCAATCCCAAATAAAACCAAAACCCAATCCTCCAAAGGCAGACGTCCTGTCTGGTGGACCCCAGCCATAAACAAACTATACAATAGAAGGAGGAAGCTACTACATGATAGAGCAAAATCCCAAAAAGGGAAGGCATCTCTGATCAGTATTAGCAAAAAACTACGGGCACTCATAAAATTGTCTAAGGCCAGCTTCGAGAAAAAAATTGCACAGGACACTAAGGATAATCACAAGGCTTTCTTTAGTTATGTTAGGAACCTGGGTGGGAATTCCCAGATATGCTCAGAATTAGTCCAAAATGACAAAAAATACACTGCACCCACAGTCATTGCCAACATCCTAGCTGACAGGTTCAGTGCAAACTTCTCCCCCCCCCAACCAAAAGGGCAAATATCTATCCCAGCAGAGTGCTGCCCCCCCCTGACATCTCAGATGCTCAGGTAAGAGCCGCCCTCTCCAAAGCAAAAACACAGCATCAATGGGACCAGACGGTGTCGATCCTACATGAACTCCAAGAAGAGCTAAACCCAAACATAAAACTACTGTTCAATCTCAGCCTTACTACAGGATATGTACCGAATGAGTGACGTACTGCAACAGTGGTCCCTCTCCACAAAGGTGGTGCCTCAACGGATCCTGGAAACTATCACCCCATAAGCCTGACTAGCTTGGTCTGCAAAGCTATTGAAAGGATCATCATGGACCTCATAAATAAAGATATTGGGGAACTACAGACACTGGATCCTACCCAGTTTGGCTTTGTTAAGGGCAGATCCTGCCACTTAAACCTGGTCAATTTCTTTGAAACAGTCACCAAGGCCATTGACAAGGGGAAGGTAGTCCACACTGCCTACCTGGACCTCGCAAAAGCCTTTGATACAATACCCCACTTGGGCATTATAGATAAGCTCACCAGCTTAAATATAAACCCCTATGTCACTAGATGGGATGCAAACTGGCTCAAGGACAGAACCCACATGGTTAGAATTGCTGGAGCCACGTCAGACTCCAAACCAGTTACAAGTGGCATCCCACAAGGCTCAGTCCTGGGACGTCTCTTGTTCGGTATATATTTCTCGGAGGTACAGGCCAACACGGAAGGACTGTGGCTGACCAAGTTAGCAGATGACTGCAAACTGGGCACCATAATCGACTCTCCAGCCGACACAAGCATCCCCCAAAAGGGCCTCATAGAAACAGACAACTGGTGCCAGAGTCATGGCCTCAAACTAAATGCCAAAAAGTGTATAGTCATCCCCTTTGGCAAAAACAAAGTGTCCACAAATAACCACATAGGTGGTAATCCATTAAGTACAGAAGAAGTAATTAGGGACCTGGGGACCCAAGTTGATAGCAATCTCATTTGACAACCACATGGCCAAAGTGGTTAAAAAAACATTTTATATAGCCCACCTAATCATGAAGGGATTCACATCTAGATCAGTGGAGGTCATCATGCCTCTTTACTCATCCCTCATCAGGCCCATAATTGAGTACAATGCCCCTTTTGGGATTTACCTTACCAGACACCTGCAGCAAAAGTACCTCACCAAGAGGATCAAAGGGCTCAAACAGATGCCGTATGCTGCCTGGTTAAAGAAACTCCAGCTCTACTCAGTAGCATACTGCCTGCTCAGAGGCGATCTGTGCCTGACGTATAAAGCCATGTCCAACCCAGAATTAATGGACATGCTGCACCTCAGAAAATCCAAATCCCATCGAGCTACATGCTCTAGGACATGCTGGAGGGACAGATTCTTAACGCAGAGGCTCCCTTCTCTCTGGAATAGAATCCCAGTCCAGGTTAGGCAGAGTCCCTTATTGACTCTTCAAGAGGAATCTTGATGAGTGGATGGGAGATCGTAGGTTTATCCCGGGTATCACTTCTGTGTCACTGTTAGACAGAGGCACAGTGTACTAAACTCAAAAAAAGGCATAGCAAAATTAATTTAAAATGGGTGGCGAAAGCCAAACACACTCTGGCTAGGCTTATAAAATGCCCTAGGGCAGATAGCCTAGTATGAACCTATGAGACATGACTTCTTGCATGAGTAATTCAGTACAAATAGTATAACACTTAATTTATTACTGAGCACTTCTTCCCATCTAAATTCTGCACATGACTGACAAAGCCAGGAAAAATGCCCAAAATATATTGCAAACGTTTTGCATCTCTCCTGACCCTCAATCTCTTAGTTTAACAATCAGAGGCAGAAACCCAATATAGGAACATATTTTATATATCGGTCTTCTTGTATACTAAGCAGGTAATGTCACAGTAGGCATGTTCTGAAGGGTATGAAGTCTGAAAATCATATAGTTTTTATTGAGTACAATCCAAGGTCATATCTATATGTTTAGCAATATATATATATATATATATATATATATATATATATATATATATATATACACACACACACACACACATATATATATATACACACATATATATTGGTTAAGTGTGGATAATGAATGCTAGTCTGAGGCTCGTGCTGACACAAAAACCTGGCATTTTAACACGTGTGTGTGTGTGTGTGTGTGTGTGTGTGTGTGTGTGTGTGTGTGTGTGTGTGTGTATATATGAAAAAATCAGGGGGTTTGGAGAGTAGGTAGCTGATAAAGAATGAAAAGAAAATGGACAGCACAAATTAATGCAGTTGGTAACAAGAATTGAAATATATAACAATGTCAGAAGTGTGTTACAGACATAAAAACCAGTATTAAAAAAGGCATACAGCATCAGAGCATACAGGTCAGATACACACATGCAAGGACTCCTACATTCATACCAACACTCTGCATTCATTCATTCACCGATCGCTTGCACCCCAGGAGCAGAAAGAAATAGATGGAGTTGAAGAAGAATGGCAGAGCCTCAAAACAGCATGTGTGAAGACTACAGAACAGGTAGGTGGCCAAGCCAGGTCTGGAAATAAGGTACATAAAGAAAGATGATGGGGGCATGCAGAAATCCAGGAAGTCATCAAAAGAAAGAAGGAGTGCAAGAAAAAGCTTCTGGAATGTGACTCAGTAGGTGGCACAAAGAAACTATCAAGTTGCAAGGCAAAGACAGAAAGATAAAGAAAATAGTCAGATACCCTTCATAAGGGATGCCAGCAACAGTTTGCTCACCAGTCCACCAGATATCAATGGCGGATGGAAGTAGTACTCCAAGTAGTTTCTGAATTAAGAAAACCCCTTGGGATCTGTACTATTCCAGACACAGCCTATGATAAGAAAAGAGGTTACCACCTGAGAAGATGGTAAAGACAGCATTAAAAAATGAAGTCAGGGAAAGCAGCAGGCTCAGATGAGGTTACAACATATAATATAAAGATGTTGGTTGGGATAGGGGAGAAATGACTCCTGAGGATACTCATAGCAGTGTGCAGAGAAAGGTGTATCCCAGATGACTGAAGAATAAGCATACTCAGTCAATGTACACGAACAAAGGAGACATCCATAACTATGGGAAATATACAGGCATAAAACTCTTGTCACATTGCATGAACGTTCTGGAAGGTAATTGATAAACAGATATGCAGAGTAGTTGAAAGTAAGATGGGAGATAAGCAGTTCAGATCAGGATGCAGCACAACTGACCCAATGTTTGCACTGAGACAGATATTTGAGAAGAAGCAAGAGGTGAGGAAAGAGTACAATCGGGCATTCCTATACTTAGAGAATGCACATGGCGAGGTCCCAAGACAGCTGATTTGGGTAGTCCTGCAGTGGTTTGAAGTACCAGAAACATTGGTAGAATTAGTGCATGTTATCTACAAATACCCGATAACTCAAGTGCAAACAATATTCAGTATCACAGAGTGGTTCACAGTGGGACTAGGTGTGCATTAGGGGTTCATCTCTGACCCACTGCTGGACAAATCGACAAAATTGCTGTATGCAGCTGATGTGGTAGTACAGGAAGACTCTAAGTAAAAACTTCAGCAAAGGATAGTGAAATGGAATGCAAAACTGAAGGCACATGGGCTGAAACTAAGTATAGATAAGACAGTGGTAACGGCAGCAAAATTATGGAAATCTGAAGAAGGTAAAAATGAGATAGAAGGGAAGCTAATGGAACTGGTAAACAGCTTCAAGTAACTGGCAGGGGTGGTTAAGGAGAAGGGAAGCCTGAATGATGAGTTCAAAGTAGAATCAGAGGGGCTGCGGCCAACTGGCATAGCATTTAAGGTGTAGTGTATGACAAACAAATGCCAAACAAGCTGAAAAGTAAAGTGTACAAACAGTGGCACAGAAAGCTGGGCAGTAAAGGTGGAGCAGATGAGGAAGGTAAAGGTGATGGAAATGAAAAGTCTGAGATGGGTGGTAGGATGCACACTACTAGACCAATAAAGAAATGAGAACATAAGAGCAGATGCCAAAGTGCTTCAATTGCAGAAAAGATCAAAGAGAACAGATTATGGTGGTTTAGTCGCATGTGCAGAAAAGAATAAGATAATCTGGCGAAGAAGATTTGGGACAGGCAGGAGGAAAGAAATAGAAAACAACGGTATCCAGCAAAATGGTGGATGAATTCTTTGAGAGAAGATCAGCGACAGTCAGGTATGAGTGTCAAAGAAGGCAGGAGTGTGGCATTGAATCAAGAAAAATGGCAACAGTTAACATGACACCCCAGCCCCCATGTAGAAAATGGGAAAAGTGGGTTGATGATGACAATGATGAGGAGGAGGCAGATGAGCTAGCAAAACTCAGGAGTCCAGTAACCTTGTGTACCTAACAAAACCATCATGCAGACTGAGTTATGTTTGCCATCTGTATATGTCTTTCCATAGATTATAGTGTGTATTTTTATTTCAGTATGAACTTCCCAGTTTCTTGCATATTCTAATATATGTTTTTTGAATCAATTAATTTGCAGAACTGCTCTTTAAAATGCAGTGCAATGAATAATTAAGTATAAAGGAAGGCAGATTCTGAGAATCAGAAATAATCTGTAAAGGACTGCAAGATTAGTTAATTTCAGTGGAAGCATGCAAACATGCAAAGCATGAACACACACGTGCACGCGCATGCACGTACACATGCATGCACCCACCCACAAGAGCACCCACACACACACACATGCAAACAAACACACACACACATGCATGCATGTACACATACATATACACCCACTCGTGCAGCCACACACACACACACACACACACACACACACACACACACACACACACACACACACACACACACATTAGCTATTATGTCTGCAAGCTTTTCTACTACTCTGAAAATAATGCAATAAAATCCACTCCTGAAGGAAGCAGTCATAAGCATTTTCTAGTGGAAACAGATTCTTCATTTAGGTAAAATACATTCCAGCTGGGAAACCAGAAAATAGTGTAGACAATACTGCCATAAGTATGTATTCCAACATGTATATATCAGCCTTGCTGACTAGTGTCTGAGCACTCTAAAAGATGTAAATATGACTAATTCAATAACATCAGTAGGATAGCATCTTCGAAACTGTGAATGTCTCTGTATCAGCATTATTTGCATATCTTTTCTTTGTTACATACATTGAATTCTTTTACCATAACACTTGGGCTGTGGATGAAAACACTCGGATTACTTTTCAAAGGAAATAAGCAGTCTTTGAATTATTATATATAACAGACTATGCATTTGATGTTTTCATTTCCTTTTCTATAGATAAGCCGATTATTTCACAAGAATCCAGATGTAGTTTAATTGAAGCAAATGTATCTTGTGAATGTGTGGCAACAGTTAACCCTTTACCAACAGCTTTTTGGATGATTGGTGATCAGAAAATTATACAAAGTAGCAAAGGCTTCAGTGTGCATTCTTTAAGATCATGGAAAAAATACATGACTAGTCTGACAGGACAATTGGAAACTGAGGAGAATATTACTTGTGTCATCAGTAACACACATGGGAGTAGTTCATTACAGCTCGTCACTCCTGCAACTTGTAAGCATCAACATGATCTGTGGTAATTTGTCGATGTTATGAAAGACGTTAACATAAATGATTACTTTGCAATAATATTTCTGACAATATAGCTTCTTTCTATGCAGAAATAATTTAAAACGGGTCAATTAGATTAATTCACAGTAATACAACTATGTAGATATTACAGAAAATAAGTTTTACATTCACAATGTAGGCTATCAGGTTGCCCATAACCCATCACTAAGAGTGTATTTCCAGATGGCAATACTGTGCTTGTATAAGTGTGGTGTGAAAAGAATTCTAAGGACAGATTATAATATCCAACACTACTACATGCATGTTGTAATTTTATTATATTTTATTCATTCATTCACCATTCACTCTCTCATACACACATGCAGGCACTTCTACATTCATACAAACACTCTGCATTCATTCATTCATTCACCATTCACTCTCTCATACACACACGCAGGCCCTTCTACATGCATACAAACACTATTCATTCACCGTTCGCTCTCTCATACATACAAGCAGGCACTTCTGCATTCATACAAACACTCTGCATTCACTCCGGAACCAATCGCTCTCTCATACACACATGCAGGCACTTCTACATTCATACAAACACTCTGCATTCATTCATTCACCATTCACTCTCTCATACACACACGCAGGCCCTTCTACATGCATACAAACACCTGCATTCATTCATTCACCGATCGCACTCTCATACATACAAGCAGGCACTTCTGCATTCATACAAACACTCTGCATTCACTCCGGAACCGATCGCTCTCTCATGCACACATGCAGGCACTTCTACATTCATACAAACACTCTGCATTCATTCATTCACCATTCACTTTCTCATACACACATGCAAGGACTCCTACATTCACACAAACACTCTGCATTCATTAATTCACTGATCGCTCTCTCATACATACAAGCAGGCACTTCTGCATTCATACAAACACTCTGCATTCACTCTGGAACTGTTCGCTCTCTCATACACACATGCAGGCACTTCTACATTCATACACACACTCTGCATTCACTTAGGAACCGATAGCTCTCTCATACATACAAGCAGACACTTCTACATTCATACCCACACTCTGCATTCACTCAGGAACCGATCGCTCTCTCATACATACAAGCAAAATTAGTACAGAATTCCAAAAAACAAGTACAGTACCTGAGCGCTGAGCTGACCGGGAACTCTACAGTACAGTGGATGAATGGGAACTCCCGGTATGGCGGTCTGTAAAATCCTTGACTAACAAAAATTAAATTGAGGATCCAGTAGTAGGTAAAATCACCAGTTCTTCACAGAAAGAAAGAAAATACCTGCTGCTGGACCCTCTTTTTATGAGGGGAAAACAAAAGAAGTTTAGGCTGGGGTTGGAGGTGTTATGCAAGTGGTGGCTCGGAATGCAAGAATCCGATTGGTTGCCACCACTTGCTTACCAAGAACTTTTAAAACGTATTTTCTGACAAAAACTTCTATGTAACCTTAATGTAAAAACACACTGAATCACAACTAGATAAGGTAAATTACATATTCAGTTACGATTTCAGTGTGTTTTACATTAAGGTAAACTACAAACCTGCAGTACACTTTCTCTCGCTTGTGGAAGCACTCGGGGGTAATGGCTTGAAATTTGTATCTTCTCATGGTGCGCTCGGGTTTAAGCACACAGGCGCCATGAGAAGGTACTCGGGGTTAATGAGTTAAAATATGTAAGCTACATACATGTATATTGTTGACAGATAAAACAGTACTATAAACAAAAAGCAGAATAAGTTGTATGTTTTGGTTTAAAAAGAGAGTTGAGTAAATATAAGATTTCGTATGCAGAGTAACAGAAACTTGAAAGGTTACACAAGAATTTCAGGGAGCAGAGTATAGAAGAAGCTTTGGAAGCTGCATAGGAAGTATAGGATGAAGTAGTTAATGGTAAGTTTTAGTAAGTTAGTTTGACTGCACTATAAAGGTAGGTATATATATATATATATATATATATATATATATATATATATATATATATATATATATATATATATATATATATATATGAAAGACATGCACACCTCCAGACTGGTCAAACAGGAAGATACACAGGAGACACTCCAGGTGCAGTTAACCATTGCCAAGACCCCTATTCAAATCATAGCTAGCTACCGGCCCCCACATGTGACCAGGAAGTCCATTCTCCCTATACGGACCTGTTAAGCTCTATCAGGATTCAACTCTGTACTCTGATCCTGGGTGACTCTAAGTACCCAGACATACATTGGAAGAACAAGTCATGCCAACACACAAATGCACAGAGATTCATGGAATGTGGCAATGCAAACACCTCAGAACTGCTAGTTGCTACCCACATGTGAGGTGAAGATCTCTGGGAGTTTATAATAGATAACATGGGTAACCACTCCAGCATCCCTATAATATCATCCTCTATAGTAAAACCAACCATAAAGTGGTCCCATTTGCAGTCACCATCTCCCACAATACCCATCTAGCTAGGGTCAGACATGCAAGCATCTCCACAGTTGATTACAGCCTCATGAATTATGGTATAAACAGCTCCTCTGTAGGAACTGGCATCAATATCCACAAATACACCAAAGCACTATATGTGCATTTGTATAGATGCATGAAGTCAGGTATACTGACAGGACTACATCATCCTCTACAAGAATAAGTGAACCTGTGTGGTGGACATCTGCAAAAAACACACTCTATAACAGGAATGAAATATTGCTGTTCAAGACCAAGAGGGAGCAGGTGCCCAATGTGAAGCAGTGTCTCCTTAGCCTTTACAAGCAAATAGGATAACTGCTGAAATCCTGCAAAGCAAACTGCGAGCCCACATTGGTGACATCCACTACAGACAGTCATATCTCCTTTTTCACATATGTCTGCAACCTCAAAGGAAGCACCCAGACCTGCTCAGATATGGTGGTCATGGATACCAGATATACAAGTGCTATAGATATCCAAAACTTGCAGCCTGACACAGTCAGTGAAAGCTTCTCCCCATGCCTGTCCCCCTGTCATTACATCTGGACATCCCTAGTACCTGCCCCTTCCCCTTATATCTAGGGGACAGGTCATCAATGGCATCACAAAGTCATGGAATACAGCCTCCATGGGACCTGATGATGTCACAGGATGCATCCTACATGACCTCAAGCATGAACCTGCAGCACCATTAGGCACTGTATTCAACCAAAGCCAGAATACTGCCTTTGCCCCAGCCAATTGGAGGACACCCACTGTCTTTCCTTTATACTAAGGTGGAGTGTCCACTGATCTGGCACATTATAGACCCATCAGCCTAACTAGCCTGATCTGTAAGGCCATGGAGCAGATTATCATGAACATCATTAACAAGGACAGTGGGGACTTCCACACCCTCGATCACACACAGTTTGCCTTTGTCAACAGGGAATCATGCCTGTTGCATTTGGTTCACTTTTATGACACAGTCACCAAAGCCATGGATGAAGGGGAGACAGTGCACACTGCCTACCTTGACGTGGTCAGAGATTTTCACAGTATTCCCCACTTGGCAATAATAGATATAAACTCTCAACTAGGCATAAATCCATATGTTATGAGATGGGTAGCACACTGGCACACTGACAGCACCCACCTACTCAATATAGGGGATGCCACCTCAAGCGGTATACTCGTAACTAGTGGTGTAACCCAGTGTTCTGTCTTGGGGCCTCTGTTTTGTGTGATGTGCTCTTCTGAGGTGCAGGGCTCAACCATTGGGCTATGGCCGACCACGTTTGCAGAAGACTGGATGCTGGGTGCTGTTATTAAATCCCCTAGTGATGCGGACATCCACCAAGAAGGTCTCACACAGACACATGAGTGGTGCCAGACACATGGCCTCAGGGTGCATACCACAAAATGCAGTATCATCCCCTTTGGGAAGAGTGATGTCCCCACAAATTATCACATTACTAACAATGCCCTAAGGATGCAATCAGTCATGAGGGATTTGGGAGCACAGGTTGATGGCACCATGACATTTGACCATCATATTGCTTCCTTTGTAAGGAAAGCCTTCTATATGACTCACCTCATATGTAAGGATATCTCATCCAGAGACCTGGGGGTCATGACATCCCTCTATTCCTCCCTAATAAGGCCGATTTTTGAGTATAATGCCCCTTTCAACATGTACCTTGCAAAGCACATGTAGCAGCTGGGGAGGCCACAGAGGTTCCTCACCATGGAATACCAGGGCCTCAAATATCTACCATACACAAATAGACTGAAAGGCCATCCCTGTACATGGTTTCATACAAACTCCTCTGAGGTGACCACTGTGTGGCATACAAGGTGATCATGGACTTCACCATGATGGGACTGCTACACATCTGCAACTCAAGCTCCAGTTGAGTAACCCACACACACACCCTCAACCTGGTCTGTGACATCAACAGGACTTGTTGGTGGGTCAGATGTGTGTCCCACATACTCACCCAGCTGTTGAATGGACACCCTGTCCACACCAAGCAGAGTACCTCTGTACCCTTCTTTAAGCAAAATCTGGATAACTGAATGGTAAACAGGTCACACATCCTTGGGATACCATGTGTCCCAATTGGACTGGGGCTTCGGGTGCTGACTTGCATAAACATGGCCTAAACTCTGGGCTAGAGTTATGAGGGCCTCGATGCCGTTAGTCTAGTAACTTCCTATGATCTTAGATATACCGGTTATGGTCCTGTGTGCTGTGATGGATTGTGTTCTGATGTCTCCACACACATCACTGCCATCTACTGTGGTATGTCCCCTATGGGCGACATCCCAGTACCATGTCATACAGCCACTATTCAACAAAAAGTCGAGTGGTACTACATATGTATGGGGATACGCCAGCAACATGTGTGCGACCCAAAGACAGACAGCACAACAAACGTGCTGTGGGATATCCTCCCTGTAGGTGTCCGACATCTGCAGTACACAAATGTTTGCAGAATGTGTACATATGCCTGACATATGTGGACCCTCTGACAGACAAATGTGGATGTGTCCAAAAAGAAGAAGCCAGCACCAGACTCCTGAGATATATTAAAAGTTATTTATTCATTATAACATGACAAGACAGCAAAAAACTGACTCAGTACACCAAAATGCTTCGCTAGGGATGGCTTGCACCTGTCACCTCTGGGCTTTCGGATATTGGCAAAGGCTCTTGCCACCCCCATAGTGCCTTTTTAGGCAAGGCTCAAAAGACAAACCCACCTCCATAGGTATCACAAGGGATAAGAAACTAAGAGTAATGCTACTCAACGCCAGAAGTCTAAACCTCAAGATGCATGCACTCAAAACTCTCCTTAGCATGGAAAACATCGATATCTGTGCAGTAACAGAAACCTGGTTCAAGGCTCCCGAGAGCACCCCAGCACTACCAGGTTATACCTCATACCATGCTTTTCGGCCCCAAAACTTGGACTGAAGCACAAAAAGAGGGGGAGTATCAATATTCGTCAAATATACCCACACCTCCAGGTTGGTGGCACAGCACGAAGCATCAGAGACTATCCATGTGCAACTAACAGTGGGTAAAACTGCCTTCCAGTTTATATCCTGCTACAGACCACCCACCCAAACCCAGGAACCCCACTCGGTCTTCCTGAGAACATTGGAAAATATGAAGGTCTCTCCAAAAACCATTATATTGGACGACTTCAACTACCCAAACATAGACTGGGAGCATTACTCTAGCTCCAACACCCTAGCCCAAAGTTTCCTATAATTTATAAACTCAAATGCTATGGAACAACTTGTTACCACTCCCACAAGAGGGGAAAACATACTGGACCTAATCATCACCAACATGGGGGATCTATGCTCCAGACCAGAAGTGTATCCCTCACTGGTAAGATCAGACTATAAACTAATCTCACTGGATATTCACATCCCAACCCCACCCCCTGCCGAGAAAACCACAGTGAAAAACTTCTCTAAAGCAAATTTCACACTTCTCAAAACTGAGGTGGAATCCTTCAAAGCCCCGGGGCCTGTGGAAAATACGGCCCAGACCACAGAATCCTTTATAAACGCATTCTATGAACACCTTCAGGAATGCATGGATCATGCAATCCCAAATAAAACCAAGACCCAATCCTCCAAAGGCAGGCGTCCTGTCTGGTGGACCTCAGCCATAAGCAAACTATACAATAGAAGGAGAAAGCTACTACATGATAAAGCAAAATCACAAAAAGGGAAGGCATCTCTGATCATTATTAGCAAAAAAACTACGGGCACTCATAAAATCGTCTAAGGCCAGCTTCGAGAAAAAAATTGCACAGGACAGTAAGGATAATCACAAGGATTTCTTTAGTTATGTTAGGAACCTGGGTGGGAATTCCCAGATATGCTCAGAATTAGTCCAAAATGACACACTGAACCCACAGACATTGCTAACATCCTAGCTGACAGGTTCAGCGCAAACATCTCCCCCACTCCCCACCAAAAGGGCAAATATCTATCCCAGCAGAGTGCTGCCCCCCTGACATCTCAGATGCTCAGGTAAGAGCTGCCCTCTCCAAAGCAAAAAACACAGCATCAATGGGACCAGACGGTGTCCCGGGCTGCATCCTACATGAACTCCAAGAAGAGCTAAACCCAAACATAAAACTACTGTTCAATCTCAGCCTTACTACAGGATATAGGATATGTATCCAAAAAGAGTGGGGTACAGCAACAGTGGTCCCTCTCCACAAAGGTGGTGCCTCAACGGATCCTGGAAACTATCGCCCCATAAGCCTGACTAGCTTGGTCTGAAAAGCTATGGAAAGGATCATCATGGACCTCATAAATAAAGATATTGGGGACTTACAGACACTGGATCCTACCCAGTTTGGCTTTGTTAAGGGCAGATCCTGCCTCTAAAACCTGGTCGATTTCTTTGAAACAGTCACCAAGGCAATTGACGAGGGGAAGGTGGTCCACAGAGCCTACCTGGACCTCGCAAAAGCCTTCGATACAATACCCCACTCAGACATTATAGATAAGCTCACCAGCTTAAATATAAACCCCTATGTCACTAGATGGGTTGCAAACTGGCTCAAGGACAGAACCCACATGGTTAGAATTGCTGGAGCCATGTCAGACTCCAAACCAGTTACAAGTGGCATCCCACAAGGCTCAGTCCTGGGACCTCTCTTGTTTGGTATATATTTCTTGGAGGTACAGGCCAACATGGAAGGACTGTGGCTGACCAAGTTCGCAGATGACTGCAAACTGGGCGCCATAATCGACTCTCCAGCCGACACAAGCATCCTCCAAAAGGGCCTCATAGAAACAGACAACTGGTGCCAGAGCCATGGCCTCAAGATAAACGCCAAAAGGTGTATAGTCATCCCCTTTGGCAAAACAAAGTGCCCACAAATTACCACATAGGTGGTAATCCATTAAGTACGGAAGAAGTAATTAGGGACCTGGGGACCCAAGTTGATAGCAATCTCTCATTTGAAAACCACGTGGCCAAAGTGGTTAGAAAAACATTTTATATAGCCCACCTAATCATGAAGGGATTCACATCTAGATCAGGGGAGGTCATCATGCCTCTTTACTCATCCCTCATCAGGCCCATAATTTAGTACAATGCCCCTTTTGGGATGTACCTTACCAGACACCTGCAGCAACTGGAAAGACCCCAAAGGTACCTCACCAAGAGGATCAAAGGGCTCAAACAGATGCCATATGCTGTCCAGTTAAAGAATCTCCAGCTCTACTCAGTGGCATACCGCCTGCTCAGAGGCGATCTGTGCCTGACGTATAAAGCCATGTCCAACTCGGAATTAATGGACATGCTGCACCTCAGAAAATCCAAATCCCATCGAGCTACATGCTCGAGAGACTTGAACCTCAGCACTGAAATAATTAGGACATGCTGGAGGGACAGATTCATAATCCAGAGGATCCCTTTACTCTGGAATAAAATCCCAGTCCAGGTTAGGCACAGAGTCCCTCATTGACTCTCTTCAATTGGAATCTTGATGAGTGGATGGGAGATCATAGGTTTACCCTGGGTATCACTTCTGTGTCACTGTTAGTCAGAGGCACAGTATACTAACCTCGAAAAAGGGCATAGCAAAATTCATTTAAAAAGGGTGGCAAAGCCAAACACACTCTGGCTAAGTTTATAAATGCCCTAGGGCAGATAGCCTAATATGAACCTAAAATGGCTGTACTGGTTTCAGCAACAGCCTTCCTCAGCAACCAAACATGATGCCGAAATGAGTAAACCTAACGTGCTGTCTTCCTTTTCTTATTTAACTTTTACAGACCTGGAGCGCCCTCTATTATATAAAAAGGAAATGCAAACCAACAATCCACACATAGCAAAAACAATTATATACATACAACCAGAAAATAAGTATGAATACATCATTTCAATGGGTATGCTTCAAAATTGATCATTCAAGCCAGAGAAAAAGAGACCCCCCCCCCCCAATTTGATGATCCACATTTTTTCTTTGTTGGTGAGCATTTCATGCAAAGCCTGGGATTGTTTGTACTGAAACCTAATATGATCAATGACCATAAAACTAAAATTGCCCATAGGATGTTTGGAAATATGCTTATACAACGAGCTAGAACCCTTTTTATTTTTTGTATCACTCAAGTGTTCTCCTATCCTTAACTTAAAAGGACGGGAGGTTTGTCCAACATAAAATGCTAGACAACTACATTGAGCCATATAATAAATGTGGATGTGTGTCAAACAGTTGGACAATATGTAACATTTGTTCCCAGACTATGGGTAATCTGGCTGTAACACAGACTATGGGTAATCTGGCTGTAACACACCAGACCCCTCAGAAAACAGTTATGGTACATTAATATCTGGTACTGTATTTATTCATTTATGTTGTATGCTCAATATGTACACTCTTGTCGCTGAGGCCGGGCCTGTATCCCCCACTACTACTACCTATAATCTGCTGTCCTGCTGTAGGGGTTCAACAAGTATGCCAGGTATAGTTTTCAAGTGATGGGATACATGTGCAGCGTACACAGTGTCCTAGCTAGAGTACATCAGGAACAGTCAGGGACACCTGCACAATGCTTGGAGTATGCCTGTGTGACATTCACAGACTGAGAGGTACTGACTGACAGTACATCATGTGATACACCAGCTGTATCCACCAGTATTTACTGTTACTATTCTCTACACTACAACACAATCTAGTAGCATTCGTACATGAGTTAGCCATTGTTGGAGGCACTCAGAGGGCCAGAGCTGTGATCTATATAACAGCAGACAGAGCCAAAAGGGAAGGCTGTAGGTGCCAGATAGCTGACTAATAGCAACATGTCATTCCAAGATATGTACTACAGGCCTACTGTTGTAATCCCTATTTCCCATAACTGTATCCTCCCATCTGCATCCCATTACATGGGGACTTCTATTACCTTCCTGATAGTGCTGTTCTTTATGTGCAGAAATCCTGTACTATAATGCTTATGTTCTCACAGTCTATCTTTGTAAAGAAAGTGTCAGAACTGTTTACCATAGGCAGTAGCTTACCTTTTGTAGGTAATGCTCATGAACAGGTGATTGCCTGTTCACCAGTCTGTGAATTGCATCCAGAAGAGCTGGGTTGCATTTTCATTAGCCAATGGCATTGCACGACAGTGCCATATTTAAAGGCCTTCTTGTAGGCCTTGTCTTTTTTCCTGGCTTGTGAGATGTACATTATCATGGTGTGGGGACTACAGCATCACAGGGGGCAAGTAAAAATATGTCCACTGTCCAGATTTATGCAGCTTGGCATGCTATGTTTGGCCATTGTGAACAGACTTCCTGATTATCTGACAGTTTACTATTTAACAATGTGGGTTGATGTCAGTAAGGGGACAGACAGATGTGAGTGTCATACGTCATTTGCATCAGAATCAACTGTGTATGTTTGTAGGGGAGGACTGTGACACATGCCCCTGTCACTTGACCACCCCACACCCCTTTCTGTATGGGCGTTGTGTGGATCCCCTTTTCTAGGTGTTTGGGAGTTATGGTAGTTCTGCTGCATATGTTGCAGGCTGCAGCTGCAGCATTCTGGCCAGGAGTCATACTGGGGATTGTGAACACATTGGGGGACAGCAAGCTGTATATGTAAGTGAGGGAGCAGTGTCAGTTCTGTTGTCACAGCATAGACAAGGGAATGGTACCCATAACAGTCCAGGTGAGGCATGTGCCTCAGGTACAAATGTTATGTAATAGTGCCATTCATAGAGTGGTAGGCAACATTAGGACACTAAACATATTTGTGAAGTGTGTCCCAACCTACAAGCCTTTGCCATGTTAGTATGGGTGGCAGTGACTGCAGTAGCAGCAACCAGTTCTGCTTAAAATTATAGGGCTCAGTCATGTCTTTATTGCTTGGACCAGCATGTACCTGACATGCAACAGACTGGAATGGATGTCAGGACTGTGTGTGGCAAAATGCTAGGAATGAAACAGATTGAGCTACTGTGTCAATAATATAGCAGGTGCATTTGCAAGACATATGTGCATGCATACAGTCTGTTACACAGGACTGGCATGAACATGTGTGTTCATATGGATAAGACATGTGACACTGAACTGTCTGTCATGATTTTCTACTCTCAATCTGTACTGATTTGCCCATACTTCAGTACACAGGATAGGTTTTGAGACAACCATGCCAAAAGTAGGTGTCACAAATGAGGGCATTCTGCAACAGTCTGGGCAGTTGTCAGCTCTACCTGATATCCTAGGCCTCATGTTCTTCCATCAGCATTCATTTGGCTGTGTACTGGTTTGGTGTCTGCATTACAGTCCCAAGTATGCTGTAATTTTCCCCAATATACATACAAGCAGTGCATCACTGGCACTCGGGATATGTGTATGGAAACACCTGTTATACTTCAGAGCTGAGTGGCTTAGTGGGCTAATGCACTACGCCCTACTTAGCAGGGGTGATAATTTTGCTGATGTGCTGAACAGTGTCAGAAAAACAGAAGGTGATTAAAGCAGTTTTAAGCAGCTTTAAGCAGGTTTGCGTGGGTTTGCATGAAGTGCAGCTTAGCTCTACTTAAAATCACCCTATTTCCAAAAAAATGAAAAGAAAAAAGGGGCAGTAGGAAAGTGGTGAAATGGGGGCAAGCAGGGGGAAAACAATGCAAAAAGCAGGTAGTGATCTGCAGGATGGGTGTAGAAAAGGACAATAGCTCTCCATTTCTTGAACAGCAACAGCTGTGCAGGTTGTGGACAATTTGGAATCTCACATCCTAGAGGGAGGGGTGTGGGTGACATAACTGTGTTTATTAATGGCTGTAATGATTGATTGTGGACAGTGTATGTGGGGCAAAATGGAGAGCTATGTATGGGGCAATATTTGTTTTTGTGGGATAGATAACTATTTTGTTTTAGGAGAGAGTGGAATGTTGGAGAAGGGATATAGGTATATGTGGGGGGTAAGTTGGGTAGGAGAGGTAGCATTTGCAAACAGACAAGACAGACAAGATAGCAGACAGGTGTGGTGTATGACACATAAGGGGGGAAAACACCTTGGACGGGGAGGGTGTTGTGGAATCGGAGAGCCATATGACCCCAGACGGCAGCAGTGGGACTGAGCTCCCCACCCATTGGCAGTCACCAGTACTCCTTCACAGCCCTGAAGGTGACTGTGCTGGGGGCTTGGTGCCGGGGCCAGCTTGCCCCTCCAGGTTAGCCAGTCTACCCACAATCTGGCACAGGCAATCATCTAAAACATGCTGGACAATCTTGTGCACCATGCCTGGTAACTGTCACTGGGTCACCACTCCCTCTCCACACCCGCTCCCAAGTGCTTGGACCTGGTGCCATAGCCAGTTGAGGTAGGGTAGGTGTATCCACTGGAACCAGCCTACTCAGTTGAGCTATGGTGCTGAGGTTTTTCAAAGTGTATAGATCAGTAATGAAGAGAACATGTGGTTAGTTGTAACAGAATTAGACCAATACTGAAGTTTTGGACATTTTAGGTATTCTTTCTACTTTCATTTTTCTTACACAATTATTATACACAAACAGTACAATGGAGCATTCAAATCCAACAATCTTCACAAATAAAGACACTTCAGTAAGGGAACCTTCTTGGAAGGAAGGGATCATGGGGACAGAACCTTCAGGGTACTCACTAACTTGTGAAACACCAGTGTTCTCAAACATTATTACAATGAACAATGTTATCAGTCCATGGTGGTTTGAGCAATTGTTATTTTGTTATGGTGGTTTGAACTAAAATTTGTGGGGTGGTTGTTGTGTTCTACCTGTCATTACTCATGTTTCACAGTCATGAATTAAAAACCAAAAGGAACAAAAGGAAAAATATAAAAATGAAAGAAAATTTCAAATAAAAATAAAAATTTTAAAAAAAATTAAAGGACATCAAAATTTCAATAAATTAATTTCCTAAACATTTCATTATTTTCTGAGAAGATGGAAATTTTGATGAGGAATTAAGGACAAGAAGGTTAGATGAAGGAGAAATAAATCAATATATTAGCAAAAACATATAAATCTAATAATAAAATCCAATAAATTAAATCAAAATATATTTAAAAAGGAAGAAAGGTCTATAGTTGTGAGCTGAAAAATAAAAGGTCTCTGACAATAAAATTGTGAAAGAAGGCCATTAGAAGATTTGGAAGGTCAGAAAACCCTTCATCAGGCAAGCGCTTACAACTTGCGGCGTTGTCTCCCACCGCTATCTCAGGTAATAAACGCGTTTTTATCTCTGTAAAGATTTTTTTTGACCTTTAATTTCTTTTTTTTTTTTTTGACTGCTTTTACTTACGCATTCAGCTCATTTTTTTGCCTGATGATTTGTTGTTTTTTGGAGAGTGTTTTTTACTGGCAGTGTGTTTCCTTTTTTGTTTTATATTTTTTTATTAGCCATTTTTTATAATATTTAGTATATAGTTTGAACAAGATTTGAACAAGATTGAGTCTTTTTTTACCTTTAAACATACAGCCTACATATATACATACATCATACATCATATACACACACATTTTTTTTTAACTACATTTTTTTATAAAAAAAATACTAATGTTTTTTTTTAACTAGGTGCATTACAGCCTTTTCAGGCTTTCAGGTTTGATGTATAAAAAGCCATTCATGCCACTTTGTCTTTTAAGATTTTAATGTCATATTGGGATTTTATCTGATGAAAGTTTGTACTTTTGCACGAAAGCTCATGTGTCAATTTTGTACTTTCCATTAAAGGATTGGGCTCTTATTAGGTGAACTGTGATTTATTACTAGTTGTAACAGAATGCCAGAACAAATCACATAACCCAGTAACGTAACATTGCGTAGCATATAGAACACAACAATAATTGGGATAACAGTCAGTATTGTAACACCATGCCAGTAACAGTTACGGCATAAGGCCAACAACATAGGTAATTCAACAAGGTATGTTATTATGCAACCATTGCAATACATAACAATAATAAAATACAAGGCCCAGCATAACATTTTGAGAACAACATATGTTAAAAGTAAACCTACCCAATGTATAAGAATAATAAATTATGATGCAGATAAGGGGTGGGGGAAAGAGAAATACATGCCATTACTACCAGTATATGCTATATTGTTTGCAATAGAACTCTTATATACTCTACAGGTCTGACCTTAATTTATGTATACAAGTGCATTATAGCTTCTGTAGCACCTACATACCTCTCAAACAATCAGCAGGGGACAGTATGGGCCAATCTGTAACACCTGCAGGTACACAACTACAGGAGACTATTACATGTCAGGGGAATATTTGTGACTACCAAGGTGTACTGTGGGCTGATGTAGTGTGACTGTGCTACTGACATAAATCGAATGGCTGTTAAATCTGTGTCCCAGGGATTTGGCAACAGTGATCACAGTCTGTGACAGTGTGATTGTTGAAAGACATGTATCGTGCACAGTACAGAGAGTTTATGCTTATCATGCCGTCCTTGGCAGGCATGGGGTTAGACTATCAGCAAACATTCACAGACACACCAGGCATACAGCCATACCAAAATTAAACCATTTTATTTGTTTTAATAACTTGTATTACTACTGTACTTGTTGACTTTTTATTTACTGCAGTCTTATCACCTTGCTGGGCAATGCTGGACACACAAATTAGTAACCTATTTGAACAGCTACTACAGCCATTTATTCACCTGTAATTCCTGTGGGGAGAACATTTGTTAACAATACATAACAGTTTCTATTAATATTTAGTAGTACTTGTCCCTGGATTCAAACCCCAGTCTGTGTGTGACAAAATGTATAACACACCTAGTGTTTATCACACTGAGCTACTAAGCCACTGCTAAATATTGATTGACTAATATATCCATAGAGCTCACCTGGTAACACAATGTGACCTGGTAATAGAGGTAGAGTGTCATACAAGACTGCAGTGACACTTGAACATACATGCATGAGATTCATGCATGACAGAGATGGTACATGAACTGTGTATTAATACTTGGAATGCAGGTGTACACATTTAATCCCTAGTGGATGGAAATATGTGTGATGTGTACAGACCATATCAGAGTGCTGGGTTGCCTATTTGATCCATCTACAGTTGCAGATGATATATTTGCAGTCTACAGCTATTACAGTTTCATACTTGCCTGCAGCAGTGTAACTAAGTTCAGGAATGCATACAGCTAAAATGCAATGGTTAACACAAGACAATCCTGAGAGAAACATATTAGTATACCTTAGCCATTAGTATCCTAGGCTCAGATCTTAGTGCAGAACAAATATAATGCATTATATCTTGTAGTACAGCTCCACATCCACACTTTAGCAAAACCGTTCTTTATCAGCAAACCGTCAGTCACTTCATGGTATTATTCCTGTGTTTACTTCTCAGCACTTGTAATACTCAATTTCTTGACCAACAGCCCAAAATACACACATTTTGCACAACACAGCTTTATTGGGGGTGACGTGAAACAGTGATTGGTATACATCTAGGTACAAGCATGCAAAATCTGAAGGTAATGCTACTCAATGCTAGATGTCTAAACCTCAAAATGTACTCTCTCAAGGCACTCCTAAAAATGGAGAACATCGATATCTGTGCAGTAACTGAGACCTGGTAAGAGGCTCCAGAGAGCACCCCTGCAATACCAGGCTACAAATCTTACCACACTTTTCAGCCACCCAACCAGGACCATAACACTAAAGGTGGAGGAGTGTCAATATTCACCAAGGGTATTCACACACCAGGCTAGTTCCCCAACACAATGCGTCTGAAATTCTCCAGGTGCAACTAGCACTAGGTAAGACTGCAATCCAAATTGTAGCTTGCTACAGATCCTCCACCATACCCCAAGATTCTCACTACACCTTTCTAAACATACTGGAAAATATTAAGATAGAACCAAACACCCTAATACTGGGTGATTTTAACTAAGCTGCCATAAACTGGGAAAACTACTCATGTACCAACACCTTTGCCCAACGGTTCTTGGAATTCATAAATTCCAACACCCTGGATCAACTAATCCATAGTCCCACCAGGGGCTCCAATATCCTAGACCTGGTCATTACAAACATGGGAAATCGATACTCCACACCTATGGTCACCCCCTCGTTAGTCAGGACTGACCATAAGCTAATCACCCTTAACATCCACATCCCACCCCCACCCCCCAGTAGGGAAACCTCCATAAAAAACTTCTCCAAAGCCAACTTCATGCTGCTCAAGTCAGAAGTGACAAACGTCATGACACCCATGCAGACGGGAACTGAAAGTTCAATTGCTGAATCCTGCTCTAAGGCACTGTACGAGCACATCCACTCATGCATGAATCATGCCATCCCAAATAGAACCAATATGCTCTCATCCAAAAAAAGGAAGCCAATCTGGTGGTCCCCTGCCATAAAAAAAACTTTACAACAAAAGGAAGAAACTGTTGCAGAAAAGAGGAAAATCCCAGGATGCAAAAAAATTCCCTTACCAGCCTCAGTAAGAAACTGAGATCCCTCATAAAATCCTCCAAAGCTAGTTAAGAAAATACAATTGCCAAAGATTCCAAAGATAACCACAAGGCATTCTATAACTATGTCAAGAATCTAAATGGCAATGCTCAGATCTGCTCTGAGCTAAAACAGAATGGCATTAAATATACTGATCCCAAGGATATTGCCAATATCCTGGCAGACCGATTCAGTGCCAACTTCAAACAAAGTGAATCCGCTTAGGCTGAACGCTTTACGTGTTTTCGTAGCAGTGGGATTTACGTTTGTTTACTGCTATGCCAAAGTTTGTGTTTTTGCAGCAGTGGGATTCAGTGCCAACTTCACTCCCCTCTCACCCCCTAAATGGCCCATCTCAATACCGGCAGATTGCCAAATTCCGGTAATAATGGCCACACAGGTAAAAAACACACTCTCCAAAGCTAAGAATACAGCATCCATGGGACCAGATGACATCCCGGGTTGTGTACTACATTAACTACAATATGAACTGGCACCTCACCTAAGTGTCATGTTTAATCATAGCATCACCTCAGGTTTCATGCCCACTGAGTTGTGCAGAGCTACAGTTATCCCACTCCACAAGGGGTGGTCCACCTTGGATCCGGAAACTACCATCCCATCAGTCTGACAAGCCTTATCTGCAAGGCCATGGAGCATATTATCATGGAACTTATAAACAAAGACATTGGCAACCTTCAAACACTGGACCCCACCCAGTTTGGGTTTGTGAAGGGTCGATCTTGTCTCCTGAACCTAATTGACTTCTTCAAATCAGTCTCCAGAGCCATGGACAAGGGTAAGGTGGTCCACACAGTCTATCTAGACCTTGCCAACACTTTTGATACCATTCCCCACTCTGGAATCATTGATAAACTTACTAAGCTGGGCATTAATCCCTACGTCACCCAATGAGTTGCTAACTGGCTTACTGATAGAACCCAGAACCCACACTGTAAAAGTAGTCAACTCCAAATCCAGCTCCAGACCCACACTGTAAAAGTAGTCAACTCCAAATCCAGCTCCAGACAAGTGACAAGTGGAGTACCTCAGGGTTCAGTCCTGGGACTGCTCTTGTTTGGCATCTACTTCTCTGAAGTACAGGCCAACACTAAGGGACTCTGGCTAACAAAGTGCACAGATGACTGTAAACTGCGAGCCATTATTGAATCCCCAAATTATGTGGATACTCTACAAAAGGGCCTTACAGAAACAGATGCTTGGGTGCCAGAGCCATGGCCTCAAGCTCAATGCCAAGAAATGTATACGTATCCCCTTTGGAAAAAACATATATCCGTGAATTACCATATAGGTAGCAGTGCACTAAACACCGAAAGTGTGATAAGAGACTTAGGGACACAGGTGGACAGTGGTCTCACCTTCGATAACCACATTGCCACAACAGTCAGGAAATCCTTCTATGTGGCACACCTCATCAATAAGGGCTTTTCATCCAGAAAAAAGGAGGTCATTGTCCCTCTGTACTCATCCCTCATTAGACCCATTATAGAATACAACACCCCGTTTTGTATGTACCTCTCAAGACATCTGCAACAACTGGAAAGGCCACAGAAATACTTCACTAAGAGAATCACAGGCCTAAAGCAGATGCCCTATGCTGACCGCCTTAAAAAACTCCAGCTATACTCTGTGGCATATCGTCTACTCAGAGGCGATCTCTGCTTAACATACAAGGCCATGTCAAACCCAAAGCTATTGGACATGATACACTTAAAGAAATCCCAATCCCTCAGAGACACACGCTCCAGGGATCTAAATCTTGTCATCACAATAAACAAAACATGCTGGAGGGTTAGGTTCCTGACCCAGAGGCTCCCCAGACTCTGGAATAGATTGCCCATACATGTCAAGCAGAGTGCCTCTTTGGCTGTCTTCAAAAGGAACCTTGATGATTGGATGGGAGAAAGGAAATTCACCCCGGGGATCACGTCAGTTGCCCTGCTAGACAGGGGTCCAGGGAAGTAAATAGTGTGGGAAGAAATAGCCAGGGAATTGTTACGGCTAGGCTTGTATAGGCCCTAGGGCTGATAGCCTTGTACCAACCTATGAACCTATGAATCTAACAAACAGTCTTTATTCATGAATACTTTAAATAATACAGGTGTTGCAAGACAGCTATTATTCCACAATGTATGCAGTAGTAACTTTATTTCCTTAACAATTCTGAATGCAGTTGAACTTTTATTTCCTTAACATTGTGAATGCAGTTGAATTTATTTCCTTAACATTATGAATGCAGTTGTACTTTGTTACCTTAACATTATTAATACAGTATAAACTTTTAAAACCTTAACATTATTAATCCATTAGTAACTTTCTTTCCTTAACATTAGCAGGTTTTATGCTTTCATCTATATTGAACTGTACCTGGCATTACTCACTTATATCAATCCAGGCCTGTGACCACATTCATTGCAGTACACTCACAACAGAATATACCTACTGGCAGTTACTACTGTACTCTTTCTTATTTATATTACAATAGATTGCAAGATATATCTGTACTCACCTCACTCATGGTGCAACCTGGCCAGGCACCCTACGTGGGCCTCCAGGTGGTGAGCTCTTTACTTTGCAACTGTGAGGAGAGAAGCACACCATTATGCATACTTGTCTATCACACATGCAGGTTAGGTATTGGTAATACAATAGTAACAATACTTACAAACTTGTAGGGCATTCCCATCTCTAGCATCCTGAAGTTAGATGTCCAAAAGTCCCCACTTCCTATGCTTCAGGTCATCATGGTGATGACACAACCGCTCAACTGTGTGGGGGATACCAGTTGCATTGGTGAATTCATGTGCCAGCTGGTCCCAGACCTCTGATTTGTACTCCAACACCTGGTACTGGCTCTGCAGCATCCGGATGTCATGGTCTTTTACAAAGAGTCCAACCATGACCCTGGACACCAGAACACCCCACCACTGCACCCGGAAGCATGCACCCTCTCCAACTCCTGCCAGAGTCTCTGCCAAGATCACATTCCAACAGGTTCTGTCTGTATTCCCACCTGTTGCACTTAAATAAGGCTGTTTTTCTGCCCTTTTCCGCCATTGGGTGATTTTTAAAAATGCGGCACTTCACTTAGCACCACACAAACCCACTGAGCTCATCAGCTGAGCAATGCTTAAACTGGCAATGCTTAACAATACTTACTGGTGTGCAAACCAACTTAGCTGAGCCAAGGACTGCTTAAACAGGGTTTGCTTAGCAGTGCCCAAACCAGCTAAGCGAAACTGTGAGTTGCTAAGTACTGCTAAAACAGGTCCTGTTTAAGCACTGCTTGGCTTGGCTTAGCAGTGCTCAGCAGAGCTTAGCTAAGGGCAAACCAGAATTAAAAAAAATAATAAAAATTTAATTATTTGTTCATCGCTACTACTTTATTATTATGTTTATGTATTGTACTTCTATATCTCCTGAGCTTATGTATTTTAATTTCTTTATCTTGAAGTATTGTAAACTTGTATGTAACTGGATCTTTTCTCCTTGGGTCTCCACTGATAATGGGCTTCTAGCCAGGCTGGACTAACCTGGTTAACAAATGTCAACACATACATACATGAATAAAAAAAACATTATAATCTATTGCTATCAAATATAAAAGCTGAATGGCATGTTTGTGTATCTGAACTGTACACCTATTGTACACACAGCCGTGACTCTAACCATTCACCTACATGGATATGTTGACAGCTGCTATCCATTTCTATAAAGCTCTCAGCTATATTTAAAAACTGCTGAGCACCTCACTGCACCACACAAACATGCTCAGCTATGCTTAAACTTGACCTTTCTATAAAATTAAAAGTATCCGGTTTCTATTTTTAGATGTCTAGCAGATGTCCATTACTAAGAACTGCAATGAGCTGTGCAAACACACAAAAAAAAAAAAAAAAAAAAAAAAACTTTTCAACTTTAATATAGAAGTGCCATCTGGCACTTTAACAGTGCAGGGAGTGTTACTCATCTCTGGACACTGTAATACACCCCTACACTGATTCTATAACCGTGTTACATGCCTCTCTCTCAGTATGCGCCTTCATTAATATGCAAGGTGCACTGCCAAGGGGGAGCCTCAGACACGGCCATGGTACCCTCTTGTGTAGGCCTTCCACTATTCCTACATGGTGTTTATTAAATCCCCACCTTAATTTATCACTTTAGTGTTTAATTAGATATTTCATGTTTTAGTCTAAAAACCTTTCATTTATTTATTTGGTGTTTTCTGTCATAGTATAATTATGTTTTTAAGGCTCGTGTCTGATTCTCTAATGCCTTTAATGTCCCACTGCAGCTTATTTAACTTATATACATGCAATACATGTGTGTCTGTTATGTGTGTGTGAGATAGAGGGAGAGAGTGACAGAGATTGTGTGATTTATATTGTAATGGATCAACCTTTATGCACCCTGTTGGTAAGTGAAAGCTATAGCTAGGATAGAGTAAAGGGGATGGCTTCCCTGCATGCAATGTGTTAGGTTGCATTAATGGAAGTCTCTGAAAGCTCTAGTATCCCAAGCTATGCAAGAGAAAACAGAATAATGACATTCACTGCCATATGATACCTGTCCTATTGTCTTATTTGATGTCCTGGAAAAATGGAAACTTTACCTTTATTTGATGGAAGAAGCTATATGAAAATAAGGGAAAATTGGCTGCAGGGTTTATCCTCTTTGATATATAGTGTTAGGATGAATATCTATACTTACTGTTTCATTCTAGCATTAGTGGCTTTAACAGTTAATATTAAAAGGTTTTCCAGGAGATAGTTGTGATAGAAGTAGCTGTTCTAATAATGCTTTAATACTGAAAGTCTGCACAATTATAAAAGTAGCCTATGGTGAAAGCACATTAAGCTGCAGGGATGCTTCAAATCAATTAGGAGGTTACTTGATGATACAGTTTCTTTTATAGTATGTACGAACAACTCACAACTGTGGGAAATGAGGGCAAAATTAGTATCACAGAGGGAGCTACACTTAAGTTGAGTACATTATGCAAATTATACTCGGAGTGGAAGTTAGAGAATTATAGCCAGAGTTCTTAAAATGCATTTTGAAATAGGCCACTTTGAGTATTAAGAGATTTCTTTAGTTAGAGGATCACTTTTGCCCCCTCTCTAAATGAACCATTATAGGGGATTAATTTTACAATTGATATGAGACGTTCTTTCTCCCAATACATAATGCACTGTACATGGCAGCTTATTTAAACATTGTGTAAAGTACTGCCGTCCTTTTTTGGGTCTTGTGTAAAATATTGCAGTCCTTTAACAGAAAGTGATCATAAAACCAGCTGCAGCAATGAAATCCCAAAGGACCATTTCAAACTAATCTCAGAAAGGTCAACAGAAATAAAATTCAGCTTTTTAAATAAGGGCTTAGACACGGTTTCTAATATTTCAGAACAATCCTGGATTTACTTGCTTTGCTAAAGAAATAAATTAAAATGTTATTTTCTAATATAATAGTACATTTAGCATTCTGAGTTAAATGCTAAAAAAGTTTACACTTATTCACATAGGATGCACTACATAATTCTTTTTAAAGATATACATGAAATATAGCGACTAAGTTTAAAGTAGAAGACTAAAATTTTAACTACTATACAGATGACTTTAAAGTACATTATATGCTTCAAAATTATAATACAAAATTATAAAAGAGTCATGCTAAGATCACCAGACAGTGAAGAATGGACTGAGATTATAAACAGATAAACTACCTGTGTACTTGCCATGATATTTTTCAAATATTTTGAGGTTTGATGAACCAAGGCTCACTTCCAAAATCAAGCACGATTTTTCAGAAGAAGGCTACATGGAAAGATGAAAAAGGATGTGGGAACTTTACCATACTTGGGGATAGATTAGGTGAGTGAGTCCTGGATGGGTACCATGTTCTTCTGATATGAATAGCCAATAAAATGAGGTAAAACTGCAAGTGTGTCACAGTACCTTGGACTATTAACATTTGAAAGAATCATTCCCAGAATAGATGAACAAAGTGACAAAATGTTCTGGATATCAAACATTTTCTGAAGCAGAAATGAATCTAGAGGAAGATGATATATCTTTCATATTGAATGCAAAATGTTCTAGAGAGGCACTGTATTAACAGAATTACAGAGTCAGTAAAACATACAGAGATTGCTCTTATACCTCACTTCATTTTTAAGATATAGATACATATAAAGATTTCAACAAAATAAGCGCTGGAAAAAGTAGTTAAGGAAACAATATTATAGAAACAGCAAGTTACGTTATTCAAGAAATCGTCCTATGAACACAACATTAAACATTAGGGTATCAAAAATAGCACGATACATGTGAATTTCAGAAGTGCTTGGATGTATTATACAGTATACTTTCTTAGAAAAGACAATCCTTTAAGAAGGTGGAATCAATGATTAATGAGGGTTGGAAAGATAAGGTATATTAAATGAAGATGCAGACAACTGATCAGAGTGAAGGGGGTTTCAGCAGTACAAAAGATGAGGGGTCGCGGAGCATTACCTTAGGTGGATATGCAAGTATGATTAAGTTTGTTATTAAAAATAATGGACATGGTTCCACACTACACCCGAAGTATCTAAGTTAGTAAATGAGTTCCCCACAGTTTTATATAAAGCGGTAAAAATTTCAAGTAGAAGAAAAGGTTAGAGACTGTTGTAGTACAGAACTCAGCTCTAAGAGACTGAAAAGTACCTTCAGGCATTTGAATTCTATGCTGGGATACACATCTGGTATTGCTGAGGTACTTTTACTACTGATAATGTGGTGTGGTCTCTTGATGACATCTGTAGATCTGTGATCGTGGGAATGTATGTATATATGCTGACCTCATCAGATCCAAACATAGTGCCTTGGTATCAAGCTGGAATGGAAATCAAACCAGAAACAGATAAAAATTATACAGCAATGGAATGTGCTAAAAAACAAAAGAAACAATATCAGGAAAGGGATCATATGAGGTGGAATGAAAACTGGAAAATTCATAAATATATCGGTAAGTACAGAGATCTCCTGGAACAACCCTGTGATGACCAAGATTTGATGCAGGAATGGTTAAGAAGATGTGAATTGATACCAAAACTTGAAAAGCTAATAATGGTGTCCCAGGATAGTGGACTACATGCACGTTGGTTTACAGAATCCTTTGAAAAGGTGGAAGAAACATAACTGGAAACAGTCACAAATCTTGTTGCTGTGTATGGTACACTCAAGAAAGATGGCCTGTGTACTGAAAGGCATAACAATATGGCATGTCTGTTGCACTGGGGATAGGGCAAACAGTATAATACAGAAGTAGGTGAGAGGCACTGGAAACAGGAACTACAAAGGATTATACAGAATGAAGATTATATTACATGGGGTTACTTACTGCAAACTTTTCAAAAAAAAGAATGTGAGAAAGCAAAAGACAAAAGCAGAATTGATTTTTGAAATTGCAACACCTAGTAATTATAGTGATTTATATATGCAGAGACACAAAGTTATAAAATACCAGGATTTGCAAGCAGAAATGTGAGCAATGTCAAAGAAATATACTCAGACAGTTCTAATAGTGGTAGGAGCAACAGGTCTAATAAAAATGAATTTATAGTCATACAGAGATATGCTTCCAATGCATGTAACCCCATATGAATTGCAGACGTAGGCAATTTTAAGCAGATTGTGGGTGCTGAGAAGAGCACTTGCTAACATCAAAGACTAGAAACTGCAGAAAAATAGCTGCAACAAACTATTCAAATAGTATCCTTCACTTCAATAGTTCTATCTCAGTTCAATGTTTGTTTGTTTGCGTCTTTCGGCTTTTCCCAGTTAGGGGTCGCCACAGCGGAACTCTGGTCCACTAATGATTAGCAGTTTTGAGTTACAAATCACCACATTATGAAATTGTTTCGACAGTTTAATAAAAAGTACAGCCAGATAAAAAGTAATCCAAATTATGTGCTTTTTGTCTTCCAAGTCACAAAGACTTCTTCAGATAATTTAAACGTTTTTACTACCCCATTTTAAATACCCTCCTGCTGGATCACATGGTACATTCTACCCAATGTGCTCACTATTTAAAATTCCATTGATAGTTAATTAATTAAGCAATGAGTGTTATACAAAATGCACTAAATAAGATGAACCACCATATGTACATGAAAGGTAGTTTATACGTAAAATGAAAAACATTTTTTATGTACATTTAAGTTGTACATTTTAGTTCAGTGTTTAAAAAGCTTTGTTGCTATACGTTAATTTTAGTTGCCCTTACTTCACATACTTCAGGCTATACATATGTTAAGTGCACCTGCTTAAATTCTTTAGTCTTAAAATGCATAAAATGAAATAAATTTTGTTTATTCCTGGGTAAAGGCAGGCATTTGTGCATAATTGTTGCCACAACAGTTCTAACCTCTCTAATAAAAGGCTGTTGGGTCCACCTCTTCCATCTGATCTATAGCTCAGAACTTAATATGTGCTCTGGATATTCTATTATGCATTGACAGCCACCACCTCCACCTTACCACCCCTGCAGTCATTCTAGTGTGCCATTACTTGGCTATTTCTCCCCAGTTACTATAAACACTGTTCATACCTGTCAGTGTGCATACTGTTTTCTGCTTTACTTCTACAATGATTACAGATTTTATAGCAGAAATGCTAATAAGACATTTCAGATTTTATAGCAGAAATGCTAATAAGACATTTGCTAAACAAAGCAATACAGTCTCTCATTGAAAACAGACTTAGCATTTAAACTTCTCTGTCCTTGAAACTCACATTCATTGAAATGGCATTGAAACCACATTCAAAGAAAATGCATTTAGCCAGTGGTGGATAAAGTCTACCTTTGAGCTGTTTTCAAATCATAGGCCCCTTGCACACATTTTTAGGACAATGCAAACATGCATGTGCTCTTTGATTCACCTTCCTGATTTATTAAATTGTATTAATTATATAATGCAGTGCCACTTGTTAGATCATGTTTTAAATTTGTAGTCTTGAACAATTTTCCAGTAAGCAATGAAACAAAACGTATGAACCAGTAATGACAAAACTGCCCAATTCAGAACATTTCAACCATAAAAGACCACTCAGACGTCTTGTCAATACAATACAATATCAGTCAATATGCCCAATCTCTGCAGAAGTAAACGTCATCTGAATAATTCTACATTAAAGTGATCTGCAACTTATGAAGAGGTTGCTGCTAGCAAACAACTTTATATTTCAGTGTTTCATATACAAATTCAGCTCCTGCTGCACATGAAGAATAAATTGTGTATGTTACATTAAAAATGTTAGTCTGGTAATATTGCAATAGAGAATGGATGGCAAACTGATAACAGGTTCATAGCTACATTCAAAGGAGAACACACACAGGACTACAGCACCCCACCACCTTAAACTATAATACAATATCAGCAATCCATCTACATGCCGTAGGAGTAGAACTCACAGCTTTCTGCATCAAAAGCAAATATGCTACCTGTTGGCTACTAATGATACTTCTCAAATTTATAGCACAATAGTGATAGCATTTGCAAAACAAAACAGTTGCATATTGTAAACAGACTTAGTATGAGTGGCAATAAACTTGTCTTCCCTTGAGGCTCACAACTCCATGAAAAATGTACCCGAAACACAATTCCTTGAGAAATGCACCTGAAACTCATTTTTTTTGGCATCTTGGTGGTGAGGGTAGAGGATTCAGGCTCTTATTTCCTGTAACTAAAGTACAGAGTTTGAGCCTGAATCAATTAATTAACTACCTGCTATCCCTAACAAGGGAATCAGACACACACACACACACACACACACACACACACACACACACACACACACACACACACACACACACACACACACACACACACACACACACACCTTACTTGTTAGTTGTCTTTGTTATCTGCAGCATACACCTGCAAAAGCAGTTTAAGGAACGGTCCCTTACATGTCTGTCCATAGAAACTGCAGCTGGAAGAACTTCTTCTTGTATTTAAATTCTGCGTGCACACAGAGTGAGGAAAGGATCAGTTCTGTGTGATGATGCTGCAACTGGATGCAAAGGGCATTGTTAAAGAAGAAAGCCCTTAAAATATATATGTTTTTATTTAATGACAAAAGTAAACCAGCTAACCAATCAGCAAGCCTCCTCCAAGCCAGTAGGAAGCCCACTCATCTAGTGAGCCCTAGGTGACTGCCTTGGTTGCCTAGTGCTGGATCCAGCTCTGACCTAACCCCTACCCTAAAATACACAAACTTGCACACAAGCACATCACATCCATCCTTCACTCATTCCCAACCCTAACCCTAATTCACATATATACACACACACACACACACACACACACACACACACACACACACACACACACACACACACACACACACACAGTCTCACCCCCCAACCCCACTTACCTGTATCTACATTCCATACCATCATCATATCCACCATTCAGCCATCCATACTGTTGACATTAAATCACACCCCTGCATTTGTTGAACAAATGTACAATCAGTAAAACACAGAGGAACCATATATCTATATGAATCTACTTCATAACCTCACATTACCATAACAGCAAACTACTAAACATCGAGACTGCAACAACAACAAAACATCATTAAAAGTTCATAAGATCATAGTATAGAATATCAAATTTGAAGTAAATGTTGATATGGTAAGTTAGTTAGTGGTGTGCTGTTACTTTAAGGGCTTGTAGTAAGCATGGCAAAAAATATGGCGGAGTTGACAGATGGTTTTATTGTCTTTGGAGAAGTTTGGTACATGTACATTTAAAATTTTAAATTACGTTAGCATGGAGCTTTACAGTTAAAGCATTCTGGTATTGACAGTAGTATGGTTGTTGTTGTTGTGGTTATCAGTCACTACACTGTTTTTCCTTTCTTCAAAGTAGTAAAATCTTGGAGTTGGTATATTTAATTTGGTGTAGCTCCCTGCAACCCCCCCACTCCCTCGCAAAATTGACAAATGATAAATTCAGTACATTTAGATTGTATTACTGTATTCCATGTTTTGGGATTCAATGATTTACAGTTTCGATGATGTGTTTTTTCTTTGTTGTGGTGTCGATGTTTAGAAGTTCAGTGTTATGGTAATGCAACATTATGAAGTAGATCTACACATACACACACACACATAGATATATATATATATATATATATATATATATATATATAGTTATACTGTATCTGATAGAGTGTTACTTCAGTCAAAATCTGTTTTGTCAACACACTATGGTGTGACAGCTCCTAATCCAGAGTTTTGAAATCTCTGATACATTTGAATATGAATGAACTGTCATTAGATTATGACCATGGCCATAGCTGGTCTACCTCTGAAATGAAATATAGGTAATCAGTACACATGGGAAATCACTGATTATGCTATAACATTTCCAGAGGAGTGCCCTTACAGAGCAAGAACTCTTATGAAAAGTTCTTGTACTAGTAGTTTGAAGGATATGAATTCCCTGAAAAATTATCACTGACTAAGATACTTCACTTGTATCTAAAGTTATACATGAACTTTGTCAGGTCGTTAAGATGAAGTAGGTAGGAACATATGTATACTGTCACCAAATGGATGCTAGTTAAAATGTTAAGAAATCTTTACATTTTGTGCTTCATAAATATATAGAAAAGGATGGTAAATGTAACCAGTTGCTTCCATACCTTCTATTTGTTGCAAGCAAAATAGCCCACAACTGATTTCAGCCCATTTGAACTATTGTTTGTCAAACAGCCCTGTGGCTTGATGGGTACAAGAAAATAATGCTGGGAAGAACAAAATCCCCTTTTAACAATACGAGAAAAGATTCAATTGTATTGCAGGATATATTAACAACTGCAATGGCTATAGTTGGGGAGCACATTGAGAGAGAGAGAGAGACAGAGAGACAGAGAGACAAAGAGAGAGAGAGAGAGAGAAAGGGAGAGACAGAGAGAAAGTAGGGTACTTGAATTACAAAATATTACAAAATGATAAGATGAAATTACAACAGTATCACATAACTTAATTGAAGTTTTAGAGAGAAACTGAAGCTCCTGTCTGTTTTCAAAAGTGGTTAAAGCCCCTGTTGTATGCCCTGACGTTAAGATAGGTGACAGAGTTTGGGGGAGTGGAAATATAATCTCAAGGTTAGAGTTGGGATTTTAGGAGGGCTATATAGTTTGGATTAGGTTGCATGAGGGATATATAATTTATGAGGGTTTGAGATGATTTCATATTTTTTTGCATTTTTGATGTGCAATGATTCAGTGTAATTTTCATTGTCAGCATTTTTTGTTTAAAAGGCACATGGCCAAACATTTCTGAATCACCCAGCTCATAAATACCTTACCTCAGGCTGTTCTGGGTGAGATCACATCAGCATGTGCATCTGTCATGGAATCCCTCATTACCATTTAGCACAGATGCAGGGACAGCCCACCATGGTGCTGGACATCTTTGTGTGAATGCACGGCAGTACGGCTGGCTCTGAATTCAGAAAAGTTAATATGACACTAAACAAAACACAACACTAAACTCACATATGCGGAGGCCATTAACATTAACCTGCCCAAGCAACAGGGACCTACGAAGCTGAAACGCAAACAAACACCAGTCACAACCAAAGTGACACATAGCTCACAACACCAGTGTGCCACCCAACAACAGCTCCTAAGGCAAGACAATGTACCCAACACTTTAGTCATAGGTGACTCTATAGTCAGGCACACTGATGTCCCACTCACCAGACTGAACAAGGAGAAAATTACAGTCATCTGCCTGTCGGGTGCCATGATCCGCCACATAACGCATGCACTCAAGTCACTCCACAACAAGTACAAATACGTCTCTGTCATTGTCCATGCTGGAGTGAATGACTTGAGATGTACCTCCCTGGACTACATGAAAAGAGATATGGAAGAGCTCTTGGATCATGTGACCCAGGCAGGTATGACCCTAGCCCTGAGTAGCATCCTGCCTTCACCAAGAATGACACCACAGTATAAGGACAAAATGATTGACTTCAACAATTGGCTAAGCTTCTGGTGTCATTCAAAGGGGATCCAGTATTTGTCTGCCTGGGAAGACATGATTGACATACCACAATGCTTTGCCAGAGATGGTCTGCACCTGTCACCCCTGGGATTCAGGTTACTGGTTAAAGCTATTGCCACCCCTATAGTGCCTTTTTTAGGCAAGGATCAAAGGATAAAACCACCACCATAACAGATAGAAGCAGGCAAAATCTGAAGGTAATGCTACTCAATGCTAGAAGTCTAAACCTCAAAATGCACTCTCTCGAGGCACTCCTAAAAATGGAGAACATCGACATCTGTGCAGTAACGGGTTCAAGGCTCCAGAGAACACCCCTGCAATACCAGGCTACAATTCTTACCACACTTTTCGGCCACTAAAACCAGGACCGAAGAGGAGTGTCCATATTCACTAAGGATATTCACACCTCCAGGCTAGTTGCCCAACTCAATGCATAAAAAATTCTCCAGGTGCAACTAACACTAGGTAAGACTGCAGTCCAAATTGTAGCTTACTACAGATCCCCAACCATGCCCCAAGATTCTCACTACACCTTTCTAAACATACTGGAAAATATTAAGATACAACCAAACACCCTAATACTGGGTGATTTCAACTACCTGCCATTAATTGGGAAAACTACTCAGGTACCAACTCCTTTTCCCAACGGTTCTTGGAATTCATAAATTCCAATGCCCTGGATCAACTAATCCATTGTCCCATCAGGGGCTCCAATATCCTAGACCTGGTCATTACCAACATGGGAGATAGATGCTCCACACCAGTGGTCACCCCCTCATTGGTCAGGTCTGACCATAAGCAAATCACCCTTGACATCCACATCCCACCCCCATCCCCCAGTAAGGAAACCTCCTTAAAAAACTTCTCCAAAGCCAACTTCAAGCTACTGAAGTCAGAAGTGACAAACTTCACAACACCCACGCAGACGGTATCTGGTAGTTCAACTGCAGAATCCTACACTAAGGCACTGTACGAGCACATCCACTCGTGCATGAATCGTGCCATCCCAAATAGAACCAAGATGCTCTTATCCAAAAAAAGGAAGCCAATCTGGTGGTCCCCTGCTATAAACAAACTATACAACAGAAGGAAGAAACTGTTGTAAAAAAGAGGAAAATCCAGGATGCAAAAAACTCCCTCACCAGCCTCAGTAAGAAGCTGAGATCCCTCATAAAATCCTCAAAAGCTAGTTACGAAAATAAAATTGCCAAAGATTCCAAAGGCAACCACAAGGCATTCTATAGTTATGTCAAGAATCTAAATGGCAATGCTCAGATCTGCTCTGAGTTACAACAGAATGGTATTAAATATACTGATCCCAAGGATATTGCCAATATCCTGGCAGATCGATTTAGTGCCAACTTCACCCCACTGTCACTCCCTAAAGGGCCCATCTCAATACCAAAAGATTGCCAAATTCCAATAATCATGGCCACACTGGTAGAAACCACACTCTCCAAAGCTAAGAATACAGCATCCATGGGACCAGATGACATCCCAGGCTGTATACTACATGGACTACAAAATGAACTGGCACCTCACCTAAGTGTCTTGTTTAATCATAGCCTCACTTCAGGCTTCGTGCCCACTGAGTGGTGCAAAGCTACAGTTATCCCGCTCCACAAGGGAGGATCCACCTTGGATCCCATGAACTACCATCCCATCAGTCTGACAAGCCTGATTTGCAAGGGCATGGAATGCAGTATCATGGAACTTATAAACAAAGACATTGGCAACCTTCAAACACTGAAACCCACCAAGTTTGGGTTTGTGAAAGGCCGATCTTGTCTCCTGAATCTGATTGACTTCTTCAAATCAGTTTCCAGAGCTGTGGACGATGGTAAGGCAGTCCACACAGCCTATCTGGACCTCACCAAGGCCTTTGACACCACCCCCCACTCTGAAATCATAGATAAACTTACTAAGCTGGGCATAAATCCCTACGTCACTCGATGGGTTGCTAACTGGCTTACTGACAGAACCCAGACAGTAAAAGTAGCCGACTCCAAATCCAGATCCAGACAAGTGGAGTACCTCAGGGTTCAGTCCTGGGACCACTCTTGTTTGGCATCTACTTCTCTGAAGTACAGGCCAACACTAAGGGACTCTGGCTAACAAAGTTTGCAGATGACTGCAAACTGGGAGCCATTATTGAATCCCCAAATGATGTGGATATTCTACAAAAGGGCCTTACAGAAACAGATGCCTGGTGCCAGAGCCATGGGCTCAAGCTTAATGCTAAGAAATGTATAGTTATCCCCTTTGGAAAAAAAACATGTACCCATGAATTACCACATAGGTGGCAGGACACTAAACATCGAAAGTGTAATGAGAGACTTAGGGACACAGGTGGACAGTGGTCTCACTTTCGATAACCACATTGCCACAACAGTAAGGAAATCCTTCTATGTGGCACACCTAATCACTAAGGGCTTTTCATCCAGACCCATTATAGAGTATAATGCCCCGTATGGTATGTACCTCACAAGACATCTGCAACAGCTTGAAAGGCCACAGAAATACTTCACTAAAAGAATCACAGACCTAAAGCAGATGCCATATACTGACCGTCTAAAAAAACTCCAGCTATACTCTGTGGCCTATCATCTACTCAGAGGCAATCTCTGCTTAACATACAAGGCCATGTCAAACCCTGAGCTGTTGGACATGCTCCACTTAAAGAAATCCTAATCCCTCAGAGCCACACGCTCCAGGGATCTAAACTTTGTCATCACAATGAACAAAATATGCTGGAGGGATAGGTTCTTGACCCAGAGACTCCCCATACTCTGGAATAGACTGCCCATACATATCAAGCAGAGCACCTCATTGGCCCTTTTCAAAAGGAACCTTGATGATTGGATGGGAGATAGGAAATTCACCCCGGGGATCATGTCAGTCGTCCTGCTAGACAGGGGCCTGGAGAAGCAAATATTGTGGGAAGAAATATCCAGGGAATTGTTATGGCTAGGCTTGCATAGGCCCTAGGGCTGATAGCCTAGTACCAACCTATGAACCTATAAAATGTACACATTTCTGAATTGGCCTGATAATGAGATACCATTTGAATTATTTTACTGAAGGGGTACATGAACTCTTGTGTCTCTCATGCTTGCCATATGCGAGATCATTTATTTGTACTCTTAATCTACAATACCAGCCATGCATTGCTACTGGTTACATATCATTGGTGTTTCCATGACAAATCTGCCAATGACAATGTAGATTATCTCTGGAAACCCTGTTATTCTTAATGATAGCCACTCAGTTGGACATGTTTGTGTGCTATGTGGGTTAATAGGATTTAGCATGTACATGGGCAGAGTTGATGCGCCAGGTAGACAATCATATAGCAGTTGGGTAGTTATCACTAACCTTACCTTGCCTTCACAGATATGGTGCATCGTTGTCCCTCACCATTTGGCAGAGACAGTCAAATTAGGCATCCACTGGGTACCATTGTCCTTTCCATCTAACACCAAGTGACTGGATACCAGCTGCATTCCCTAACCTCATTTATGATCTGAGACAGCTATCTACTGCTCCTTTTCCTCCTCCTCATGGTAAATCCATCCAAGCCCAGATAGGTAACCCGCCTTGTTCTGCTGGCAGCACAGGCAAGTCTTTCCCCTCCAGCAATGGGCAGTATAATTCTGTACTAAACTACCTACAGTAACCATCGATAGTTAAGGAAAGAGCTATAATAAAAATCATAAGATCAGAGAAATGTGTGTCACTAGCAATAGTAAGTGAGAAAGATGAATACAATTGCCTCATTCTAAAGATCTCTGTGTGCTTCTCTCCACCCTAATGTGTCATGCATCACACAGTAGACTTCCTCAAATTTTGGCTTGTATCATGCATATCTTTCAAAGTAAACTACTTGAAAAATCCCTCTCAACAGTTTTAACCATAGTTCTCAGTAGTCAAAATATTACTTTAAGAAGTCCTGAAATTTATATTTATTCTGCAAAGACCTAGACATACAGCAAAAGAAGGCTGATGCATTATTGCTAAATGTCATCTAGAACATCAACCCACCCTAAGAACTTTCCAGATTGCCTTGTCCTGCATTTTGAAGTCTTCTGGTTTTGATGTGTTATAAGGTCTAATCCTAAGTATAACTGATAGTGAACGAAATACTAGGTATAAATGTTTAAATATGAGCTATATATAGGCTCATAGGTTCATACTAAGCGAAGGACTACCAGGGTCTTTACAAGCCTAGCCAGGCAACCCAACCTACTTTTGCAAATGAATTACTTGGACATTTGTATTTTGCGGTATGGTAGTAAAGGGGTAGTTAATGGTTATGTGTGGGGAGATATGATAATTGGGGATTAATTTGTTTATTCTCAACCACTGTCTATCAAACACATGGGACCAGACCAGGGGTGAACTTGTGATTTCCCATCCAGTGAACAAGGTGTCTTATTAAATACAGTCAGTGGTGAACAGTGCTTAACATAGATAGAGAGCTTATTCCATAGTGCAGGGATCATTTGAGACACATATTGGTCACTCCAACATGAGCAATTTATGTCACAGGCAAAGTTAAGGTCCTTAGATCTAATGTTCTGGTGCTATTTGTTTTGCAGATTTGCAAGAAATCCATCAGAGCTTCATCCAAGGATACCTTATATGCTAGGCATAGATTGTCTGTCAATAACCTGTAGAAGACCGAGTACAGACATAGGGCCTTTAGGTGATCTGTGTAGAACAGGGTATTCATACCCTGGATTCTCCTGGTGAGAAACCTTAGAGGGCATTCCAGCTGGTGCAAGCACCTAGTTAGGTATATGCCAAAGGGGGCTTTGTACTCAATGATGCACTTCCTGCTTTCTTGTTGTCAAACTTGGATATCAACAGAGGAATGAGGGGAGAGGGCATATTATTATATATATATATATTTTTTTTTACCAGTGATTTTCTACAAAGAATAAGATGAGACAAGGTTTCTACTAGATGGAATAACTCAGTATTGTTTCTAATATTCCTGTCATCAGAATGAAGACTCATGTCATGTTTGATATGAGTTACTACTGCTACTTGCCTCATGTTATAAAAACATTATTTAACAAGAAAACCTTCTTCTCTTCTAGAAATGAGATGCAGAAATACTTCTCCCAGTTTTCACCTTCAGCCCCCTACATAAAATGTGCTTGAACTGATGGTATTACTACATTGTAGAAACATGAAAAAATTATAAACAATCTCACCATACACATAGCAAATTATTTTTCTTAACATGTCAATTTACCACAAGGAATCTTAGAATGCTTTATTACCCTAATACTGCAGGAGACAGCTTTTACACTTAAAACATAAAAACCAAGCATGTTCAATAAAAGAAAATAAGAAAATAAGAAAATAAAAGACGCTGGAGTTTGCGCCTGGGTAAACTTGGCTACAGTTGATTGATAAATGTAAGAAGCTATGATATCTTAAAATGCCACTTTAATAAAAAAATGTACTAGAAACACCTCAAGAAAATAGTTACATCAAGTGATAACTAATTAAATGTGGTAAATGTTAATTAAAAAAACAGCTAAATAACAAAGTGTTTAACTGTTTTACATTAAAACAAAAAAACAACAAAAAACAGACACTCAAGATAATATAGGTGATGCACTTATATCACTTCTCAAACTGAACAATTCTAAATATCTCTGCATCATAGCCATATATATCCCTCCAGGCAACAATATTCCCCTTCTAGAAGATATTCTTGCCTGGATATCAAACAATATAAACAATGAGACAATTATCCTAGACGATGTAAACATAAACTGGCTAGATTTCTCAGGTCACTCTCCTTCATCTAATATCAACCTCTTCAACTTTACACAGCTGATAATGGATACAACTAGACCCAACAGAAATTAAGACAGTGGCTCAGTTCTTGACTGGATACTAGTCTCTGACTTGAACAAAATTTTAACAACATTTCAACAGCAGGAACACTTCTTTGCAGCATTAGTGACCACCCACCAGCCTATATACATCATAAAACCAAACCAGTACCTTCCCAACACCAATACAAACAAACTAGAAATCTTAGTAACTTTAACCCTACAAGTCTTAATGAAACCCTCAGAAACATCATTTGGAATATACTAAATGTCTTGCCTCTTGATGAGACTGTTGAGTTATTCAACTCCACATTCCTCAATACCTTAAACAAACTAGCCCCAGTAAGACAAAAAAGAGTTAAAACTAAACATGCCATATGGCTCTGTAAAGCTACCAAGCAAATCATGACTGCCAGGACAAAATATGGAAAAAATGGCAAATGCATAAGAATCCCACTGATCTCCTGCAATTTAGACAGTTCCATATTCAAGCAAAGCATCTAATAATTATTGAAAGTACATAATATTACCTAAGCCTCCAAAAATAAATTACAAACAAAATCCAAAGAAATTTTTGGACTCCATCTAATCTATAATTAACTCTTGTACAAAAAACAACCCATTCCCATTCCGTGGGAAAACAGCTAGTGAAGTGGTCACCCTCTTCAAATCACATTTCATTGATGCAATAGCTAAACTTGCCACGACCTTTCCCCAAACTAAGTCTAATACTAACTCTCCTCCACTAATATCTCCCTATCAGGATACAACCCCCCCAACCCATCTTTTCTAGTTCCTCTATTCACATCGCTATTATAACTAAATTTCTCCTAAAACTGAAACCTGGCTCCAGTGCCCCTGACAATTTACCTCCAGAATTCCTCCAAATGTTAGCCATATCCATTGTCTAGCCCATCAGCATACTTCTCAATAGATCCCTGTAAGAGTCCTATGTTCCTACTATCTGGAAAAAAGCATATATTCTTCCCCTCCATAAAGGTGGTAATAACACAGATATTTATAATTTCTGACCTATTGCCATTCTCTCCCCTCTTTCTAAAATCCTGGAAAATGTATCCATTATCAACTTCTAAACTAACTACTACTAAACCAACTCCTCTTCCTGACTCAACATGGGTTTAGGCTTGGCCACAGCACTACTACTGCTCTTATTTCCTTTATGGACACAATTAATCAAGCTAGAAACACTGGTAAATGTGTATCCTCACTCTTTCTCGACTTCTCAAAAGCCTTTGATACAGTCTCCCACCCTCTACTCCTCAGTACACACTTGACCCTAGGCATCTCTCCCCAACACTACGCTGGTTTGCTAACCATCTAAAAGCCAGACAACAATCTACTAGATGACTCAACTGTTTCTCTCCATTTCTTGAGTCTTCTATAGGTGTTCCCAAGGCTCCATCTTAGGACCCCTTCTTTTTAATATGTTTATAAATGACTTGCACACCACACTTAAAAATGGAAATGTTGTACAATATGCAGACGATTCAACCATTATTTGCTCTGCTAAATCAACAACAGAACTTCTCCAGATAAGCCAGAATGCCTTTACTGCCACTGAAATGTGGATGGCTAATAATCATTTAGCTCTAAACCCTAACAAAACTAAATTGGTATTATTTACTGTCAAGAAAATCCTCTCTGTTAACAAAACAGATTTCACCATTCAGTCTCAAAACAACACCACTATAGAGGTTGTCTCTCACAATAAATTGCTAGGAGTTATTCTTAATGGAAACCTGACATTCGACCTTCACATCCACAATAATATAAAAAAAAATTCATAAACTAGGCACCCACAAGAGACATACATACTATCTTAACTGCTCTACAAAGCATACACTTGCCTTAACCTTTCTCCTGTGTTCTCTCTCTTGTATGGTGCTCCTCTCCTTATAAATATCCAGTCCACCCTAAAAAAAAACAAGCACGAGTCATGTTACAAGGTCACCAAGTTTGCAACCAATGCAAAATAGTCTTCCTATCATTGCATCACCCTAAAATTGCTTAACTGGCTTAAATTTCCACATTATATAATCTACCCAAAGCTAATCACAGCACACAAAATCATTTACAAACCCTCAGACTGTCCAGCCCTTTCTTTCATCTTAACCCACTGCCATCCAAACAGGCCACTTAGATCCGAAAGTCAACTTCTCCTGCAAGAAGACAAACCTAAACTCCCAGCTGGTGACATGCTTTATTCCTTCTCTATTGCCAAGCTTTGGAATTCTGTCTCATTAGCTATCAGAACCTCCAGCAATATCACTCCCTTCAAAAGAATCTCTGTGGCACCTCTATGGCAATGCAGATGTCTCAGTTTTCATCCATCCATAACCTGACTCCTCAAACTCTAAGCTGTACTAACCTTAATTTATATCTTCACCTCTTCATATTTTCCTTTATCACTACTTAAAACATATATAATTCATGTTTTGCTTTATTATCTATCTTTGTCTTACTATCTAGCTATGCCTCCACTCTGCCCTGCACTGTTGGGCTGGCTTATACTCTAGAACACCTTTAAATACTGCTAAATGACTGTTTTATTGCCATATTATCTCTAAATGTATAATAATATGATTACTTGATTAGTATGTAACTTTTAACCATATAAATGTGTACATATCATGTTCACACACTTATCTGATACTATTGTATAATACTGTCTGTTTTTTAATACTGCTTGTATTTAGTAGCTGTTTTGAATTTTCTGTATTGTTATACTAACTGCCTTGTGGAGCTTTTCTCCCTGGGCCTCCACTGAAAATGGATTATTTTGGCCCAGTGGACTTTCCCGGTAAACAAATGCTAAAAAGCAATAAATGAGAAAAGTGAAAAGCTTAGCTATTTTACAAAAAATTAGTTTCTCCAGTCCTTCAGAAACTCCAGTTATCCAGGGACCAGTTGGTGGAAAAATGAATCTCTGTGTCATTAAGGAAATAGTCACATGCTTATAGGCTCTCACTTGAGTGCAAGTATCCATTTCATGGCTGCATATTCTGATTTTCTTTTAAGCTATACAGATTCTAGGGAACAAACAAGAGACTGGTCCTATAGTCATATTAGCTAAACCAGCTTGAAGGATCAAAAGTAAAAGAAAAATGACTTCCCATCAAAAGCACACATTTAACTCCAACGGCACCAGCCCATTCATAAATATTCAATACCTGTAGCAAACATCCCATTATGCCCTAGTGCAAAAAAAGAGAAAGAAATGCAGTAAAGTTACTGCTAAACCTAAATTATGTTCTGTTGTTAAGTCATTTAGTCAAGTCTGACTCTTCAAGACCACAAAGAATCTTAGCACTTATCAGACCCGTCTGACAAGAACTGATTCTTTATGTTCTTTCAGATTATCATTCATTCCTTCAGTAATACTATCCATCATTCTCTCTGCTGTCCCCTTCTTGTTTTGGCTTCAATGTCTCCTGTTTCCTTCACTAAAGAACCCTAACTTCACATTAGGAAGCCAAAACATCTAAGATGTAATTTTGCTGTCAGACCTTGTAGGGAAGTTTTGGTTTATTTCCGTTTTATATTTTCAGTGCATCTCTTTTCACTTACCATAAACTTTACAATACAAGCAGGTCAGGGTAATGTTGCCACAGTCACTGTATCAATGTCTGCTATGCTCATTAGAACTGATGATGCCACTGGCACTGCTCTCCACTATGGCAACTTATTAATCTCATGCCAAGCATACACTACAGTGGTTCACAATAATGGCCAAGAGGGTGCTTCTGAAAGTTGCTATGGAGGAAGAACAAGCAAATCTTGCTATCTCTCTCTCTTAGAAACCATGCAGGATCATTGCTGTTCCTAGCACCTGTGAAAGCTGTAGTTCCTGACACATGTTCATTTATGGAGCAAAATGGTAGTCTCGTGTGCATAGATGCACTTTTGTAAATAAGATGAATTGCATCATTGCGATGCACTGGGGTGCTGTTTTATGTCCATTGTACAGTGCTACATCACTACATCAATACAGACAATACAGGCTCTGATCACGAGTGCAGCATTCACACATCCCTAGCCCTGCATTAGAACAGTAGATTGGGTCATTTTAGATACTTTTGTTGTGTCATGGCATAGTTTCAGTAACAGGTATGCTAAATGCCTTCAAAAAGGCAATTACTAGTGCATATATATATATATATATATATATATATATATATATATATATATATATATAGTTCTAGGAGAGAGAGATCGCAAAAGATCGACCGACACCGACTCACCGCGAAAACACCGACACAGAAATAACCGACACTACAAACCACGGACATTTCACAGGTAAGGGTTAAACTAATCAAGCCTACCATGTTCAGGTAAGGGGTTTAAATTTCACACATGCATAACACTGCCACCTTACCTGAACATGGTAGGCTTGATTAACGAAAATTTACACCTGAAATGTGAAATGTCCGTGGTTTGTAGTGTCGGTTGTGTCTGTGTTTTTGTCGTGAGGAAGTTCGGGTGTATATCTTTCTCCTTCGATCTTCCCCTAGAGATATATATATATATATATATATATATATATATATATATATATATATATATATATATATATATATATACTTAGTGCACTTGTACACAAGAATGTTTTGGGATGAGAAACAGTTGTTGTTTGTCTTTTGGCTTTTCCCGGTTAGTGGTTGCCACAGCAGAACTCCGGTCCGCTAATGATTGGCAGTTGTTTTTTTATGGTGTCGAGTTGCCAGCCCAATGCCCAACCTTCAACTAATGAACGCCCATTCAACGCATGTCTTTCAAATGCCCACTCAACCACGAGGTGGACGTGCAGACTCCACAGAGAAAGCACTCCCAAGCCAAGCGGAGAACTGAATGGGAGAACCTCTTGCTGTGAGGCAACAACGCTACCGCTGTACCACCGTGGAAGTCATTAGGATGAGAAACAGTGCAAGCCTGAATTTGCAGAACATACCTTGGGCTTTGAGCTATGCATAACAAAGGAAAACAATGCCTGGCAATATACCCTGTGATGCATTCAATGCCCATGGTGGATGGCAGCACCAGGGTCATGGAGGAAATGGTATGTGTGCATGTGTGTGTTGGTTTGTGTCTAGGAGTACAGCCCGATGACATGACTCTGTTGTGTCCACCAGTGATGAGGACAGATTATGGACTATGCTTATATTGGAAAGGGCATGCCATATAGTATATGACGGATCTGATATAAGGGCAGAGGCATGTGATATATTTTAAAGAGGGATAACAGAGTGTGCAAAACATTATATAAGGTCAACATACTGATGCAGGAAAAAAGTATTGTGATAGTATGTTCTTTAATGAAGTGTGTACCTGAAGGGACTGAATGACCACAGCACTCAATGGAACTGCTAACCGGCAACACAATAGATGAGGGGCATCACACTAATGTGCAGGATAACCACAGTAGACTATGTGCACACAGACTTACATGTGTAACCCACAAGTGACAGCCTTGTCATGAGACCACCAGAATGGCAATGGCTAGAGAAGGCTTACTGCAGGCCCTGCACTCACATAGCATGCACTTCATTGACAAAGGTGAACTGGACAAGGTTAATTGGAACCAGATGTGGCACTCAGTGGTTCACGACATCAGTGCTTTAGAAATCCATAATAAGCCACGGCAACATGTGTGGTGAAGGGTAACTGAGGTGATATTGCATGCAAAGAACAAGCCACAGGGCACTTCTAAGGACTAGTTTGACATATTAGGTAAACCACAAACACAGAAGCAGATCACAGAGATTAAGAAGTTTCTTGTATCCCTCTCAGGAGAAGGCAAGTGAACCATTATTCACAGTTATGGCTGCAATGTGTGAGCTGGCAATGATAACATCAGTATCTGTACTGAATGCTTAGTGAATGCACCTCCATAATATGCAGCCCCTTATCCACCAAGAAGTTTCTGTACATCTGTACTCCAGGTATGTACAGGTGAAAACTGCAGCACCCTAAACATAAAGGTATGTATCATCCCATATACTATTAATATATATCATCTGCTAACATGCTGCAATTTGATGGGGTTAGACCTTGAGTTGATGCTTTCAGAGGCACTTCTGATGTAGGTCTTAGCACTGCAAGATGTCACATGCCTGATGCTTGCAGGTCATTTGTGGATGACATTGATAGCAATGTGCACAATTCACAGTTTAATGGCATACTGGCACTGCAATAGTACTAACATGAGAGGGCTTCCCCACAAAGTTCCACTTCTGATGGCCCTGTGGAGGGTCAGACTGAACTCTTAGCCTCACCAGTGTTTGGAGAATGATCTACAACTGTGAACCCCACCCAGGATGCACTCAAGTCCCCAACCCACATGATAGCTTTTGATGCCTTTGATGAGCTATTGCACCCCACTTGGGAGAAGAGTGGTGGTTTGCAGTGCTGACATGATTCAAGATCTTCCCCAGTTTGTGATGAATAATATAGTACATATAAATGAGCAGACTTGCTTCTCAGTGAACCAAGTGAAGACACTTGCTACAAAGAGCAGTATGGAAATACTGTGTGTGCTTTGGAGTCTTTGTAATAACATGAGTCTCTTACCTAACCAGGGTGAGAATGTAAAATGCTGACAAAGTGATGTAGAGTATAGGAACAGGAAGAAGGCATTGTTATCAATTGTTTTCATGGCTAACATTACACTTCTATGAAGCACACAGTAAATGGCACAGGTCTGCCTCAACAGTCCATGCTGTAAATGTCTGTGCTTGTCCCCTGATGCAAGGTGGTTAGTCAAAAGCTGAGCATACCCAGATGACACTGACCATACTATAGTCATCAGCATTGCTGTTAGATCTGACACATAACCCATCACTCCTGAGCATGGCTAGTCTCATGGTTGTGGAAATTGATATCCCTCAGGGTCCACATATCAGACACTTCAGCAAGGCCTTCCACTCACTCCCATAGCTCCATACCTTACACATTACCTTTGAACAGTTGGAGAAACACTCCTACTAATGGCCATTGTCTGAACTTTTCATTCACGACATGGAATTCCCTGTCGTGATGCACATGCATGCTGCTGTTGTTCTACACAGTCCGCGATATGTATTACACTACTGTCACCATGCACATCGTCACGGTTTGTGTTATGGCAGCTCCACCATGATACTATAAAATCTGAAAAATGACTGATTACAACTTGCTACCATAGTGAGTGGCTACCATGTCTTTCTCCCATGACCAAGGCCCAGTACCAATTTGATATTCCAAGACTTATTTATTCAAGTTCTAGAATAGTGAGACTGAATTAAAATGTTGACTTACATATACCATGTAATAAATTGTTGCTTCTCAGTGATTTCCCTTTTCTTTGAGGCATGGTGATTTTGGAGTTTGTATAAAAAAATGTAGAGTTGTGAAGGACCTACCCACCACACTGGTGGTTGTGGGAGGCATGTCTGCCAGCAAAAAAAGCAAGTTTAAAGAAGAACAGTGATATTTTACTTTCACTCTTCTCCTGTTGTTTTTCTTTCTTAATTCCAGAGCTTGTGAGTCTCACTATTACAACAGAGAAGCCCCCTCTGGACCTTGTCCAGCATAACTTTTACCTATCACTGTATTCTCCCACCTGCATAAATGATGATGACTATGCCCTATTCACCTCTAACCCTACATGGGTGTGGGAATATCTGATGCTGCACATTGTCAGTCAATTTCTTGCATTGCATAGCTTAGGTGTTAAAACACATGTGCTATTTTATTCTGCCTTGTCCATGTCACTGTCCATAGTTGTGGTCTAGACAATAGCTTTTTGCCAGTGCTATATTGCATTGCTCTCACCACTGCTTCACACGAGCTACTGCTGCAATTTTTTCATAACTACGCTATCTTCACTGCTCATTTACTATTGCAGCTACTACTATGCTAGGATCTTCTCAGATGTTTCCATGAAGCCACATCCATTTCTGTAGTCCAGGTTATGCAACATAGCACACACAAGAAAAGTTTGGCTGCAGGACTGTTGTACATATTTCAGTTCCCCGCTAGATGTTCTGATGCAGGTGAAATGTCTAACCTCTTGGCCTAAAATGCATTTCATCATGCTCTGTGTTTCTGCATGAATAGTTTTGTATACCATCCCTGTCAAGCAATGTGGGTTGCAAATGAGTGTCATTATTCAGAACTCCATTGCATATTCAGCTTCAACTGTAATACAATAGTGGCACCACTATATGTAGCATAATCCGTGATTGCATGGTGGCATTATATGCCAGGCTGTCTGCCAACTTATTTGTGCACCAATGAGATAAATGACCCTGCTGGAAGTCCTTCTGTACAAACTGTCCATACCAGTCAGACAAGTGCTATACATGTGAATCAAGGGAACTGTCTGGGTGAAAAAATAAAATATTATATATAATGTCCTGGGCTTTGTACAACATGTGATATTTGAGATCATCTGTCTGTGTGATAAAAGAAAAAACTATAGAAGCTGTCCTGGACATTGCATAACATCTATTATTTAAGGCAGGGAAAGCCCTTCCTCTTGATGTATCTCACATCCCATGGACTAGGCATATCTCTCAATCGTATGGTATTTTGCAGAAAATACTGATTTTTCAGCTTTCATTCACAGCCAGTTATACTATCTAAACCTCTTCAATTCACTGATTCCTTCCTGAGCTAGAGAGGAAGGTGGGGAATTAGTCTGTGAATTTCAAGAGTCAAAACCAGTGGAAGTAGGAAGTTACAGGTTAAAAGCCTAATAATTTAGAGAGTGTGACTCAAAGCATTTTTATAACTAATCATATGTAGTGAGGTGTCATGTGTGAGAAGGGGGAACAGTTACTTTACATGAAGTACTCTGTCATCCCCTACCATCCTCTTAAAGCTTCATAAGTCTGCAGTAGCCAGCAGTGAAAAAATTACATGGAGCTAGTCACTCAGCTGCCTCGCCATTGAAAAAATATCTTGAGATTTCTCTGCTTACTGCTTGGTGCACATGGTGTGATGGATCTGAGGTGTTCTTAAGACACTCAGTCTTGCTGGCTGGATTCTGCTAAAATTCAAAGTCTGATTATATTTGCATTCGCAGTCTGTTGCATACAGAAACTTGCAGAATATACACTGATGAGAGAATATACTTTGCAGCACTTGTCTTTAAGAGCAGTAACCAATAACTTTTATAATAAATAAAACTGGACAAACGTTGCAGCTTAAAAGTACTGTTCCAACTTTACTTCTCATATAGTACAGATGATGTGAGAGATATAACATTTACCTTGGGACTTGTGTCCCTACCAAACCTCTCTCACATAGCTGGATTTATACAGCTCTTTATATACAGTTTTAGTCCTGTAGAAACAATACTAAGCTTCCTTGTTTAACAATGTCTTGTAAGAGACCAGCTTTTCTGACAGTGTGAATATCCTGTAACAGTGTCCTGATGTCCATGTAGAAAAACATATTTTTGAGGAAACACATTGTCTGTATTCTATTTGAATCTGTGTATATGACCATATGTTCTTGTACCAATGCTGATAAGCATATCCTGTTTTTATGAAGAAAAACATATTTTTGAGAAAACACATTGTCAGAGATCAGCTTTTCTGACAGTGTGAACATCCTGTATTTTATTTGGATCTTTGTATAAAAAAATGTCATATCCTATTTTTCCATGCAGAAAAACATGTCATTGTTCTTTAAAAGCAGATTTTGCATTTTTGTTCTTGCATACATCCTGTTTTGAGTCTGTAAGGGAAGAATGTCCATTCAGCAGATTCCTTTTCCAAGCCATGGTCATTTAGTATGACTGCTGATCACATATTACTTTGTTTCTGCATTTAAGCAAGCCTTTTCTTTCAGCATATTTACAACATAATTAATTTCAGATTTATATTCATAAAATCTAACAATTCCCTCTGTTTTTAAAAATACTCAAAACATTTTATATAGAAAACACAAGAAACAAACCTTTAGTTTGATACAACAAATCAAAATGCAATTTTACATAGTTAATACAATGATATTAAAGTATTACTACCAAAACTGAATGTATTTAAAACTTTTTCTTTTGCAGACCATTCTGTGAAAATATTTTATCAGTTATGAGCTGTGTCTGCTTTAATGTTATTTATTTATTTATTTATTTTAACATGATCAATTTATTCTTTTGCAATCACAGAATTTAATTTATGACTTAGAACTGTTCCATTAACTCTTTGCAGCTGTTAAATTAACTATGAGACAATAACTATGTGCTACTGCAAGCATTTATACACTACTGAAAACAAACAATTTCAATGTCATTTTAACCATAACATTGTGGTCATGTCTTTGAACTGCCCATTAACATCTTGGTTGAATACTGATTACAATGTATCCTGATCAGTATGTATTTACACAGACTGTTTGCTATTTATGCATTTCAATTTACTAGGTATACTGGACCCATTTTTTTAAAACTTGTTTTTTCACACATATTTATTACTAGACATTTATTTAATTTGTACTGAATTCTTCTGCATTTGTACATACAATGACTATAAAGTACATTTAGTCTAATCTTACAAATTTAATAACATTAATATTAAGTAAAATCTTGGAAAATGTTTGTCTCTTTAGAAATATCTAGTGGAACTGATACCATATCCATATGTCCTGTTATTTTAAACTACATACTCAGCAATTAAAAATATTCTTGCCAAAAACATATTAAAAATAGTGACTATTCTTGCTATTAGAAACATTTATGCATTTTTGCATATCTTTATTCTCTCTTGTATAGCTTTAATAAAGCAATTTTAAATCATCTCTTGTTTTTTCTAAACAATAAAATAATAACCATTATGATAGCTATTAACAACTTGTAAAATATCTTATCCTGTCAGGTTTAATCCAGTTTACCAGTATTTCTAATACACTAATACCTGTTTTCCCTCTACCTAAAAGAGTATTGTCAAGAATGAATGAGATATTTTTTTTCTTGTAGCTTTATTTTAGACCTTTATTATTTATTTTTATGTAGCTTTATTTCAGACCCTTGCCACAGTCTGTTTATACAGTCAGTGTAAAACTGAGAAAGTGCCCCTCCCTCTTATATAGTCAGTGTAAAACTGAGAAAGTACCCCTCCCCCTGTAGTACTTCAGCACTGTTTACCTGCCCTATGCTGTGAAAATAGAATGTATGGTTATACATTTATTTTATTAAATTATGAACTTTTGTCTGATTTGATAATTTTTTATAAAGCTTTTGCTGTTTACTACCACTAGTAGGCATTTACATTCTCCTGCACAATTGATTTGAACTGTATATATATACTATAGCCCATTTGCTGGCTGTACTTAATGCAACTGAGGTTTTTTTTTTTTTTGTCCTTTTAACATTTACTTGCAAACAGATTATAAGTGACATCTATGCACAATTTTGACATTTTATTACAATTACCAAATAGTGTTGCCTGTAAATATTTTAACAATTATGTTTTAATAACAATGATGCTTTAGAAAAACTCAAGCTACTTGCCTGGCAATCAGTTATTTATCTTATCTTTCCAGCATTTCCTGTAACTATTCATTCAGTCTAGGTAGGTCTGAGCTCACATTTCATACTCTGTAAACTATAGTTAATTCTTTTGGCATTTTTCCTTTAATGTGATTGTGATTTGCATAACTATGCATTTCAACATCATTTTACAATTACCTTACATGGATTTCAGTATTTTTTATTTATTTATCTATTTAACTATTTAACTGTCCTGCCATTAATTTTACAAAAACTATTTGAATAATACCATCTGTGATTTTCTTCTTAAAATTCAGAACTTTAACTGTTTGGTGTTACTAAATTGTAAAAAACAAAATAGATATTAGTTTAACCAACACATTTATATTTATATTATTTATATTTGCTAATGTCTGCCTTTTGCTTTTGTGTATTGTAAACAAATGTACTCTAGATGAAAAGAACATACATGCATGTCTGTCTTGTATCTGTATATCTTTATACAAGCATGTCAGTCTTGTGACTTTAAATTTTTACTCATCTATTTTTATTTAATTTTATATATTATAATACACTAGAACAGTTTTGTTTACCTTTTGACTATGCTAATGAATGGCATTCATATGCTTTACTTTACTGTAGTACTGATAGATGTCTTGCTTTAACTGAATGAAAGTAAAACATTTAAGAATGATTTGTCCAGACATCAGATCCTACTATCCTACCATGTATGTTTAACCATTTTCAAAACATAAACATATTATAAAATATATTTCTTTTGCACAGATTAGCTGTGTATGCAGGAAATTTTTAGTCTTTGTCAGTTCAGCTAATTTATTTCCTTTATCCTGCAACTTCTGTTGCATTTCCTGTGATGTTGCATGGTCTTTCTGACATTCTTTAGTAAGCTGTTCTGCTGAATTTGAAACTCCTATGCACTTTTGAAAAGATGTGTGTATAACTTGTCTAAGCTTCCTGAACTCGTGTCTGTCTTTTAGAAGTTTACTACATTCCTTTGTAACAAAATGTACTAGGGGGTTTATCAGTAACTGATTTGACTCACATGTGGTGACAGGACATAACTGTTCAACATCAGAATGTAATGGAAACACTTTACCCTTAGTTAATTCTTCAGATCTGTCTTTACAGTCTATTTTTTTGGCAATATGATGCAATATTATTTTATGACATAATACACAAAATGCAGTTTTTGTTGAATCACACAATAAACATTTGTCATATTTCACATGATTTTCTTTGAGATACCAGTCAAATATTTTAATACATTTGCATAATGCCTTACTATCAACCTGCCCTAATAAGGTTTTACATTTACTAATGTGCTGTGTATACCAACATAGCAATTTACTAAAGTTTGGTTTACTCCTGCATGAATTATAAATAATATCCATACTATCTAATAATATACAACCTGTCTAGGAATACAGAAACTATATATGAATATACAAACTGTCTTAAGAATATAAAAATTCTCTTAAGAATATACAAACTGTTTTAACATCATCCACACTAAATATGTGACACAGAAAAAAGTCTTACCAGTTAGCAAGAAAACAGGTGATCAGGCTGCTATTGCAAATGGCTGGAATTTTTTCAAAGTCACTTGAGAAGCTGGGAAAGCACAACAGGCAGTGGACTGATGGGCTAGTGGATATCCCCCTTTTCTTGAAGAATTTATGGCACTGCGAATTTGTTGAACTAGTCTCACTCCGGATTGTAGACGTCTATAAAACTTTACTACTGCAAGCTGCATAAAATGGAATACTTCTGTTTAGGATTTACACATACGTACAAATGTTAGTTACTGCAATTTGACTGAAGTGACCCTCTGCAGGGCTTACCATCACTCCTCCTGTGTTTGAATGCAGATTGTAGGTTCAAATGCAGGCTAGCTTGCCATTGAAAAAATTATATGGAGCTAGTCACTCAGCTGCCTCGCCATTGAAAAAATATCTTGAGATTTCTCTGCTTGCTGCTTGGTGCACATGGTGTGATGGATCTGAGGTGTTCTTAAGACACTCAGTCTTGCTGGCTGGATTCTGCTAAAATTCAAAGTCTGATTATATTTGCATTCACAGTCTGTTGCATACAGAAACTTGCAGAATATACACTGATGAGAGAATATACTTTGCAGCACTTGTCTTTAAGAGCAGTAACCAATAACTTTTATAATAAATAAAACTGGACAAACGTTGCAGCTTAAAAGTACTGTTCCAACTTTACTTCTCATATAGTACAGATGATGTGAGAGATATAACATTTACCTTGGGACTTGTGTCCCTACCAAACCTCTCTCACATAGCTGGATTTATACAGCTCTTTATATACAGTTTTAGTCCTGTAGAAACAATACTAAGCTTCCTTGTTTAACAATGTCTTGTAAGAGACCAGCTTTTCTGACAGTGTGAATACCCTGTAACAGTGTCCTGATGTCCATGTAGAAAAACATATTTTTGAGGAAACACATTGTCTGTATTCTATTTGAATCTGTGTATATGACCATATGTTCTTGTATCAATGCTGATAAGCATATCCTGTTTTTTATGAAGAAAAACATATTTTTGAGAAAACACATTGTCAGAGATCAGCTTTTCTGACAGTGTGAACATCCTGTATTTTATTTGGATCTTTGTATAAAAAAATGTCATATCCTGTTTTTCCATGCAGAAAAACATGTCATTGTTCTTTAAAAGCAGATTTTGCATTTTTGTTCTTGCATACATCCTGTTTTGAGTCTGTAAGGGAAGAATGTCCATTCAGCAGATTCCTTTTCCAAGCCATGGTCATTTAGTATGACTGCTGATCACATATTACTTAAACTTTGTTTCTGCATTTAAGCAAGCCTTTTCTTTCAGCATATTTACAACATAATTAATTTCAGATTTATATTCATAAAATCTAACAAGCAGAATGAGGGAAAGACCAGCAACAAGCCAGTCTTGTAGCCCATGACCCTAGCCCTGAGTAGCATCCTGCCATCACCCAGAATGATACCGCAGTACAAGGACAAAATGATTGACTTCAACAATTGGCTAAGCTTCTGGTGTCATTCTAAGGGGATCCAGTATCTGTCTGCTTGGGATGACATGGTCGACAGACCACGATGCTTTGCCACAGCTGGCCTGCACCTGTTGCCACTGGGATTCCGGATACTGGCTAAGGCTCTTGCTGCCCCTATAGTGCCTTTTTTAGGCAAGGCTCAAATAACAAATTCACCACCGTAACAGGAACAGGCAAGCAAAAACTGAGGGTAATGCTACTCAATGCTAGAAGTCTAAATCTCAAAATGCACTCACTCAAGGTGCTCCTTAAAATGGAGAACATCAATATCTGTGCAGTGACTGAGACCTGGTTCAAGGCTCCAGAGAGCACCCCTGCACTACCAGGATATAAATCATACCACACTTTTCAGCCATGTAACTTGGACCGAAACACCAAAGGAGGAGGTGTGTCCATATTCATTAAGGATATCATCCTGTAGGTGTTGTACCATCCCTACCCCTCTGTTCGTTGTGCCTGCACAGCAATTTGCACAGGTTTCTTTCCTGAGTGACCCCCTCCCCACCTGGGATTCACTGCATAAAGCAATTTCTACCTTCTCCACTGAAGCTGGCTATCTTAACTAAGTAAAACCTCTGGGAAGCAAGAACCTGACTCCCTCCAGCTTTTCAATTGTAATAGTTTGCACGGGTTTCTTTCCTGAGTGCCCCCCCCCAAAGGAGGAGGTGTGTCCATATTCATTAAGGATATCATCCTGTAGGTGTTGTACCATCCCTACCCCTCTGTTCATTGTGCCTGCACAGCAATTTGCACAGGTGTCTTTCCTGAGTGACCCCCTCCCCACCTGGGATTCACTGCATAAAGCAATTTCTACCTTCTCCACTGAAGCTGGCTATCTTAACTAAGTAAAACCTCTGGGAAGCAAGAACCTGACTCCCTCCAGCTTTTCAATTGTAATAGTTTGCATGGGTTTCTTTCCTGAGTCCCCCCCCCCAAAGGAGGAGGTGTGTCCATATTCATTAAGGATATCATCCTGTAGGTGTTGTACCATCCCTACCCCTCTGTTCGTTGTGCCTGCACAGCAATTTGCACAGGTGTCTTTCCTGAGTGACCCCCTCCCCACCTGGGATTCACTGCATAAAGCAATTTTTACCTTCTCCACCGAAGCTGGCTATCTTAACTAAGTAAAACCTCTGGGAAGCAAGAACCTGACTCCCTCCAGCTTTTCAATTGTAATAGTTTGCACGGGTTTCTTTCCTGAGTCCCCCCCCCAAAGGAGGAGGTGTGTCCATATTCATTAAGGATATCATCCTGTAGGTGTTGTACCATCCCTACCCCTCTGTTCGTTGTGCCTGCACAGCAATTTGCACAGGTGTCTTTCCTGAGTGACCCCCTCCCCACCTGGGATTCACTGCATAAAGCAATTTCTACCTTCTCCACTGAAGCTGGCTATCTTAACTAAGTAAAACCTCTGGGAAGCAAGAACCTGACTCCCTCCAGCTTTTCAATTGTAATAGTTTGCACGGGTTTCTTTCCTGAGTCCCCCGAAACACCAAAGGAGGAGGTGTGTCCATATTCATTAAGGATATCATCCTTTAGGTGTTGTACCATCCCTACCCCTCTGTTCGTTGTGCCTGCACAGCAATTTGCACAGGTTTCTTTCCGAAGTGACCCCCTCCCCACCTGGGATTCACTGCATAAAGCAATTTCTACCTTCTCCACTGAAGCTGGCTATCTTAACTAAGTAAAACCTCTGGGAAGCAAGAACCTGACTCCCTCCAGCTTTTCAATTGTAATAGTTTGCACGGGTTTCTTTCCTGAGTGCCCCCCCCACCTGGGATTCACTGCATAAAGCAATTTCTACCTTCTCCACTGAAGCTGGCTATCTTAACTAAGTAAAACCTCTGGGAAGCAAGAACCTGACTCCCTCCAGCTTTTCAATTGTGATAGGTGAACTACAATTTAGTCTTTGTAAACTGTTGAGGCTTAATGGTGTATGCACAACAACAGTGAAGGGATCTAGCCAGTTGCCACTAGATTGGGCTATACTACTTTGAATCAGCCTTACACTCACACAGTGTTCCAGTCCCAAGCATTTACTTTTTAATTTGGTAAAGTAATTTCGCTCCCTCCTTATTGACTACATTTGCTAGTTTACACCTAGGATCCAATTAAAATTAGCCTGAAAACTGGTGTAAAATTAAAAAAGGAATAAAACAAATTAAAGTATAGCCAACAACACTGCTTACATACAATCATACAAGCCAAACCAAAAGCCCAAGGTAACTCTCAAAGTCAGTCCTCACCTTACACTGATAGTTTTTCAGCCCTTGTCCCTGTGGGGGAGGGATCCATAAGTTCCTGGTTAATCCTGTCCTGACTGCTCTCTTCTCCATTCCCCCTATCTGCCACTCCCACCCCCACCCCCTGATTATCTTCATTAGTCAGCCCCCTCCTAGGGTGCCATCTTTATTCAAACTCTCTATTACCTGACACATTCATTTCATCCTGTAGCTGTTGTACCTTCCCTACCCCTCTATTTGTTGTGCCTGCACAGCAAGTAAATTACTTTGCATTACTGTCCTCTTATTACTGCTAGCTGCTGATTTATTTGGTTATTACTGTTAACTACTGAGGTATTTGATGGTGCTAAGCTGTAACTGCTGTTCAGAACTCCTATATGTTTTGAGAGCTAGCTAATGTTCTAACTTACAAACTGCTTGTTTTTTTATCTTGTTTTATGAAGGTAGAGCTTTAATTGTTGAATATCTGACAGGCATCCTGCTAACTGTTTTGCAGAGGTCATTCATGTTCTGATTACATTTGTAAGCATTCCTATGGCATGGTATTGTACTTAGAAGACTTACAGGCTGGACTTTATAATTGCTTTTATAGAAGACTAAGTGAATGCAGTTCATGTTACTGTTAGTTCATGCTGAATAACATAGCTCAAGAATTATTGTCCTAAAACAGTCATCCTTTGCTTTGTGCATTATATCCTGTGTGTATTCATTGATGCATACAGCTGTTATCACTGGACTTAGAGGCTGTATGTTAGTGCTGTTAGTCTGTGGTTTTACAGAGCTGATACTGTATGCACTATAATCGAATTTAATTATAATGTATGCAATATAATTAATGTTTCTCTCCAGCTCTATTCCTTGCATGCTCTCCACTTCACATTCTTGTAACCTTTGCACTAATTCTACCTTATTTACCTTTATTTTTCAGTTTGTACGGGTTTCTTTCCTGAGTGCCCCACCCCCACACACACACACCTGGGATTCACTGCATAAAGCAATTTCTACCTTCTCCACTGAAGCTGGCTATCTTAACTAAGTAAAACCTCTGGGAAAAAAGAACCTGACTCCCTCCAGCTTTTCAGTTGTGATAGGTGAACTACAATTTAGTTTTTGTAAACTGTTGAGGCTTAATGGTGTATGCACAACAACAGTGAAGGGATCTAGCCAATTGCCACTAGATCGGGCTATACTCCTTTGAATCAGCCTTACACTCACACAGTGTTCCAGGCCCAAGCATTTACTTTTTAATTTGGTAAAGTAATTTTGCTCCCTCCTTATTGACTACAGTTGCTAGTTTACCCCTATGATCCAATTAAAATTAGCCTGAAAATTGGTGTAAAATTAAAAAAGAATAAAACAAATTAAAGTACAGCCACAAACATTGCTTACATACAATCATACAAACCAAACCAAAAGCCCAAGGTAACTATCAGAGTCAGTGTTAGCCCCGCTTTGCTCCCCTCCCTGCTCCCAAATCTCACCCATCCCCACTAGTGCTAAATTTAAACCAGACTTTGCCACTCCCTTGCCACTCCCCTCCTGCTAAGTACCAATCAGCACCTCGCACATCATTGAGCAACCCTGCCCCCTTAACCCATTTCCTTCTCTCTCATTCTTTCACACCCTGTTAGCACAGTCAGCCATCAAATTTGGCCCGCCCCCTATCAAAATGCAAACAAGCAAAAAAACACTAACTACCCAAATGCCTACATGGTTTCTATTTTACCATCTCACTTCCTATGAGCAAACACTTGACCATGGTATTCACTACCCAAATGGTCAAACGGACACCCACAACTTCACACATAACACCAAACACTTTACCTTCCCCAGCACACTGAATATACCACCCTCTATAAAATACCACCCCTGTACAGCCACAAAACGTAATCCTAAATACAAATACTGTATAAAGCTTATAAACAAACTCCTAAAGCTCAGAATGTCCTGACACTATAACCTTATAACACATAGAGACATTCATCCCAACCCTGGCCCACCCACACCCAATAACTTCCACTCCCCTACCACAACCCCCACAGTCAAGTTACCCATGAATACTCCTACTAGTTCCCTTCTAGCATTTCACCTAAATATTAGAAGTATTAACAATTAGATTCCCAACCTACATGCCCTCCTAGCAACCCACTCCCCAGACATTATGTGTCTTACGGAAACCTAGCTAAAACCCAGTACTACTGAAAATTAGATACTACCTCCAGGATGCAATATTCACTGGTTAGACTGTGCTACAAGGAAAGGAGGTGGGATAGCAGTCCTTTACAAAAATACTCTAACCATTAATAGAGACACCATTCAACCTCCCTAATTCAATAATGTGGAACTCCTCATAACCAAGCTACAGATTAACCAAAACAAACACTTGAACATTGCCTGTGCATACATTCCACCAGGCAACAACCTAAATAACCTAGAAGATTTCCTTTACTGGTTATCCACTACCTATCCCCAAGAAACCATAGTTCTTGGTGATTTTAACACCGACTGGCACCTCTGCTCCTCCGACCCCCCCCCCACTCATATAAACTTATCTGGGTTTAAACAGACCATAACCTCTCCCACTAGGATAAACAAACCAACCAACAAGGAAAGTATCCTAGACTGGATCCTAGTTAATAACCAACCCCAGCTCCCCCCACTCATATAAACTTATCTGGGTTTAAACAGACCATAACCTCTCCCACTAGGATAAACAAACCAACCAACAAGGAAAGTATCCTAGACTGGATCCTAGTTAATAACCAACCCCAGCTGTACACAGCTGGTACTCTATCTGATGATCTCAGTGACCATTGTCTAACCTATATCATAAAACATAAGGCAGGAAACCCTCACCAGCCCAAATATAGAACATTTAGAAACAGGCAAAACTTTGATGCGCCTATGTTCCAAAATGAATTAAAAGCAGTTGACTGGTCAAAACTAAAATATCTAACATTAGAGGAGGCCATAGATCACTTTAACACTAAATTCCTAAGTAACCTTGATTTCCATGCTCCAGCATGTACAATAAAAACTAGATCAAATACAGCACCATGGCTCACAAAAGATACCAAAGCTAAAATCAAAACTAGAAACAGAGCCTGGGCCAGCTGAAGAACAACCAAAGCCCCACTTGACCATCTAAAATATTGTCAACTCAGGAATGATACAAAAAAATCTATTTTACTGGATAAAAAAGCTTTTACCAAAATCTCCTACAAAAACACCAAAACAACCCTCAAAAGTTCCGGGCAGGTTTAAATCAACTACTTTGTCCAGGTCACTATACCATGCCAATCCCGGCTAACTGCACCCATAGTTCCCCAGAGACCATAGCTAGCACCTTTAATAACTTTTTCACTGAAACAATCCAATCCCTAGCAAATCAACTCACCCCCTCTAACTTAAACCACATGCCTAATCTACCTAATAATCACCCAGAATTTAACTTCTAACCAATATCCACTAGTTTTGTCAAAACACTTCTAAAAAAAACTAAAACCTACCACCCTCGCTGCTGACCTCCCTGCAGAGTACCTACAAATAGCTGCAGATGTCGTTGCATATCCCATATCTATCCTCATCAATAGAACCTTATCCGAAAATGCTATCCCTTCCCTCTAGAAAATATCTCACGTCATCCCACTCGATAAGGGTGGTAGCTCCTCAGACATATCCAACTATAGACCCATTACCATTTTTTCCCCACTAGCCAAAATAGTGGAGAAATTTGTACACAAGCAACTAATGCAATACCTTTCATAGAATAACTTACTATCTGACTCCCAGCATGGTTTCAGGCCATACCACAGCACCACCTCAGTCCTCCTTTCCTTTACTACTGCCATAAACCAAAACAGGAATGACAATAGGCTATCCTCTGCCCTCTTTCTTGACCTATCAAAAGCCTTTGACATGGTCAACCATGAACTTCTTATTCTTTCACTAAAATCTATTTCCCTCAACAAGCCTGCTATCCAGTGATTCCAGTCCTGACTGGTAGACAGTAGGCGGTACTATGGCAGGGCAAACTCTCCAGCCAGTTACCTCTCATACTTGGTGTTCCTCAAGGGTCCATACTAGGTCCACTACTCTTCTCTATTTTTATCAACAACCTCCACACTGCTATTCCTAAAGCCACCTGCATTCAATACGCAGATGATTCCACTCTCAGCCACTTCCTCATCTGACTTGCAAATCTTAACCCAAAATACATTTAACACTTTCGAGAACTGGCTCACCAACCAACGCCTACTTCTGAACCCCACTTAAACTAAACTTCTACTCTTGTCTCCCACTAGTAGATCCACCACACTTTCATTCTCTGTCACATCTAACAATGGTACCACTATTTCCCCAGATAATCACACCAAACTGCTAGGGGTCATCATAGACAATAATCTCAAATTTGACCTACAGGTCAATAAAACCATACAGACCATCAATAAGAAGCTTGGATCACTGTATAGAAACGAGACATTTTTAACCCCACTGGCTAGGACTGCAATCGCCTGATCACACCTACTCTCTACTCTTTTATATGCCTCGCCTGTACTCTCAAATCTCAACAAATCCTTACTAGGTAAGCTGTCCCATAGCTACAATCATATTGCCAGATTTGCCACTGGCTCCACCTATAGAACCCATGACTGCCAGAACCTTAAACAACTAGAGTGGCCAGAACTGCCTAGCTTAATTCAATTCAATTCAATCAACTCTTAATAGTGCACAAAATTTTGCACAACCCTGAGGATACCCCCTCACTTAAAAATATTATTACGCCATATAGAAACCTAAGATCCCTACAGTCAGCTGATAAACTACTGGTCCAAACCCACAAAGCTAATAACTCTGCTGGTGAATCCCTGTTTGCCAACTTCATTGGCAAAACCTGGAATTCGTTGCCAAACTATATAAACCTACAATCCTCCAAAAGTCTCTTCAAAAAAAAAAAACTCAAAGTGAATTGGCTATGCCCATGTGCCAACCCTGATTACGTTATAAACTAAAAGCATATTCTGTAATTATCATAACCTGTAACTACATCACCAAGCTCTGCTTCCAATCTGATGTCTCTTACTTTTAATTGTCAGTCCATAAGAATTATGAGTCCCTACTCGGGAACACTACTAACCCATTGTATATAATCACTTTGTTTTCATAACTGTTTGCTAACTTCTGTGTAATCTGTTTAAGTTTGTCTATGTGGAGCTTTTCTCCCCAGGCCTTCACTAAAAATGGACATGTATTCATTCGGACTATCCCAGTAAACAAATGTAAAATAAAATAAATAAATAATCCACACCTCCAGGCTAGTTGCTCAGCATAATGCATCTGAGGTTATCCAAGTGCAACTAACTCTTGGCAAAACTGCAATCCAAATTGTAGCTTGCTACAGATCCCCTACCATGCCCCAGGATTCCCCCTACTCTTTTCTTGATGTACTGGAAAATATTAGGGTTCAACCAAACACCCTAATAATGGGCAACTTCAACTACCCCACCATTAACTGGGAAAACTACTCATGTACCAACTCCTTAGCTCAATGCTTCCTGGAATTCATGAACTCCATTGCCTTGGATCAATTTATCCACACCCCCACGAGGGGCAGCAATATCCTAGACCTAGCCATTACCAACATGAGTGACTGGTGCTCCACACCTGAAGTCAACTCCTCGTTGGTCCGATAAGACCATAAGCTAATCACCCTTGATATCCACATCCTGCCCCCACCCCCCATTAAGAAACCATGGTGAAAAATTTCTCCAAAGCCAACTTCATGCTTCTTAAAACAGAAGTAGTGAACTTCATGACACCCATTCAGATGGACAATACAGTTACAACTGCTGAATTCTACACAAATGCACTCTATAAGCACTTACACAAGTGCATGGATCATGCTATGCCAAACAGAACCAAGACGCTATCCTCCAAAAAAGGAAGCCAATCTGGTGGTCCTCTGCCATAAACAAACTGCACAACAGAAGGAAGAAACTGTTGCAAAAGAGAGTAAAATCCCATGAGTGGACGAGCTCCTTGGTCAGCCTTAGTAAGAAGCTGAGATCCCTTATAAGATCCTCCAAAGCTAGCTACGAAAACAAAATTGCCACTAATTCTAAGGACAACCACAAAGCATTCTATAGCTATGTCAAGAACCTCAATGGCAACACCCAGATCTGCTCTGAGTTACAGCACAACAGCATGAAAATTACAGAACCAACTGATGTTGCCAACATCCTGGCAGATAGGTTCAGTGCTAACTTTACCCCCCCCCCTCACCCCCTAAAGGGCCCATATCTATACAGGAAGAATGCAGAGTCCCTGTAATCACAACTATGCAGGTAAAAGCTGCACTCTCTAAAACCAAAAACACAACATCCACGGGACCGGACAACGTCCCAGGCTGCGTTTTACATGAACTTCAGAACGAACTGACTCCCCACTTAAGCACCATGTTCAATAATAGCCTTGCATCAGGCTTTGTGCCCACTGAATGGTGCACAGCAACAGTTATCCCACTCCACAAAGGGGCAGCCACCACTGATCCTGGGAACTATCGACCTATTAGCCTGATGAGCCTGGTCTACAAGGCCATGGAACGTATCATCATGGAACTCATAAACAAAGAAATTGGTAACCTCCAAACTCTGGATCCAACGCAGTTCAGGTTTGTGAAAGGCAGATCATGCCTCCTGAACCTGATCGACTTCTTTGAGGCAGTCACCAAAGCCGTAGATGAGGGTAAGGTGGTTCACACAGCCTATCTTGACCTCGCCAAGGCTTTCAACACCATCCCCCATTCTGGAATTATAGCTAAACTCACTAACTGCAATGACAACAGAACCCCTTATGATCTAAGTACACAGACCACAGAACTCAGTACTTTATGCAACTACCATGGCACAAGAATGACTTTTACAAACCTGCAGGTCAACTTATAGTGGATTACATCAGCAGGGCTTGTTGGAGAGAAGATGTTGGGAGGCCTGCATAGGTTTGTTGCTTCATAGGTTCATAGGCAGTTACTAGCCTAATAGCCCTAGGGTGTTTACAAGCCTAGCCATTGTAAAAACACAAGTACTCTTATTGAGCATAGTTAGATGGTCATTGTTAGCAGAGTGATTTTATGAATAGTAACACAACCAAGAGCACACCAGCAGGAAAGACAACAAAAAGGATCCACCAAAAGCAGTTTATTACAAACTTTCTCTCTCTAACGTCTCGGCCTGAGCCTTCAAGGAGTACAAATAAAATAAAAAACTACACACATATATATACTACAATGATTAATTAATTAAACCAATTATACAATTAACAATGTAAAACACCCAAATTCAATTTAACAGCATTCTCCAGTTAAAATCTTCATTTAGACCATCAGGAAACATGGTTTTAAATTTCAAAATATATACAGCTTCTTTTTGCAACAACAATTGCTTTATATTCAGGCTGTTATATTTATGATCCTGTATCTGCTCTAACACTGTTGCTTGTAGTACATTAAAATCACCATTATGAAATAATAAAAAATGCATGGCTACAGGACTTTCTTCTTTTTTATTAATAATGTCTCTAATGTGTTCTAAGAGCCTTACTTTGAAGGCTCTCTTAGTTTCTCCAATATAAAACTTTTTACATGGACAACAAAGGGCATAAATAATTCTTTCAGAATTGCAATGAAAAGAATTATTAACTCTGAAAGGAATTTTATTAATATATTCAAAAGATGGAACCACAAATTTACAAGCTTTGCATTTACCACATTGGTGTGTGCCTTTGTTAATGATATTATGTATTACAAAGTTATTTGGAAAACTAAATTTACTTTTAACTAATATGTCCTTAATGCTTCTACCCCTTTTATATGAGAATTTTAAGTCCACATTTAACCATGTTCTAACATTACTTAAAGAACATAAATAATTCCAAAATTGCAAGATTATTTTAATAAATTCAGTGGTAAAACACCCGTACGTAGTGACAAAGTACATAGTCTCTTTGTCATCTAACCTGTTGTTCATAGTTGTTAAGCTATCAAATTTATTACATAATTTATTATATCTATGTTTATTTTTTGTATTTCCACTAAATTTTATATAACTATCCTCTAATATATTATTCTGATAGCCTCTCTTAGAAAATGAATAAAATAACAAATCCAATTCCCTGTAAAGTGTTTCTTTATTGTTACAAAGTCTAGAAATACGCAACATTTCACTGTATGGTAAAGAATTGATGGTATGTGGGGGATGACCACTGGAGCTATGTACATATTGAGTAGCTCCTACAAATTTCCTATTCACTGAGGTAACTAGCTTATACCCACTGGATATACCTAGTATCACATCAAGAAAAGGAAGACAAGTGTCCACCTTTAATCCATCAAACTTTAAACAAAATCTATTAGAATTTAAATCAACAAAACATTGATGGGCCAGGGACTGTTCACCTTCTACCAAAAAAATTAAATCATCTATGTATCGAAAGTATTTAATGACATGTTTATGAAAAAATTCATGTCTATATATATATTCTAGTTCGAACAGTCCCATAGCTAAATTTGCATACATAGGGGCGAAAGCCGCCCCCATTGCAGTGCCCTGTTTTTGACGAAATAACATGTTATTAAATTCAAAAAAATTATTTGTTAAAGAAAACTGAGTTAATTCAACTATAAATTCAGTTACAGGGGTATCACCCAAAAACAGTCTAATGGCCTCAATGCCAAAATTGTGGCTAATGTTTGTATAAAGGCTTTTTACATCGATGGTAACCCAGTACATATTGTTATTCCATTTAACATTACTAATTTTCTCAAGAAAATCAAACACATCAATCAAAAAGGAAGGTAATGCCTTAACATAGGGTGACAAAAAGTTATGTAAGAAAATGCCCAAGTTATGAAGAAAATATTTGATTTTATGAATAGCATTGACTGGCCTTGTCCATGAGGGACATAGGTGCCACCCCAGGGTTGGATTTATAATCACCCATACGGTTGTCAAGGTTGCACTTGAATAGGGTCATTGATGTGCACTGCTTCACTTGCAGTGGGAGTCAATTACAGAGAAACAGTATTCACTGGGAAATATATGTTTCCTCAGCATGATCTGTTTATGTCACAGGCTGGGTTGAGATCCCTGGAGAAAGTTATTCTTGTCCCATTTAATTTGCAGATGTCCAGCATTTCCTGTAGGGCAGGGTCTGAGACTGTTATGTAGGCAAGTCATAGATCACCTCTCAGCAGCCAGCATGGTATTGAGTACACTGACAGGTCTTTCAGTCTTTCCATGCATGTCATGTTTTGGGACCCCTGGATTCTCACAGTCACAAACTGCTGTGGTGTCTCCAGCTGCTGCAGGTGTCTGGTGAGGTACAGACATAAGGGAGCATTGTACTCAATTAGTAGTATGAGAAGGGAGAGTACAGCAGAGCTATGACCTCCCTGGTCTTGGATGTAATGGCCTTATTTATTAAGTGTGCAATGTGGATTGTGTGTCTCACCACTATGGACACAGTTATTGAAGTGTAGATTGCTATCAACATGTGTTCCCAAGTCTCACAACACTGTGCTTGAGCTTAGAGGGGTGCTATATATATATATATATATATATATATATATATATATATATATATATATATATATATATATATATATATATACAAATTAGCAGGGGTACTTCATTCACAAAGGGGAAAATGAGGCATTTTTGCTGTAAGGTTCAGTTAGTGAGTTTGGCACCAATCATCTGTCTGTGTTAGCCCCTTCCGTAATATATTAGCATTGTTGGGGGACTCTATATGACTGTGTCCAGTTGACAGTCATCTACAAACTTAGTAAGACACATGCCATCTAGCATTGCCTGGACTTCAGAGAAATAGTTTCCAAACAGCTGAGGACCCAGCACAGATCCTTATGGTATTCCATTGGCAAGTGATCTACTGGTGGAGGTGCAGTCCCTAACTTTGACAGTATGTGTTCTATTGGTGAAGCAGTTGGCTATTCATCTAGTAATGCATTGCATAATTCCCAAATGGGAGATTTTCTCTAGGATACCTGAATAGGGGATAGTGTCAAAGGCCATAACTCAATGTAGGTGGTATGTCCTGTTATCCCTTATCAAGGTCTTTAGGGTTAGTATCAAAGAAGTCCACTAGGTTTAATAAGCAAGCTCTACCCGTGACAAAACCAAAATAGATCAGATCAAGTACGTTGGGGGTTACCTATGTCCCTGTGCATAGGGTCCATTCTGATTCCTTCCCTAGCCTTGCAGATAAAGCTTTTTAGGCTTATGGGTCAATAGTTCTATTTCTGCATGTTAACAGATTCACGTGCATTGCATATCACACATTTGATATTAATTTCTGTAGTGTAGGTGATATATGTGTGAAAAAAAGTACTGAGACATCAGGGTTGCAGTGCTTGGGGGTAGGTAGCACATGTCTGTATTGTAAATATGTGACATATTGTTAGATATGACCTTTGGTTTGTTATGTTTCCATGTGTCATTTCATGTCCTAGACATGAAATGGACAGTAAACAGCACTAATACATAATAGTATTTATTACTTCACAGTGTGGTGAGCAGTGGGTTTGCACAACAGTTGGCAAAGTGTTTACACATGTCAGATGCACATTTCCAATACTTTCCCTGTTCATGCATAGTTAAGCAGTGCACAAATGCGAGAGATATTGGCAAAATCTGAGACTTAGTAAGGAGTCTATGAAACACACCTGCTGCTTACCTGACTCTGTGGCAGCAGGTATAAATGCATTGACGCATTTCTTTTTGAGCCCAAATGATACTGGGTTCGAATAATACTTTTAAATACTTTTAACTAAACAGTGATAATGCATTGACATGAATTATTTATAGTACATGTGTTGTTGTCTATTGGCATAGTGCAGTGTGTTTAAGCGGCATTGTGAGGAGGTAACTGCAGCTTTGTACTGCTGCTCACTGTTGCTTGACATTGTGAGATGCAAAACTCTGCACAAACATAAAGGCCAAAAACTGAAGGGATCCATTTCTTTTTCTGCTACTTGTGTCTGTTGTGTGTTATTTTATTTTTTGACCAGATTATAGGTGTGAAAATGCAGTGGATAGGAACATGGTGAAATGGGGAGCAAGCAGGGGAAGAACATAGGGAAACTAATACAGGAATGTGCAGGAGAAAGGTAGAAAAGAAGTATACCTATACATTTCTTCAACCACAAAAACTGATCATATGTGCAGAATATTAATTGAAGTTGGACTTTCACATCCAGAAAGAGGGGTTACAACAACATAATCATCTTGTACAGCCAACTCAACCAAATCAAGTGTGTCAAGAAAACATGTGTGCAAAATGTAGAGTTATGTATAAGACTATTTTTTGTGCGACAAATGCCCATTTTTTGTTTTAATTCAGTAAGAAAAGACTGCTGGTTAAGGGGCATAAGTATGGGCAGGATTCACAAAGTCTCCGTGTAAGAGATACAAGGCTTACACGGAGGCTGCAGTTAAACGGTGTGACGTCAGCATGTCATGCATATGCATGAGGGCATGCTGAATCACACCGAAGGCTAACACGGTCCGTGGAAGACAGTAGGGGGCGTGTCCATAGGCCGAGCCCTGCAAGCGGACACGCCCCCAAAAGAGTAAAATTGTCCAAAGTAAACACCCATGACAGAGGCCATGGAAATGTGAATAAACACAACACAACACATGCCCCCACAGACTATGAACATAAAATATATAAATGAACATGTTATATATTTTTTTTAAATCGTAAAGATGTTTGCCCTTGAGTGCACTCGTTTGCGCGGGCATGCCCGTAGCTTAGCCACAGTTAGCAGTCAGTGGAAAAGGATATAAGAACTAAATAAGCAAAGTAAGCTAAGAAGCAATAGCGTAGTGGTAGAGACGTCGGCTGAAGAGCAGGCATTCATTGTTCGAGCCCCCACAACACCAATTTTATTTCCAGTAAAACAAGCAGGAAACAAGTCCCTGACAAACATGTACACATATAAAATCATAGTTTATGTAAAATGTAATGAAATAGTCCATTTATTTTGAAGAAATGTGAGATAACAAAATAATAAAAGATGCCAGATATGCCCATAGCTGAGCTACAGTTTAACAAGGGAGTGTATTTGCCCGTAGGTGAGCAGTGGTTTAACAGGTGCAAAATGAGTGCCCGTAGGTGAGCAGTGGTTTAACAGGTGCAAAATGAGTGCCCGTAGGTGAGAAGTGGTTTAACATGGTGAAACTGTGTGCCCCTAGCTAATCTGAGTGTAATATGCATGCTGATAGCCAAATGAGGCGTAAACCAGCGTACCCCATTTGCGCGGAGCTGCGCACCACGCCAACAAGCTAACCGACGGGCAACATTGAGCAAGCCATATCAAAACTGCCTTTACACAGACACACCCCTCAGCCTGTCTAGACAGTCATAAAAAATAAAAAGCAGTGGCCAAGTTCGAACCCAGGATACTATGCACCATAGTCAAGGTACTGAACCACTAAGCCATGACAGCAATATCTATAAATGCTGTAATAGCAAATATATAGGAATGAATACAAAGTGGAGCATGACAAAGCAGGTTTTGTGAAGTTGATACAATTCCAAAATGGCCAATCACAGATATGTGTGGGAAAAACAGCATATATAAGCTCCATAGGTGGGAATACACAGCATAAATGATTGTAGAACTGACTTGCAGCCAGAATGACAGGAGTAGGTGAGTGTAGTTGCTTTCGAGCACAGAGGTGGGGTGTTGAGGAGTCCAGATACATGGTCTGGCTCCAAGTCCACAATCATGAGGCCCAACTCATGCAGGGCCAGGTCCTGTGGGGAGCATATAGGGCTGAGGCGTGGGACCTGTTGGCTCATGATCTCACCAATGCCACAGGGATTCCAAGGACTGGTGAGCAGGTTTGTCACCACCATGCGGACCTGAAGAGACGCACGCAGGACCAATTGAACCTTTGGATCCAGGAGGCCTGGCAAATGCCCAACGCCCCACTACTGAGTAAGTTACATGTAATTATGTATGTAAGAAATTAAACTAGCTGATATTATGGAGATGTGTATTCCAATATTACTTAATTTATTTTACAGCTGCAGGTGTCCGTTCTGTGAACCGCTGAGCCTATGGCGATAGGCTTGTGCGGTTGCACCACCAGGCAGGTCAGTAATCCACTCCCAGTAACTGTAAAGAAATATAAAAGTATGACAGTTAGCAAAAGAGTGCAGTGTAGTCACTAAGTAATAGAATGTGCAAGTAACAGTGTAAGAGTGTTTGCAAGTATTGCTTGATTACAAAAGTGTGTTGCAGTCTGTAATGCAAACTGAAAAATGAAAATGTCTGAAATAAAGTCTGAAATAAAGATTCCCCACCTGTAATATAATAGTACACAACCTGCAGCAGGCTGAAAAGTACAGCTGCAGAAGATGAGCAAATCACGTGTGAAATATACCCCTGTTGAAATACTGAAACATGACAGAAGTGAGACTGCTGGAAAGAATTGTAATAACTACAGGTAAAACATGTCAATAAAGCCTAGAAATAAGTACCATCCTGAATAGTAAAATGAAAACAAGTGAGAGAGTGTGAGAAAGTGTTATGAATCCACCAATAAAGTAGTAATAACCCCTGAATAAAGTATACTGCAGTCAGTACATAATGAAATGCATGTGAGAAGCAAAACCAAACAGCGAAATCTGTTCAAAGTGTTGCTGCAGCTGTAATGTGTATCCCCAAATCTGGATATGTTGCTCTCAGTCTGCAATATGCAGATAGTATGATTGTCTGACATACCAAACATCCACAGTTGTCTATAGCTATATAAAGCAAATGTAACAGGATGATGTAGCTGAACAAAGCCAGATATGAATGTGTATGAAGAACAATAAAATGTATATTGATGTAGCAGTAACAGTCCTATCACCAAATTGAAGTAGTTATCATGTCGGAAACTGTAGTTAGAACAGTAGTGTGTGTATATATCTGCAGCTATTAGAAATGTACAGCATATGTATTGGTATTCGAAGGTGTTAATATTATTTTCTTCACCCCACCCTATAACCACATATAACCCATTCCACGTGAAATTGGTATGTGCAATCACAATTAACACCCCTGGACATTTGTCCTGTTGGGTCATAAATATTTGCATGTACGTTGATGCATCTGCCCTGTTCATACATCTAAACCTGATGGCCTTTTGCCATTGATCAACCCTGCATGTTGTTGGACTGTGTATTGCTGTTCAAATTATGCATGTGTTATGCTCGCTGTTCAATGGTGTGAATATCTGGGTGTTTGGTTAATGGGAATACTAATGCATGCTGTTACAACTAATTGCGAATGGTATTGTATGTTACTAACCCAAACTGTCATGACATAATGCAAAACACAGGATGACAGGGAAGGTGGGTTCCAGTGGACCCACCTCTCCCACCTCAGCTGGCGAGTGCACCTGGCACTAGTGCCCAGTCTGGACCCTCCTCTGGTGGCCCTGTGCCACCTGTGGGTGGAAGCGCTGCAGGGGATGGGGCCCGTCCCCCCTCTGCAAGTGTGGCCAGAGGAGAAGCACCACTCACCCCCCGTAGCGTCCGGACTGTGGTGTGTAGGGAGATCCGGGACTCTGTTCTTGGGCCCCTATGCCAGCTTGAGGCACAGGTGGCACAACTTACAGGCATGCCTGTTGCCCGGCCTACACAGCCCCCAGCACAGCCCTGTCCTGGGCAGTGAAGGAACAGTGGCAACTGCCCATGGGTGGGGATATCAGTTCCACTGTTGCCATCTGTGGGCTCATGGGCTCTGGATATCCAAACATCCGTCCCTGTCAATTGTGTAACCCCCCCCCACACATGTCATACACCGCCCCTGTATGCGTCTTGTTTGTCTTGTCTGTTGAACTACCCAACCTACCTCCCCAGCTATACCGACTTCCTTCACCTGACATACCACTCTCATCTGGAAAAAAAAAAAAAGGCACTCTGTACCCACAAAAATATTATGCCCCATACATAGCTGCCCATTCCACACATGTCTGCTGGACATGAAAACTATCAATTACAATTGGCTGTACAACAAGTATTATTGTTGTCCTGACACCTCTCTCAGGGGTGGAAGGTTCAAATGTCACACCAAATTACATACATATGCGCAGCTGTTGCTGATGAAGAAATGGGCAGCTATGGGCCTTACCTACATCCCTCCTGCAAATCCCACGCTTGTTTCCCTACTGTCTTACCCTCTTTGTGACCCCATTTTCACCACTTTCCTGTCTTCCCATTTTCATTTCTTTCAAAGAAAATAGTGTGGGTGTGCGCCAGAGTAAGCACTGTTAAGCGGTTGTAAGCGGGTGTGCGCGTGTGTGCGCGGAGCTGAACGCCAGTGTGCATGCGTGAGCTCCGCGCAAACCAGCGCTAACCCGGTTACAACTGCTTAAAAGTGCCTTAGTCACTCTGATTGACAGGTCCTGTAGTCAGTTCAAAAGCAAAATAAAATCCCACTGTCAGTCCCGAACCCAGGACATTGGAAACAGTAGTCTGCATGACCTACCACTAAGCCATGACTCTTATACAAGAACATTGTGCTAAAATAAATTTATCATGTAATAGTAGGAATGAATGTAAAGGGAATATAGGATGTGTAGTACACAAAGCATGTCATTTAGAATTACTGTCAAAACTAGTGGATTTCCATAATAGTAGTGTGTGAACAGAAACAGCCATGCTAGTTGGTAGCTAGTAGGTAATAATGTCAGTTAATGTACATATATGTGCATATATAAATGTATGTATATTTACACACACATATATATATATATATATATATATATATATATATATATATAGAGAGAGAGAGAGAGTTGTAGGTGTCATTGTGCATACACACTTACTACAGGGAACAGGAGAGAGGAATGGAGAAATGTGAATCTACAACACAGCCTGAATCATGAGAGAGATACTAACCTTTACACTCACAGAACAGTGTCCACAGCATACCAGCATGGTCCCCGCCCTTACAATCTGAAAATGCAATGCCTATCTCACATATCCTTTTATAGCACTGTCCTGAAATCACAGTGAGAACTGCAATCAGTACACAACTGGCTGCATACAATTAGCAAATGCTGGTTTACAATTGGTGCAGAGGGCATCACATGGACTTATGCAGATACCTACAAAAGCATCCTGTACTAACACTCCACACATGCAATACGTTCATTGCACTGTCTGGAGGCAGACAGAGAGAGAGAGAGACAGACAGAGAGTGAGAGAAAAAAAAAAAGAAAATACACACGGTACACACACAGTCTAAGCTGTCAGCAGTGACAGTAGCATGCCATGCCAGCAGCAGCAGGAAGCAGAAGTAGTGGTAACACAACCAGCTGCAACAAACACAGGTAATGTAAAGTAGCAGGTTAATAGTCTGCATACTGTGAACCCTCTAAATGTGTCATAGGTCTGTATCTATAGGTATGTCCATGTGATATGTTGTGTGCACGTAGTTCCACCAAAAGGGGATGACTATACATTACATGTCAGTCAGTGTTAGGCCATGATCCTGGCAGCAGTTTTCTGTTGCAGTGAGGCCCGTCTGTAGGATGTGTGTGTCAGCTGGTATAACGACTATGGCGCTTAGTTAGCAGTCATCTGGGAACTTTGTCACCCACAACCAGCACATGTTCGCTTCTGCATCTGAGAAATAAATGCCAAACAAGAGGGGTCCTAGGACAGAAGCCTGTGGGATACCACATGTGACTGGCATTGAGTCTGACATGGCTCCTACAATATCGATATTATGGCTCCTGTATGTCAACCAGTGTGCAACCCATCATGTGACATATGTTGTAACATGTAAGCTAATGAGCTTGTCTATGATGCCTGAGTGGAGTACTGTGTTGAAGGCCTTAGGCAAGTCCAGGTAGGCTGTAGGTATTGCGTTGCCCTCATCAATGGCTGTAGTGACTGTTTTGAAAGGTCAACCAGGTTCAAAAGGCAGGATCAGCCCATCACAAAGGCAAACTGGCTGGGAACAAGTGTCTGCAGGTACCCAATATCGCTGTATATGCATCCCATACTGAATAATTCCATAGCTTAGCAGATCAGGCCGGTTATGCTTATGGTGCGGTAGTTCCCAGGGTCAGTAGAGGTGCCTCCTTAGTGGTGTGGGACCACTGTTGCTGTATGCCAGTGTTCAGGCACATATCCTGTAGTACGGCCAAGGTTAAATATCAGTCTTATATGCGGTTGCAAGTCCTCTTGGAGTGCACGTAGCACACATCCAGGGATACCATCAGGTCACAGTGATGCTGTGTGTTCTGCTTTGCTGAGGGTGGCCCTCACCTGGACATGTGAGATGATAGGGAGGTTACATTCAGCTGTGATAAGTATTTCTACTTGTGTGGGAGAAGGAGGGGGGGATACGTGCACCGAACCTGTCTGCAAGACTGTTGCCAATATCTGTGTGTTCGGTGAATGTTAAGTAGGTGTGTATTAACTCAGAGCATATCTGAGGCGTTTGGTCCATATGTGTAACATAACTGAAGAAGGCCTTGTGGTTATCTATAGTGTTTGTGGCCATTTCCCTCCCAGAGTATGCTGTGGCTGTTGTTATGCGAGACCGTAGCGTATTACCAGTGCTGACCACAGATGCCTTCCCTTAATGTGAATCTGCTCTTTGTCCTGCAGTAGCCTCCTGCTATTGTTATACAATCTGCCTCTGGCTGGGGTCCACCGGACAGGATGCCTAACTTTTGTGCATAGGGTCTGGGTTAGAAATGTGTGTGCAAGTTCCATGCAATCTGTGGGATGTCCATGGTAAGCATTCGCAAAGGGGTCAGCAGTGTGGGTTGTGGCTTCCCCTGGCCCAGTGGGCTGCATGGATACCATCTCAGTCCTAACAAGTGAATAACTGTCTAATCACATACATATCAAAGTAGTCTACTGTGCTGGTGGTGGTGGGATATGTATATCCAGGCCTTGTAACTTGTGTCCAGATCACACTCGTGGATGGCATTCCACATACAGTACTTTGGTATGAATCCCCAGAGTAAGGTTGTGCATTGGACCTGTCGCAGTGTGCTGACCGATCGGTCATGCTACTATGTTGTATGGAATGTGGCAGGTATTGTTGCACAGGTGTTGGCTGAGCACTGATATCTGGCCATGTACTTGTGTATCCACCAAGAGACACACACATGCTACATATGGGAGTAGAAGTATATCACTACAGTTGAGTATCATGTATAGTATGTGTGCCATATATTGCTGACATAGTCTGTTGATATCCTGTTTGTGTTCTCTTCCAGGGAGATGGCGCGTCAGCGTAATCCCGCCTACTCTGCAGCGGAAGATGAGGAAATACACCAGAGCCTGGTGTGGGATTATGACATACTGTTTTCCCGCACCAGCCAGAATCAGCAGGAGAGGGCTGCACTGTGGCAAGACCTTGTTCGTAGGGTAAATGACATTGGCACGCATAATAGGACATATGAGCAGGTACGACATCACTGCAGTGATTTAATCAGAAATGTCCATCAGCGTGCGTCGGATATCCACAGGCAACCGGACTGGAGGGGCTACTCCTAAGTGTTGTGGCTCCAGCCCCAGAACAGCAACAGCAATACACCTGCATCATGATGGAGGCTGGATCCACACAGCAGCATGACATGGACCATGCAGGTAATATGCCATATGTACACTTGACTGTTCTGTACACTGTTAGTTTATGCATGTGTAAGGTGTGTCCGTGGTATGTAGCTGTCAACATAGTATGTAATTGTGCAGGTGTGATATTGGCAATATCAGCAGCTGACGTGTGAAAGGCAACTGGTGTACTACTGCACTGTATCATATGCAGTATCAATGGCACAGTTGTGCCCACTGACATTAATCTCCTCATTTCTGCAGGTCCCTCCGGTGTTACAGCAAGGCAGGCCATCCATGCAGGTGAGTGTGTTTAACAATACCTATAATAGTCCTGATAGTGCTAGTAATACTAGTATAACTCAGTAGTGCTCTTTGTGTATACTGCGGGGTGTGCATGTGTGCATGTGTGCCTGTGTGCATGTGTCCACATGTGCATGTGTGCATGTGTCCACGTGTGCATGTGTGCATGTGTCCACGTGTGCATGTGTGCCTGTGTCCATGTGTGCATGTGTCCACGTGTGCATGTATGCATGTGTGCATAAGTGCATCACTGGTTACATTGTGTGGACACTGTAAACTGTGTTTCCTGTCTTCCTCCCACAGGTTCTGGTGCTGCTCTGGTGTCCTGCAGCAGGGAACCTGAATCTGGTGCCACAGGTACTGGTATTGATGATATCTGTGTAATGGTACAGGAAGGTGTGTCAGGGTCTGCCATTGGTCAGCCAATTGACAGTACAAAGCTGTCAACTCCATCATTGCACACAGTCATCCTGCCAGTACATCCTTTGTCACCATTGTCCCTAGGTGATGGACAGGATACAGTGGGTATTGACCAGGGTAATGTGGTATCTGTGGCACATGCTTCCCCAAACAGCAGCCATGGGCAGGGTCCTGTGATGGTACCACACAGACAGTTGCCCATGGGTTCTCTTGGGAGCATCCGTAGGCGTACTGCAACTGGCAGACGTGCCCAAAGAGGTCTATCAATCTCAGCTATGTTTCGGGCTGTCATGCAGGCACAGTCGCATATGGAAAGGTACATCAGACAGGGTCTGAGGGAGCTGAGAGCATGTCGCACAGCCATGACTGACAGTATGGGTGACATTGCGGATGCTATCCGTAATTTCACCGATGTCATAGACAGACGTTGTGGGGACATATTACAGCAGTTCCATAACCACATGTCCATGAGCCAGGGCAATGTTGGGCGGTTGCGGCATCGACGTGGCCGTATGCCAGCAACAGCAGCAGCTGGCAGTCGGCGTGGATGACAACAGGCCCGCGCACGCCCCCATAGTGCCAGCAGCAGCCCCAGCAATGCTGGGTCTGTGCTGTCATCGGAACGCCCCAGGAGACCACGTGCACGTGGCTCTGGACAGTACCAACAGGGACCTGTGTCCAGTCAACACACTCCCGCTTCTGATGACAGTACCCAGTCTGGCTTAGTACTGGATATGGTCCGTAGCACCCCTGCCAGGCACAGGTACCGTGTCTGTGCCCACAGACACTGATCTGTATGACCTGCCAGGTGCAGTCTGTGGCTGTCCACAAGCCCCTGTATATGGCAGCCATGAGGTGGAACTGTGTGCGTGCATACACACATGTGAAATGTTAACATCTAGGGCTACCACATACAAACACACACTGCAGCAACAGTGCCCCACACTGTACTGCTATCCCTCACCAACACACATACACACACAATGTCAATTGGTGGTATCAGTGGCAGACTCAGGCATACCTAATTCACACCCTGTGCATATGATGAAACTGTGCCACCCCCTGCAATCTCCAACATCAGTGCAGGTACAGGTAAACACGTTGCTGATGCACAGGGTGACTACATAGAAGTGTATTAGTAGTATCATGTTGGTAACAGTACAGTGTGCTGATATGACTGTGTGTATATCCCAGCATGCCTGATGCAGTAACCGTATGACTGTCCTGAATTTTTATCTGCACCCATAGTACGTACCAAAGTGTAACAGCTGTGCATTATTGCATACCGGTGGTAAGGATGTCAACAGATAGCCACATACATGGGTAGCACAGGGGGAAAGCTAATGCAAGTAGTGATATGCAGTGATGGACATGTACAGTAATGGTGGCAAGTTGCCCACAACGACTATGCAATGCGGATGTTTGCGCATGTTGATATGTGTGCAGTACCAATGTAATCCAAATCACAATTAACTATGACATAATATCACTTTTACCATGGGCATCTGCGGTGTGCATTCCTGGGTACATGTTGATAGTGCCCACATATTTGCACAGTAACCTACTGTTAGTGTTACCCCTTCTTTGTTGTACAATGGACTACTACCAGCCCTGCTTACTGTAGCTTTATTTGCATGCATGTTCGCTTGGGGTTCCCTGCAACACTGCTTCCACGTGCAATGCAGAGTTACAATGCTTCTGTGGACTCCTAGTGACATCTGCATAGCGTACGATATGTATGTCGTTTACACATGACAGAACGTCACTGTCTGTCCTGTTCACATGTACTTTGCCTGTGACACATTGCACATGTCTTACCTGGCATTTACCCACGTGTGCAGTCATATATGCCAGTGCTATGAAACAGTAGCAGTACACCCACACATACACACCTTCAGTATATTGTTCCCCATTGGCCCTATGTGTTGGTAATCACCATGGAAATCACACTACTAGGGTAGCATGTGCAAAGGTAACCTGTGAATCACCTCTATGGTCCAGTTGTTATTTATGTGAGGCATGTGGCAATGTCACAGCTGCCACATGTATGCAGTCAACCATCACCCTTGGCCAGGAACGTACAACACATGTGTGGGATGCCACCACATAGCCAATCTGGGGACTGAGCACTCTGAACCCAGTAATGCCATACCCTGTCAGGTGGCATGTCATACTACAGTGACTACAATACCAGTCAGACATAGACACGCACTGACAGCAATCTGAACACACTGGGGCATACTTGTAGACTCAGAATAGCATCCTGCCTGAGCATCACACACCTCCGCAGCTGGCACACAGGCATAAGTTACGTCAGAACAGAGCACATGCCACACATGGCACACACATCCCATGTGCCACACACTCACAGCCTGTAGGGCTACACAACACACCTGCTACAGATGTGTCAGGTATCTCTCTTGACCGCTGCAGTGGGGTCCTGTTCAACAGGCTGTACATGGTGAAGGTCACAGTGATATGCCTCTGGGGCACTATGGTCCATCACAAAACACATACATACAGGTCAGTCAGAGGCATGGACACACATGACTCAGTCAGCGACCATGCCACTATGGATGACCTGAGACATACCTCCCTGAACTACATAATAGGGAACATGGAAGGGATCTCTCAGCATGTGGCATGGGCCAGTATGAGCCTGATCTTGGTTGCCATCATACCCTCACCAGGTATGCTACCTCTATATGTAGGAAGGGTGTTCTATGTCTACATTCTGCTCAATCTCCAATGTCATTCATAGGGTATCCACTGGCTGTCAACGTGTGCTCACATGCTAGGGAAGCCACAATGATTTGCGAGGGGCAGCCTGCACATGACACCCATGGCACAATGTATATTGGTGAAGCCCCTTGATATGCACATACTGCTTATGCTGCAGGACATGGATTACATAGCCACCTCCGCGGGTATCACACAGGATAGGACACTAACAGTGATGCTACACAACACCAGCAGTGTACACCGCAAGATGCATGCACCGGACACTGTCCTCAGTATGGTGAACTGCAATGTCTGTGCAGTACCAGAGTCCTGATTCATGGCTCACAGGTGCAACCCATCACTGCCAGGTTATACCTCATACCATGCCTGTCGTCCCCTACACATGTAACACACATGGACAGGGGGGTGGTATCCCAAGACACCACAGATACACACACCTCCAGGTTGTTGGCACAGCACAAAGCATCAGGGCCTATTCATGTGCAGCTAACAGTGTGTCGGACTGCCATCTGGTTCATAGCCTGGCACACACAACCCTCCCATACACAGGAAACCCACCTATCCTCCATAACAACACTGGCAATATGACAGTCTCAAGAACTGTCTTTATATGGCTGGACTGCATCCAGCCAAACATTGTGCGTGAGCATTAATGTAGCTACAACACACTAGTTGAAGGGTTCCCAGCATGTGGTCACTGAATTGCAGTGGAATGACATGTTACCACTCCCACAACAGGTGGGAACATGCAGCACCTGTACATTGACTACATGTAGACTATATGGCCCAAACCAGATGTAGGTATTTTACCATATACACCCACACTGTATAGACACATACCACATGCGGCCCCTGCACAGTAAGACACAGTCATATTGTTATGCATTGCAAATACCATTTATCCACTCAAGGCACGTGTCAGACATGATAACTACTGCAGGTCGCAGGGATTTATGTGTATGTGTCACACACATACATCATGTGTGCATTGCCATTGCTGGTTTAGGCAATGGCATGCATTGTTATGCACAAAGACCCACACAAGGTCATAATGTGTGACACAACCACACGTGGCAGTTGTGGGTTACCAAAACATACCTATCTGTACTCTGACAATGGTAATAGACTCAGTAGCAGAGCGCACTATTGGCATTACTGGCCAACTAGCCCTGTTTGGCTGTGCTGATAGGGTTACTGGGGGAATATGCAGCATCTGGTGTATTGTAATATTTGCCAAAAGGATCTGTTCTCTCACACTTGCATTTACACACACCCTACTACCTCCACACACACACACACACACACACACACACACTTGCCATTTGCAGGATTCATACCCCTACCTAACTATGTCACGACACGTGAGAGAGACACATTAGCGAAGCGCACTATTCGGATTACTAGGAGGTTCCTCTTCTCTGGCTGTACCTATAGGGTGCTGACATCATCAGTGTTTGGAAAGAGTAATATGCATCAGGTAGTGTGATCTCCTGATTGCCAAAACTAACATGTTTTTCATACACACACATACTCCCCACATCCAAACACACACACACACTTGCCATTTGTAGGTTTTAAACCCCTACCTAACTGTGTTATGACACTTGCGAGTGATGCTATAGCAGACTGCGCTATTCGGATTACTGGGAGGTGTCTCTTCTCCAGCTGTACTTATAGGGTGCTGACATCATCAGTGTTTGGAAAGGGTAATGTGCATCATGTAGTGTGATCTCCTGTTTGCCAAAACTAACATGTTTTTCATACAGAATTGCACACACACAAAATCCCCACATCCATACACACACACACTTGCCGGTTTCAAACCCCTACCTAACTATGTTATGACACTCGTGACAGATGCATTAGCAGAGCGCGCTATTCGAATTAGTGGGAGGTTTCCCTTCTCCTGCTGTACTTATAGGGTGCTGACATCATCCGTGCTTAGATAGGGGAACGTGCATCCTGTATAGTGCTTTCACAGTCGCCAAAAGGGACATCTCCCTCACACACTAACCCCCCTCCACACACACTGGGCAGTTGCAGGATTCAAACCCCTACCTAACTATGTTATCACACTCATGACAGACGCATTAGCAGAGAGCACTATTTGAATTACTGGGAGGTTTCCCTTCTCCTGCTATACTTATAGGGTGCTGACATCATCCGTGCTTAGATAGGGGAATGTGCATCCTGTAGAGTGCTTTCACAGTCACCAAAAGGGACACCTCCCTCACACAGACCTACACACACACTAACCTCCCTCCACACACACTGGGCAGTTGCAGGATTCAAACCCCTACCTAACTATGTTATGACACTCGTGACAGATGCATTAGCAGAGCGCGCTATTTGAATTACTGGGAGGCTTTCCTTCTCCTGCTGTACTTATAGGGTGCTGACATCATCCGTGCTTAGATAGGGGAATGTGCATCCTGTAAAGTGCTTTCACAGTCGCCAAAAGGGACATCTCCCTCACACAGACCTGCACACACACTAACACCCCTCCCCACACACTGGGCAGTTGCAGGATTCAAAGCCCTACCTAACTATGTTATGACACTCAAGACAGACGCATTAGCAGAGCACGCTATTCGAATTACTGGGAAGTTTCCCCTTCTCCTGCTGTACTTATAGGGTGCTGACATCATTCATGCTTAGATAGGGGAATGTGCATCCTTTAGAGTGCTTTCACAGTCGCCAAAAGGGACATCTCCTTCACAAAGGCCTGCACACACACTAACCCCCTCCACACACACTGGGCAGTTGCAGGATTCAAACCCTTACTTAACTATGCTATGACACATGCATTAGCATAGCGCACTATTCGAATTATTGGGAGGTTTCCCTTCTCCTGCTTTACTTATAGAGTGCTGACATCATCCGTGCTTAGATAGGGGAATGTGCATCCTGTAGAGTACTTTCACAGTTGCCAAAAGGGACATCTCTCTCACACAGATTTGCACACATACTAACCCCCCTCCACACGCACTGGGCAGTTGCAGGATTCAACCCCTTACCTAACTATGTTATGACACTCATGACAGAAGCATTAGCGGAGCACGATATTCAAATTACTGGGAGGGTCCCCTTCTCCTGCTGTACTTGTAGGGTGCTGACATCATCCGTGCTTAGATAGGGGAATGTGCATCCTGTAGAGTGCTTTCACAGTTGCCAAAAGGGACATCTCCCTCACACAGACTTGCATACGCATCAACCCCACTCACCCACACACACATAATGAGCAATTGCATGGTTTGAACTCCTACCTACCTATATTATGACACTTGAGGGTGACGCATTAGCAGAGTGCGCTAACCGAATTACTGGGCATCTGGTCTGCACCTGCAGTATTTATAGGGTGCTGACATCTTTATTTCTACAGAGGTATGTACATCTAGTACTACCTGTCAGGTGGGGGATAGCATATATATGCATTTGCAGCCACAAACGTCAGGGTCAGATATGCACATCGCACTGGCAGGTTATGTTCTATACCATGCTTCGTGACCACAGGACCTGTAACACACAACACAACCAGTCCAGAACACCACACCCATATCCAGGACACACACTTATCTTCCCTGGGAACAGTGCAGGGATATGCAGGTGTTCACATACACCATTCCAGTTGTTAACATCAGGTACAGGCATATTGTGTGTGAGAACTACTCAGGCCTCTACCACTTTACCCTGCAGCCACTACAATTTGTGGGTCCATGTGCTATGCAGAACCACACACCACAGCCACATGGGGGAATACATATTTCACCTGTCCATCTGCAACATGGGTACTCACTGTTCCACACCAGAGGTAGACCACCATTGTTGATATCTGACCATACCCACCTTTCCCTGGACATCCACATCCCATCCCCACCCCCAGGCAAGGTTGTCACTGCACACAAACTGTATTTAGCACAAGCAGACTCTACCCTTGTGAAGACTGGGGTGGACGACTTCAAAGGACCCATGCTGGGGGACTATACTGGCCACTCAGCATAATCCTTGACAATTGCATTCTATGAGCATGTGTACGGTTTGCATTGATCATGCTATCCCACATATACCCCATGACTGCTCCACAACACCTGTCAGGTGTACACCAGCCATATATGAGCCGTCCAACAGACAGAGTGAGCTAATACATTGCAGAGCTGTAGCCCATAGAGGGAGGACATCTGTGAACAGTTCCGGCGCGAGACTTCATTCCCACATAATCATCACAACCCAGTGTTGACAGTGGCATTGTCCAGACAATGCAGATAGGGCTCCCCTCAGTCTGTTATTGATGGCCACTTACTGTTAGAGATCCTCAGCAACCCTCTTCCAGCACACACCAACAACATGGCTGTGGCTTAGCACATTCAAACCCTGGGATCTCCACTGTGCCCCTGCTTGACAGAGGCACAGCTCACTAGCCTCACATGTTGCCTTATGTGACCTACTTTACAGTGGCACAGTAGCCTACTGTACTGGGGATGCAGATGCCAAGCACACTCTGGCTAAGCTGTCATTCCCTAGGGCAACAAGCCTAGTATTGACCTCTACACCCATATGTTCAATTGTCAGATGCACAATATTTGTTGTGCTGTTCTACTGTTTGCAGGTCTTTATTGCCATAGCATTCCCTGTTCCTATGACCAACTTGTGTATCTGTGGAAGGTGTTTGCATATGACGGCGATCCACTATATCACTTATGCCTCTGTAGTCATTTACTGTGTGCACTGGGCAGATTGCTGTGTTGTGGTTGGTTCCTGGAATGACACTTACAAATACCAGATATGTGTGGCCAACTGCTAAACGGAGATATGGCCTAAGTGTGTGAGCATGCCCAGTTCAGCCTTTCCATGGCATGTTGTCTGACATATGCCTCATTTATCAAAGTGTGCGAGCATGCCCAGTGTGAGCTTTGCATATGTTGCACTCTGAAGTCCACCACATATTTGGGTGTGTGTGAACTTCAACAATATCTCACGTTTATGGTTGTGTGTTGGGTGTCATGTTGTGTACTAACTGGCCAACTGCTTAGTGTCTGCAACAACAGAAATTATGCTGTGCCTGCAGGGATTGCATGGGATACTTTGCAGACAGTTGTCAACATACTTTCATAATGACCTAACACTGTAGTACCGTATAGTGTACTGGTTCAGTACTTTCACTGTGGTGGACAGTATCCTGGGCTTTAGTCCTATGACTGCTTGACATCTTCATAGTGAGCACAACAGACTGTGTAGGGGCCAGTTGTGCACATATAACCACGTTGCATTATGTTCAGATATAGACTACCTACACCAGGCTCATCCAACATTGGTAGTGTATTCCACAACATAGGTGGGCATTGGCAAACACTAGCGATGTTCCCTAGGCCATTTCTGATGCTAGTCACAGGGTGTGTTTGTCCTTCGACACACATTGTAACTGGAGTTTGCCATGACATATGTCATGGTTAGTATACTGTGCCTCCGTCTACCTCTGACATAACAGTGATACCCAGGGTTAACCTACCATCTCACATCCACTCATCGGGATTCCTCTTGAGGGGTGTCGATAGGTGACTCTCTGGCTAACCTGTACCGGGTGTTTACTCAAGAGTGGGGGTGCCTTCTGTGTTATGGATCATTCTGTACAGCTTGTCCTATGTATGTCAGTGCTGGGGTTCAGGTCTCTCATGTGCATAGCTCACTGCCATTCAGATTGTACAAGGTGCAGCATGTTCATTGATTCCAGCTTGGACATGGCTTCATACATCAGGCACAGCTTGCCTGTAGCTGGGCAGTGGCAGTGTGTGGAGCTGCAGTTTGTTTACTGAGGCAACACATGGCATCTGTTCATGCTCTTTGCTACTCTTGGTGGGGTACTGTTGTGGACTTTACAGTTGATGGAGGTGTCTGCTGAGGTATATCCCACAGGGGCTATTGTAGTCAATTGTGATGCTGATGAAGGATGACTGCAGAGCCACAGTGACCTCCCCTTATCTACATCTGACAACCTTCATGATTGGGTGGGTATATGGTATGTTTCTGCGAACACTGCAGCCACATGTTTGTCCAGTGCAGGATATCTATCACCTTGTGTCCCCAGGTCTCTCATTACATGTTAGGTACGTAATGGGTTAATACCTGTGTGGTAATTTGTGGGCACTTACTGTATATCCATGGTGGTTGTCTATACACAGTTCTGCAATTAGCTTGCTGAAATGGCTATGGCTCCAGTTGTCTGTTTGTAGGGGGCCCTTTTGTGGGTTGCTTGTGTCAGCTGGGGGTCGGATATGGTGGGCTGTTTGTACTCCTCTGCATACATGTTCAGTCACAGTCCTTCCATATTGGCCTATACCTATGGGACATATATACAGAATGGGCGGGGGGGGGTCCCAGGACCAAGCCTTGTGGGATGCCACTCATATCTGCTTTGTAGTCTGACATGGATGCAGCATGTCTGACCATGTCAGTTCTGTCCTTGGTCTGGTTTGCAACCCCTCTACTGACATAGGGGTATATATTTAAGCTGGTGAACATATCCATACTGAACTCGTAGGGTATTGTCTAGAAGCATATGCATGGTCCAGCTACGCTGTGTGGACTACATTGCCCTCATCAATGACCTTAATGACTGTTTCAAATGGGTCAAACATGTTTAGGGGCAGGATCTGCAGTTACGACAGTCACACTGTGTAGGGTCTGGTATCAGTAGGTCCACGATAGCTTTATGTCTGCGGTACATAGTGATCCTTTCCATAGCTGTGCAGACCAAGCTTGTCAGGATCCTGGGGTGGTAGTTTGCAGTATCCATTCAGGCAACACCATTGTTGTGAAGGACCACTGCTGTTGTACACTGCTCTTTGGGTACATATCCTGTGGTAAGGCTGACATTGGGCAGTAGTGTGATTTGGCATTCCATTATTCTTGGAATCCATGTTGGCCTCAGCCCAGGATGCCATCACATACCTTTGCTGCTGTGTGTTTTGCTTTGCAGATGATGGCTGTTATGTCAGCATCTGCAATGTCAGGGGACCAGCAGTCTGCTGGGAAGATATTTTGCATTCTGGGGGTTGCACTGCACCTGTCAGGTTGTATGTTAGCAATATGTGTGTGTGTTTGGTATGTTGTTTGTAATATCTGTGTGATTCAGAGCATATCTGTGGATTCCCAACATGGTTCCTACCATCAGTTAAGTAAGCCTTGTGATTATCCTTAGTGTGCTGCTGTACAATTTGTATCTTCATAGGTTCATGGGTTCATACTAGGCTATCCACCCTAGGGCATTAGTAAGCCAAGCCAGAGTGTGTGTGTCTTTTGCCGCCCCTTGCTATGTGACTATTATGGCCATTTATGATTTTCTTTACTGTGCCTCTGTCTGGTCGTGACACAGTGAAGACCCCCAGTATACATGTACGATCATCCATCCACTTGGCAATATTCCTGTTGAGGGGTGTCAGTGAGGGTCTCTGCCTAACATGGATTGGGATCCTGTTTCTGGGTGTGGGGAGCCTCTGGGTTATGTATCTGTCCCTCCAGCACATCCTATTTCATTATGTGTTGAGGCTGACATCTGTCACTCTCACAGCTCCAATGGCTTTGATTTCCTGTGGTGGAGCATGTCCATTACTCCTGTGTTGGACATGGCCTTGTACAACAGACATACAATGCCTCTGTGTAGGTAGTCTGTGACTGCATTCAGCTGGGGTGTCTACAGCCAGGCAGCATATGACATATATTTGACACCCTTTATCCTCTTGGTGGGGTACCTTTGAGGTCTTCCCAACAGCTGCAGGTGTCATGTACGGTACATCCCATATGAGTCATTGTACTAGATTATGTGTCTGATAAGGGAACAGTACAGGGGCACAGTGACCTCTGTTGATGTAGATGTGAATCCTTTCATGATACGGTGTCCAATATCGACAATCTTCCTAGCCACATTGGCATTGTGAGTGTCACATGACAGATTACTGTCAACTTGTGTCCCTAGGTCCCTGATTACTCCTTGCATACATAATGGTTTACCACCTATGTGGTAATTTGTGAGTACTTTGTCTGGTATTTGGTGGGACATTCATACTGTCCAGTGTCTTCAGGATGCCTGGGTGGAGTTCTTGTGTGTGAGAGTGTGGTCTGTCACATGCTACAGACTGTACAGCAGTTTTGACTACACTTAGGTGCACATGGGTGGTCTCCGCTGCTTTGAGGATTGTCAGTTACCTGGCCGTATGGGTGTCTGTGCTGCATATGGATACTCCCCTTCCTTTGATGTTTTGGTCCAGGTGTTGGGGCCATAACACATGATATGTGGTATAACCTGGTAGTGCTGGTGTGCTATCAGTAGGCTTGCAGCAGGCTTCTGTCACTGCACAGACATCGATGGTCTCCATACTGGGAAGTGCCTCAGGGGCATGCATATTGCAGTTTCAACATCTGGCATTGGTCAGCATTACCATTATGTTTCTTACCACTTATGTTTTCTAGGGTGGTGGGTAGTCTTTTTGGCCTTGCCTACATATGGCTCTATGGAGGTGGCAAAGGCCTTATCCAGTATCCAGATGCCCAGGGGTAACAGGTGTAAGCCATCCCTGGAACAGCAGCATGGCTTGTCATGCATGGCATCTCCAGCAGACAGACATTAGACCCTCTTGGACTGACAGCTGTAACTGTGCCACCTGTTAAAGATGATCATTCTGTGTTTGTACTGTGGCATCATTCTTGGTGAGGGTTGGATGCTGCAAACGACCAGTGTCATACCAGCCTGGGGTACATACTCGCTCATCCATGTCTCTTTTCATGTAGTCCAGGGAGGTACATCTCAGGTCATTCACACCAGCATGGACATTGAGTGCATCATATTTCTGCTTGCTTTGGGGTGACCTCCGTATTTGTGTTATGTGGCATATTGTGGCAGCCTACAGGCAGCTTACTGTACTCTTTCCCTTGTTCAGTCTGGTGAGTGGGACAGCAGTGTGTCTGCTTATACAGACACCTATTACAACTGTATCAGGCATGTTGTTTCTCCTTCTGGCCTGTGACTGTTTGGCACACCAGCTTTGTGTACTATGTGTTGTATGTGCTATGTTTGGAGGTTGTGGTTGCTTGGGATCTGCTTTGGAGGCTTCTGTTGGTGTGGTGTGTTTGTAATTAGGGCCTCCAGGAATGTTTTTCTGTGTTTATGTGTTTGGTTTACAGTTGTGATAGGTCTATGTGGGACTGGGTTTGTGGTGTATGTGGTTACCTTCTCATCCTGACTAGTTTTGACAGTACTGAGTTGGGGGAGCTCAGCCTCCGGTTTGGATACATGGTTGCATCTCTCACATATATTTGTATTTATTGGGGGGAATTGTGGGTTGTCTGTGTACTTGGGCCAGGTGTCACATTGCCTCTGGATTCACAGATTCTACTTGTTGTGGCTGGCCTTAGTGGATTGTATGTGTGGACATATTTTATTGCCATACTACTGATCAGTGATTACTTCCCTTTTTATGTTTGCTCTATCATGTAGTAGCTTCCTCATTCTCTTGCATGGTTTGGTAATGGCTGGAGTCCAGCATGCCAGATACCTGCGTGTATGGCATTGTGTCTTGTTGTTATTTGTGATTGCACACTCCAAGCATTCCTGGCTGTGTTCATGGAATGCCTGTATAACATGTTCTGCGGAGTGTCCCATATTCTGCACTTGCACAGGGCCTTTCGTGGATTCCACATCGGTTTGGAGGGGTGCAACCTATGCTTTACACATGTTTTTCACTGTGGTATTCTGGCCAGGGACTGGGGTCGGGATGTGTATATCCAGTGTGATTACTCTATGGTCTGGTCTTACCAGTGAGGGATACACTTCTCATCTTGCCATCCAGTACACATGTTGCTGATTATCACATCCAGTATGCTTACCCCTCTTGTGGGAGTGGTATGTTGTTCCTGGGCATTTTGGTTTATGGATTCTGGGAACTTTTCTCCGACTGTGTTGGTGCTAGTATAATGCTCCTGGTGTATGTCTGGGTATTTGCAATCAAGCAATATAATGTGGTTTGAGGGGGCTTGATATATTCATGTATTCCAACATAGGCCAGGTGCAATTCCTGGTATTAGGACAGTAGTCTGCAGCAGGCTATATACTGGGAGGCAGTTTTAGCCATTGGTATTTGACCATGGCTAATCCATTCTGCTTCTTGTTGTGGTACAAATATGGGGGTGTGGTTATCCTTGACATTTATTGCTAGTCACCCTCCTTTTGTAGCTTGTTCCATGTTTTGTGGCTGTACAGCACAGTATGAGGTGTGACCTGGTAGTGTTAGGGTGCTGATGTGAGCCTTGACCCAGTTTTCTATTACAGGACTGATATCTACATTCTCCATACTGTGTGCGTTTACACTGCACACATCTTGCTGTTTAGACTTCTGGCATTGGGTAGCATTACATCTAGGTTCCTATCCCTTGTGGTACCTATGAAGGTGGGTTTGTGTTTTGAGACTTACCTATTCAGGGCATGCTGTGGGTACTGACAGCCTTTGCCAGTATCCATGGGGCATGGACTGATAGGTGCATGCCACCCCTAGCAGGTGGTGCATCATGTCATGCTCCACATGTCTTCCCAGCCTGAAACACATTGGCTCCCCTTTGACTAACTGCATTACTTCAGTCAGTTATTGCACTTGATCATCCCATCGTCATTTTGTGGCTTCATGCTTGGTGAGGGTGGATGTTAGTCAGGGTCCTCAGGTGTGCATATAGTACATGGTGTTACATTACTTAACACATGGCATTCATGCCTCAGGTGGTGCTGCAGGGCTGCCTCTGTCGGATGTGCATATTACACTTCCTGTACATGTTTGTGAGCAGGTCATGTCATTTTAGGCATCCATGTTATTATTTGAGTGAGTCAGAGGGGGTATCATTCCCAGGGTTCCTACTGAGCCAGTGTATGTGCTATGCGTTGCCTCTTTGCCAAGGCCAGGGCATACTCGGCACGCCTCCTTCTGACTACTGGGGCAGGCTCAGATTGTTCCTCCTCCGAGTCACGCTCTGCCTGTGATGGCCTTGGCAATGGTGGGGGGCTGTTTGACCCAGCCCTATGCTGGTCCTGCTGCACCTGTTTTCGCAAGATCATATTATGTAGCATAGCACATACCATGGCAATTTGGGTACATGTAGTTGGTGTGTACTGCAAGGCTCCACCAGATGTGTCCAGACACCGGAACCATGACTTGAGCAGCCAAAACACACGCTCTATTACATTACATGTTTGTGCATGTGCCTCATTATGGCATTCCTGTTCAGGTGTGTGTGCGTTTCTGATGGGTGTCATCAGCCACGGCTCCAGTGCATAACCTGCATCCCCCACTAGGTGTCTGTGTGGGATGTCCCCACTGGCAAATGTCTGGTACAGCTGCGTCAAATGCCAGATGTGGGAATCATGGTAGCTCCCAGGGCAGCCAGCACACACATTCATTATTATGCCCTGGGCATCACACAAGACCTGGCAGTTGATGGAGGGGAAGCCCTTGTGGTTAATGTAGGCCTTACCATGCTCACCGGCTGGTGCTTTGATGCGTACGTGCGTGCAGTCTATTGCACCCACTACCTCAGGGTATTCCGCTATTTGATGGAAGAGATGCATATTGCTGGCCAATACCTCACGGGCATTGGGGAAATATACATGATCACCGACATGTGCTGACATGGCATCCAGGAACTGGTGCAGTACCCTGGAGGCTGATGCCTGTGATATCCCCATCATATCACCAGTTGGTCTTTGGAAGGTACCTGTTGCTAGTATTCTTAGGCCAACACATACCTTGGTTTCCACTGGGATGGGTTCCCTTCTGTTGGTTCTGTGTGTGAGGCTTGGCCTGCACAGCTCAACTATTTGCTGCAGGAGCTCTCTGTCCACTCTATAGCACTCTACTATCTCCAGCTCATGTAACCCGTGGTAGGTGACCCTGGGCCTGTACACTCTTCTCCGTCTCCTCACTGTGGGTTGTCTGGCACCATCTGCATTGACACCACCCTCAGCAAGTTGCCTATGTCTCATTATGACAGCTTTGGCAGCCCCTATCATTTCTGCTCTGAGTTAAGCTTTTTCAGTTTTCACTTCTAATAGCTTACTCCTGTCTTGCAGTGTCTCTTGAGAGAAACATCCTGCACTGCTGTTTGCAGAGTTTTAAGTACTGGGCTTGGCTACTGTTCTGCCTGTGTAATTGCCTGCTTCTAATTGTTTTCACCTGCTAGCTCCAGCAGTATTCCCTGCTAGCTTCCTACTAATTCAGTTGCTTCCTTTTTCCTTTCTGTTTCCTCAGGGGGGAGCAGCGTGCATACCAGCAGAAACACGCTCACAGTGGCTTACACGTGCGCACACATGCTTACACGGTTTACAATCATCTTATTCAGGTTAAAACGTGCGCACACCCATGCAAACAGTGTTACAGGTCTGCCAACAGGCTCCTACATGCTCAGTCTGCCCTACACGCGCGCACACCAGCGCAAAAAGTGTTAAACATCTACCAACATGCTCCCACATGCTCAGTCTGCCTTACACGTGCGCACACTGCCCTACTCGCGCTTCATAGCGCACACACGTACGCATGCACGACCAGCCAGAAACTTTAGTGTAAGTAACAGTGTACACCTTCCATTCCTTGACTTTCCCATGCTTATCTTGGGGCACTCCTCTTTCCCTGATCTGTGTCTGTCATCTGTCATGTTACACTGACCTCCAATAAACTGCATTTCTTTCTACCATTCCCCTCTGTGATGTCACCTATCTCCTACTCTATTCCTCCCCCTTATGTATCTCTTACACTACTCAGACTGTGCTCATTTGCTATGTGACTGTGGGATTCAGTATTCTAACCCTCATTTACATCAGATTGCCTACTAATGCTTAGTTACATGTCTTAGACTCAGCTTCCCCCCTTAGCAACCACTACACGGTGGTCATATTGTTTTTGGTCTGCTCGTCCCTCCATTGTCATTCCATGTATTGCATAAAACCCACATTTGTGGGTTTATAACCTTCATTTTTATGTTTTATTCAGCGCAGCCCATTTGCGCGGGGCTGCGCTGCGTTTAAAAAAATATATATTTTTATTATTTTTGCATCAGGTTACCTTGCCAATGGCCACATATTTGGCCATTGGCATGCTGCCTGACACATATGCACCCTTTATTTGGAGCTGACATGGCTCCGTTGTGAATTTTGCAGAAACGTACTCAGTTGTCAACTGAGTACATTTCTGCAGCTAAAACGTCTCTTACACGGGCTGGTTTCTGCTTCGTGGATCGCTAATATACCTCATTTGCATACCTTTTGGCTGCAAGTGAGGTATTTAGCATGTCCACGCCCAGTCCGTGTAAGAGACGTTTTAGCTGGTCTCTTACACGGAGTTTAGGGCTGTTCCTGGATCGCGAGGCTTGCATGGAGTGTTACACGTCTCTTACACTCCGTGCAAGCCTTTGTGAATCCTGCCCTATGTCTGGGTCAGGTAAGTTAGGTAGGTGAAGAAGCAAATGCAAACAAACAAGACAAACAAGACAAGAGACAGGTATGGACATGGATGTGAAGGAGGGTACAACTGAGGCTCATGCCCAAGAAGCTTGGAGACAGTGAGAATCGAGTCCTCACCCACTGGACTGTCAACATTATCCCCTTACTCTGCTGGTGGCTGGAGTGCTTAATGTCTTCTTCTCCTAAAGACCATGAGGAAGAGCAACCTCTCCATCCAGCATAGGCATACACCAATGGTGCAAAGCATGACCCTATGCACCAACCCTACCATCTCCTGGTGGGAGATGAAATCACCACCTCCACTACTGCTCCCAGAAGGTAGTACTCTACCAGCTTCTGAAGCAATACTTCCTGAGGGCACAGGTAGTGCAGGGTCAGCAGCGGCAGTGCTGCTAGGTTGGTTCCAGACATGCTGGGCATCTGTGCTGAAGCTGGTGGAGTGGGAACAGGCTGATTCCTTGGGGCTGCCCTACCTCGATGTGCTGTGTAGCATTTAGTGATGTGGTACACATGGATGATATGGAGACATTTTGATGACACATAATATAAAATAAAATAGAGAAATAAGGGTTAAGGTGAGAGAAAAAATATAAAATATTTACCATCATATGTGACATACAATGCATTAATACAATTATACAATTTGTTTATCTGAAGTATTACTTTAAGTGTACATAATAACAGATACACACTTTATGACAGACTGCTGAAAGCAATCCTTGAAATGTGCATATATTGCACATATGCGTGTTCCCAATATACAGAGTACAGTTTACAGCAGGACATTTCTGTCACTGATATAGATTTTTTAATTTAATATAAATATTATTGAAAAAAAATAACAGTATCGAATAGTTGTGAATCATGAAATTTGAACCCACAACCTCTGACTACAGTCTAATATTGGATTCCTACAATTAGCTTGTGGTACAGATTAATGCTTTTACAATTGGGATATGCATGCTCAATTTGATACAAACATATAAAAGACCAATAAGCTATCTTTAGCTTTTATAGCTACAATAACACTTGTCTTCTGCTACATACATACCACTTGCTTCCCTCAGTCTCCCTAATCGAGAAACATGAGCCTGCCAATTGAACTCACATTCAGGGCAGATGATGAAAGAACAGAAAAGAACAGAAGAGCATTATGCATGCCAGTCTTGCCTATATTTAGCTTTCTAAGTCTTACAAGTACTCTCTTATTTTCATACTTACACAGCTGTGAGATGTCCGTAGTCTAAAACACATGAAACCAATGGATAAGAGTATCCCTTTTGCACCTGTGTAGGCTATTAAAATGATGCCTCCACTGCTCTCCAGTGTGTGGGATACCAGTGACACTGGATACAGCCTGTGCCAAACTATTCCATGCCTCAGACTTGCACTGGGAGCCAGAATAGTCCCCCTGCAGAAGCCTTTGGCAGTGGCACTTAATCCAGTAAATATTCCGGACTCCTGGACACCGCAAGTCTGTGCCCTAAACTTGGTGCCTTCCTCTCTAATGCCAGCCAAACTAGAGGAATGGAAACAGATGCTTTTCCATCAATTCCAGTTATTGTATTTGCTTGTAGTATGCAAACCCAAACAATGATGCCAACTGCATTTGTGCAATGTTAAGCAGAGAATAGCAGTGCTAAGCAGGGAGGAATTAAATAATTGAAACTGGAAGGTTATTCTAACGCTTGGCTGTAGTTTGAGGGGTGTCTTCTGATGTAGCCTGGACATATATATTGAAAATAGGAAGGTAATTGTTAGGTGAGTTAAGTTTCCAGACATGCACTGGGCACATAAATATAATGACCTGACACATTTGTTTTGTCTTTATACACTGAGGAAAATTGATTTTTACACTCCAGGATTCAAACTTAGGCATGCCGGATAAAACATTTTCTTCCACAGCATTGATTTTTCATCTTTACCACAAAGAAGTGCTGTCTAGAATCCTACTTAAATGCAGGTGATAGAACAGCTGCACATGTAAGTGTGTGACCTGACAATGTTATTCCAAATAGATCTAGTTGTGTATGTCTCTTATGTAATTGTGAAGCCTATGCAAATCTAGATAGCAGAATTATACTTACAGAAATATAGTAGACAGTATATACCCTCAGTCATACATCTGAAAAGACAATAATGGTGTCATCATATCAGCTCCACTATCTAAAATGTTATAAATAAGATTGAATATAATGGTAAGTGGAACAACAGTAAAAGTGTATGGGATATCATGTTTTAAAACTCAGGACTATATGTATAGCAGCCCTACACTTACACCTGTTGTCACAAGAATGCTGAACTAACATTTGTCTATTTTTCATTTCATTGCTATAAACTGCACTGTCACAACAGTAAAAGTAGGTTGCACACCCTCTACTAGAACCCAGGACCATATGTACTCCAACCCTCCACTTACACCTGCTGCCACAAAACTAGTTACATGACATTTTCTAATTTCCTAATCATTCTTAAGGTCTCTGAGTTAACTGCCACACAATGCTACTTAGCAGGTTTGCATGGTGCCCAACAGAATTAATTGAATATATCTAGTTTCAGTTATTGGCTGCCTAAGTCCTGCCTGCATGCATCTGATGGCTTCAGCTGTTGGGGAACCTTACTTGCAGTACTGATAAGCAATTCAAAAAATATATTTTTGTGTGTGATGCTGATGTCAGGAATGTTGTGTGTATTGCTATACTGTCTAATAATGGCACCACTGTTATTTTGTTAGCATATATTGGACTATAATGGTGTAGGTATTAATCGTTCCCTTGTTTGTTGCTTATTATCACAGGTGATCCTGACAGTGGAAGTGTGGGATATCTACCACCTAATGTCAGAGTATCAGCATATTCTGATGATGATGATGATGGTGGCCAGGAAGAGGCACAGTTGAGGGTTGCACAGGTTGAATCTGACACTGAGGTTGACATACAGCCATCCCCTGAAATTCCATCAGACACAGCTAGTAGGCCTACTCCTACCTATTCCAGTGAGCTCTCAGATATTGAACAGGTGGAGGGTGAGACACTAGATCAAGAAAGTATGGTTACTGCTGTTTCAACGCCTGTTGACTCTGGTCATAGCGAAAGTGTGGGCAAGGTGCCACACAGGAGAGTTGTTAGGGGTGCTCGGAGAAGGCCTGCTGTCAATCCTTCACCTGATCCAGGCATTTCTTCCTGTGCCACTCAATGTATGTTTAGGGCCATTGTGGGGGCACAGGCACATTCCCATAGGTGTTCCAGGGAAATGCTTAGATTTGTAGATGTGGTACAGGCTGATATGTGTGACTGCCTCCATCATGTTGCTGATTCAATGGATCAGGCAAATGACAAATTGGAATGAGCAGTGTCTGTGATGAACCATCTTCTAGGAGGGGCACGGCATTCTTGAGGGTGTAGGTCAGCCACATCATCTGCTATTAGCCAACATGGCCATGCCCGATCATGGTCCCATAGTGGAAGTACTTCCATTGTTCCATCAGTGGGACAGCTGTCCACACCCAGATGTGGCAGGACATGGGGTCATGGTCCTGGGCACCCTCATGAGGGCAGCTCATCCAGAAGACATCAGTCACCTTCAGGTAGCAGCAGTGAATCAGACAGTGGCCATGGATGTGCCAGTGCATCTCCTAGCAGAGGCAGTTCTCATGGTCAGGTATGACAATGACAATAATGAACTGACACCTCTACCATGTACGCCTCACACCTGTCCAACATACCACAACATAGATCTAGCACAGAGCTTAGCTATGTTCATGGAAACACATACCAATTTCACCTGAATGACATGCACAGACACACACACACACACACACACACACACAAAAACAGTTACATGGTTCAGCAGTGCAGCTTAAAACTCATTTTGTCTCACTAGCCATTTCTTGCATTATCTAAATGTCTGCCTCTTTCTTTCTTACTCAGACACAGTCACAAACCTTTTGTGTCAGCCTAGGCTTCCTGCATCCCCCACAACACCCTGTACAAGTGGATGGTGAGGTGTGTGCCTTCCCATTGTTGATCCTGCTGAAGCTGTTTTCTCAGGATGATATTGTGTAGCATGGCACATACTGTGAATATTTCTGTACACATCCAGGAACTGTACTGCAGGGCTCCATCAGATGTATCTAGGCACTGGAACTGTGACTTCAGCAGGTCAAACACACATTCTGTGATATTTCTGGTTTGAGTATGCACCTTATTATGGCATTCTTCAGCAGGTGTGTGTACATTTCTGATGGGTGTCAGCTGCCATCATTCCAGTGCATAAACTCCATCCCCCAGTAAATGACTCTTTGGCATATCCTCCCTAGTGAACATCTGATACAGTTGGGAGGTGTGCCATATACATGAGTTGTGGTTAACTTCTTGGGTTGCCAGCACACGCATTCAAGATGATTCCTTTGGGATTACACACTACAAGGCAGTTGATAGAGTGGAAGCCCTTTCTATTAATGTAGAGTCATCCCTTTTCCCTGGATGGTGCATTAATTTCTATATGTGTGCAAGCTATGGCACCCAGCATTTCAGGGTAGTGTGCTACAGGGTAGAACTCTTGCATATTTGTTGCCCTATCCTCAGAAGTACGGTGGAAATATATGTGATCACTAACATATTGGAGCATAGCATTCAAGAAGTGATGGAGGATCCTGGATGCTGATGCCTGTGACACCCACAGCATGTCACCTGTTGGCTTCTGAAAGGTACCTGTAGCTAAAATTCTAAGTGCTACACACCTTTGTCCCTACTGTGCTCACAGATTTACTATTCTTCCATGCAGGACTAGCTTAGTCCTATATGGAAGTGCCCGTTTAGGTGCAGGATGGCAGCACACCAAGCATATTAATGAAGGTGTGCTGCCTGGGCTCCTAATCTTACATGGAGCACGTAAGAGTGTAGGGGGTGTGTCTGAGAGCAGAGCTATAACAATATATATGCCCCTGCAATGAAGAACAGACAGAAAGGCCAAAGAAATGAGCGAGACCACTTATAGGTTTCCGCATATCCCCACCAACATTCCCCCATGTGTACAACAGCAATAGTAAATACAAATAAAATGAACAAACCATTTCTTTTTTTATTAAGAAACCGATTAAAGCTAACCGTAGGTGCGTGGGTGTGCCCACCACTTAGCTCCAGTTAATGCAGCTTTAGTGGCTGAAGAGGATAACAAGGAAGATATATGCAAATGAAGCCATATAGCAATAGTGTAGTGGGCAGAGCAGGCATTCCTGGTTCGAGTCCCACTGCAGCACATTCCATTTTCCATGTGAAATCACTTTTTGCACATTGTTTTGCTCTATAACGTACTAAATAACATATATTTGTGAACTGGAGTACTGCATTAAATGCACATGTGAGGTGTCAGTGTCATAATGATGCAAAGTCCCCAGAGAAGCACATGTGCCCCATATAGTAGATGTACACAGGAATCATGGCTACAAATGGAAGGTAAAATGTGTAATGAATGACAACTCCATACAGCTTCCAAATCCCTCACTGGCCTAAGAAACATTAGATATTACTGTCAATATCAGTAAAATTGTAAGCGGGAATAAGCACTAGTAAGCAAGTGTAAGTGCCAATAAGTAGTAGTAAGCATATTTAAGCACTAGTGAGTGAGTTAAAGCCCATTTGCATGGGGTTAAGCAATGCACACAGGTTAAGCAACTTAGAAGCTAACTCTCTGTAAGCATATTTAACTGGAGGTTAGCATTGCTTCCCTCGCACAAACCTGTGCAAACCCACTAACAACTTCTCAAAAGTGCCTTAATCACTCTGTATCCAATGGCCCTTGTTCTGCTCACCAACAAAATAAACAGCCTTGCAGGTTTTGAACACAGGACCCTATACACTATAGTCACAGTAATTAACCACCAAGCCATCACAGCAATGCAGAAGAGTGAGGTATCACCAAACAAGTCCTCATTATAGTAAAATCAAACAGAACCTGTGAAAGGAATCAGTATACAGTCATATGTTCCATAACCCACTACATAACATAAATATGTGAACTGGAGTGCAGCAGTAAGCCAAGATGTGAGTACAGTGTACGTACACATGAATCATGGATACCAGGCTTATATATAAGATGTAATGAATAATAAATCAGTGCCAAAAAGAAAATATAATGAAAAGTCTAATGCAAGCAATGCTATGCATTGCACATGCTGGCTTAGGAGGTGTAAGCAATGTGTAGGCCAGCTAACTCAATGTGCCCAGTGTTATACCCCTTTAAACAATGTCAACCTTAGGTAAGCAGGTTTGCCCTTAGCCTAGACTTTTCAAAACTGGCCAATCACAGAAAAGTGTGTGAAATCAGCCCTACTTAAACCCAACAGGTGAGAATACATCTCATAACTGGTTGTAGCTTCCCCTTGCAGGCACAATGGCAGTAAGGGGAGAGGGTGTGCACTTCTGGGCACAGTGCTAATGCATCCAGTTGTCCAGAGTCATGGCAGGACTCCTTATCAAAGACCATGATCAGAGACTGCTGCAGGGCCAGTACCAGGGTTCTCAATATAAGGCAGAAGCCTGGAACCTTCTCATCTGTGACCTAACCAGTGCCACTGGCATAACCTGAACTGGTGAGCAGGTCAGGCATCACTATGCTGAACTGAAGCGGCATAAGCGTGACCTCTTGGAGCAGTGGATCCAGGAGTCTAGAACAGCAGGGGCTGTCCCAGCTGTGTGTAAGTATTACTCCGCTATGTGTGCAATAATTGCCAGCTCATGTATATCTTGGATAGGTATGGCTAAATATTCTTCTTATGTCCTCCACAGCTGCAAGTGAGCAGGCCGCGAACCAGGAGGCTCATGGAAGTCACCTGGAGAGGTTGAGATGCAGGCAGGTCAGTAATACTCTTGCATGTACTGTGATAGGAAATAAATCTAAAAGTTTTAGTAAATTAATTGCCTGTATAAAACCTGTATTGTGTAAGGCAAGTACTGCACACACCGGAGAATATAGCAGGAAGAGGCTCATATAGTTTGTATGTAAATAAAAGCGTAATAGCCTGACAATAAAGGTCTAACCTCTGGACTGCATGTGTATACTCTGGTATCATATGGTAACGTAGATTTGCAATCATGTAATAGTACTGTTGTATTAAGCACTGTTACCTAAACTGTGCACCATAAATACAATGTGTAGGAATGCCTGTATATGACTGCTGTAATCCCCATAGGCCATTTAGTACAACTGAGAAACACATAGACAGAAAACAGGGAAAAGGCAAACAACAAAACATGTATAGCACATGCAACTGAGATGTGAACTGTTGCATTTTTAGCACATACAGCCATGGTTTGAATCCTGGCAGTGGTAGTAATCTGCATACACAATCGTACCCCACAACTGTACAGATATGTCCAAAAGGTCCAGTAAAGTGGCCCATATCTATTGCCTGTCAACCTGTCCCCCTGGGAAATCAGTGAGATGATCCCAGACATATAGGCAACAAACAAGAAATAAAACTGATTGACACACATCTATAAAAGCAAAGCTGGCACACTAGCATCTCCCCAAAACTTTATGAGATTAAGAAGCCACGTATGTCCCATTTACACCCCTATGTTCTCAAGCTGTGGCCCGAGTGTGTACAGTAACAAAGTGAGATGTATGTAAATAATAGTAATGTGGAATCTGGTACTGTGTGTGGCAACATTCAGGAAGTGCTAACAAACATTCCTCCCTCAGGTACGTCATATACGAACACTGTGCCAAGAAATAAAAATCTTGATACCCTGTACTGCTACTGTTTACTCTGGGATTGTATGGAATTGTGAGTGTTGCAGTTGCTCTGAATAAAAAAGTATCACTGATCACTGTCACCCACACTGTGGTACATAATATAACTGTGTAGGAAAGCATGTATATGTGTATGGTAAGTCATTAAAGGTTGAAGAGGGCAATAGTCTAGATATGTCTCGGTATACTTACATGTGGTCAAGACATGGCCAGAGTCTGTGCAGAAAGATGGACAACTATGAGCACATCAACCCGAAATCTGGGAGTATGTGTAGAAACAATGAGTGTTAACAAACATTTCCTCCACAGGTATACCTGGTAAGAGGTGTATACTGCAGGTAAAACCAGTTCATGTATAACGATGACAACAGCCATATCACTGTCCAAACTAAGGCTATAGGGTAGTGTAGTAATATTTGTAAGGTACAGATAGCAGCACTGACTAGGAAAGTAATGTGGACTACAGGAATATACTAGTTGTTAATTGACATCTTTCTCCCCCCCACCATATCTCCAACAATAAACTACATACCCACCTCAACTGGTATGTAATGACCCCACTGTTCTGATTATGTCCTATTGGCTGATAAATATTTAAATTTGTTTCCATGCATGTGCTATATTGAATTATTCCAACATTGGTGGCATGGTGCCATCAATGCGCCTGCATGCTGTTGTTATTACAACTGTGGTCCCATATATGCATGTGTTCCATTTGCTATGCAACTGTGTCTAAGTTAATGGGAATATCTATGCATGCTGTTATACCTAACCCTGGAATGTGTTGACTATTATTAACCCACATATGATGATAAAATCTAAACTCTATAGCATGTTTGGGAAGGCCGGTACCAGCAGACCCGCCTGTCCCACCTCAGCTGGCCATGGCACCAGGCACCAGCATGTCTGGGGCCCAACCGGGGACATCCTTGTCCGTTGGTCCTGCACCACCTTCAGATGGAGCCACCTCAGGGGATGGGGCTCGCCTCCCACTGGGAGTGGGCGCAGACAGAAACCTGTCACCTGTCACGAGGTCCGGGTAGTGGTGTGTAGAGAGCTCAACCAGCAGTTTGGTGATCCACTTCATCAACTCAAGGGCCGTGTGTTGCGACTAGAGGGTCAGCCTGGCTCTGCAACTCAGCCCACAGCATAGCCACCTTCGGGACTGTGAAGCTGCAGTGGTGACTGCCCATGGGTTGGGACCTCAGTCCTACTGTTTCCACTAGGGGGCTCATGGGCTTCCGATTTCCCAACACCCCTCCCCCTCAAGGTGTTTACCCCCCTCATGTGTCAAATACTGCCCCTGTATGCATCTTGTTTGTCTTGTTTGTTAACCTACCCAACCTTCCTCCCCAAATATATCTACTATCCCTCCTCAACATCCCACTCTCACCTAAGAAAAAGGGCAATCAGTTCCCAAAAAAAATCTTGCCCCATACATAGCTGTCCATTTCGCATATGTGTCCACTGGACACATGTAATCTGGTCTAATTGGCATCACAACTTATTATTGTTGTTCTCACCCCACTCCCAGGGGTTTGAGTGTCCAAATCTACCTCCAAATTCAGTGTATATGCACAGCTGTTGCTGTAGAAGGAATGGGCAGCTATGGACCTTCCCTACACCCTTCCTGCACATCCCTAGCTATTTTCCCCTCTGTCTTTCCCTCTTTGTGCCCCTTTTTCACTACTTTCCTATCAACTCTTTTTTCCTTTCTTTTAAAGAAATTAGCGTGGGGGTAAGCAGGAGTAAGCACTTTTAAGCAGTAGTAAGCAGGTTTAAGCCTGTTTGTGAGGGGGTAAGCAATGCCTACACAGGTCAAGCAATTTAGACGCTAACTGAGTATAAGAAACTTTAACCGGAAGTTAGCATTGCTTACATTTGCTCAAACCCGCTTACAGCTGCTTAAAAGTGCCTTAATCACTCAGTATCCAATGGCCCTTGCTCTGCCCAGCAACAAAATAAATAGTTTCTGCAAGGCTCAAACCCAGGACCCTAAACACCATAACCAAATTGTGTTTCCACTAAGCCATGTCAGATACACATAACCGTGATGTTTTCACAAACATATCCAGCCCAGTCATTCAACAGTACAGAGAATGTATTCCAACATGTAGATGTATGTGTATATATATATATATATATATATATATATATATATATATATATATATATATATAAATATATAAATTAATATCTAAATAGGTATAACATATATACATATGTAGTTTTATATATATATATATATATATATATATATATGAAAAAATATAAACATATATACATACATATGCATACATCTATAGATATATATGTCTACATCTATATGTGTGTGTATATATATATATATATATATATATATATATATATATACGCAAATATATATATAAATGTAAGCATATATATATATATATATATATATATATATATATATATATATATATATATGTGTGTGTATACGGATATACATCTGTAGATAATGGGAACATAACAAAAACATATATGTCCACATGCACTGTTAATGGGGTTGAGAGGGCCCAAACAACATATGTCTTGTATGAATAGGTATTCCCCCCCAACAGTCAAACATATCTGCCCTGCAATACACAACCAACTGTTGCAGATCCTAGAACCAGGACCTGACTCGACATGGGCACAATATGTTAACAAAAACAATGAATGAAGCGCAGTGCAAACAGGAAACCAATAAACGAAAAATGCACTGTGTGAGGACAAAACTGCACCGGACAACCAAGAACCTAATACCAGCTTTTATGAACGTTAAACGTTTGACAAACACCACGTTTTTCGTCACATAAATTAGACTTCATCAGACAAATACAACAGTAATTAACACCCATATATATATATATATATATATATATATATATATATATATATATATATATATGCTGACCATTCATTTAAACTAACCAATGAAAATCTATTGAACAATGCTCATGAATATGAATGAATATAAATGAACTTGGAATACATGACATTTAGAGAATCAAAATGAGATAATTTGATTCTCGATAACAGAAATACATTGAAATGCAGAACAATATATAATTGTTATAAAAATCAAGTAACTTGTAATGAAAAACTATTTACTATACTCATAGAGAATAAAATAAGTATGTGTAAATCAATGATGTATTTTAATCAGCAATACTCCCATCTAGTGGTCAAAATCTGAATACGCTTGAATATCATCATTGATAATATACTAAATGAATAAATGAATGAAAAAGTAACCATAATAAATATATGAAATGTGTGAATATTTGATATTAAATGTATAAACAATAAATAATAATATAATATGAATATGTATAACAACAATAAATATATGTGTATATATTATAAAATGCATGAATATATGATGAACACATGAATGATGTGTGATTGCATCTAATAAATAGTGTAAAAAACTTTGACATTTACATATAAAACTATAAATAGGAAAGCTATAAAATATTAAGGCAGAAAAATATTGTAAAATATTATGTTAAAATGGGACAAGTATGTATATATGTATATACAGACATATATAACATAAATGCTAGTTTAAACAAAAATGTATGTATGTAAAAATGAGATAACCCTTAATCAAACACATGTGCGAATTAATGTCAAATAATGATGTTAAAATTCATAAGAATATACAAAGATAATTATATAAATATAATATAAATAATATAAATATATGTATATGTGTATAAAATAGTATAATATATCGAAGAAAGATAAACTGTAGAAAAATAAAATAAATAATTAATTAAAGTAACATAAAAGGAAAATGGATGTTACAATTTAGCTGCCCTTAATTTTAAAACTGGGGCAAGGGAGATATTGTCATTCAACCCTGGGAATTTGTTTGCCTCCAAGACAATTTGCCAGAATAATTCCGTGTATTCAATCTGAGTCTCCCATAGTCCCCCTCTTTCATCCTTCACAACTTCCTCTAAAATGAAAAATTTGTATTTCGCCAAGGGACAGATATTCATATGTTTGTATAATGCATTATGTTCTTTCTTATTTTTAATATCATTCAAGTGTTCATAAACCCTTCTTTTGATCTTCCTCTCAGTCTTCCCTATGTAGAAGGCCAAGCAGATCTCACATAATGCAATATACACTACTCCAAAGGAATTACAATTGTTATGTGTTTTGCCCACAATCTCTTTTTCTCTTGCTTGGATGAAGATTTTATGTGAATTTGTCATAAATGGGCATTGTGAACACATCCCACAAGGATAAGTACCCCTAATTTTGGTACTTTTCTTATTTACTTTATATTGAGCTGTCAACCAATCTTTTATATTACGTCCCCTTCTGAAGATAATATTGAAAGAATCACTCGACTTGTTGAAATTCAAGTCTGTAATATTAAGGAATTTCTCCCATTCCTTAAAAAACACTTGTTTTACGATGCCTGCATCACCACTATAGTCAGTAATAAATGATTGAGTGTATATTTTGTCTTTCTTTTTATCTTCTATAAAATCAGGTATCTGAAAATTAACATCAATAGGGGGATTGTAGTTCAATATAGGTGCAAATCTGTTTTTTCTCCCTTGTATAACTTCTATTTTAATGTGGTTACAAAAATCTACAGGATAACCTCTATCCAAAAACATATTAACCAAGAATTCCATTTCATCATGGAAATCTTGATCGCTGGAAGTCATTCTTGAAATCCTAACCATTTGACCCTTTACAATACTTTTCTTCTGGTGTAAAGGGTGTCCACTTTTATAGTGTAAATAAGAATTGGAAAAAGTTTTTTCCTGTACACTTTTGACCTAAAATTATCTCCATCTTTTTCTAACGTTATATCTAAATAATTGATGCTATGTGCATTTATTTCATTGGTAAATTTTAAAAAAGTGGTAGTCTGATTGATATACTGAATAAAATCATTTAACTTATCAATACTATCCTTCCAAAATATAATAATGTCATCCAAAAAATGTTTGTATAAAACCCAACAATCTTTGTAACTACCATTATAGATGTATTTTTCTTCCCAAGTGTTTAAAACCATGTTGGCATATATGGGAGCACATCTTGCTCCCATAGCCACCCCACTTATTTGATGGAAATATTCACCTTGGAAAAATAAATAGTTATATTTCAAAACTAGTTCCATTAAGTTTACACAAACATGGATTTCATCATCTTTTAATACATTAAAGGATCTTATAGCTTCTTCAAACCATTCAATTCCTATATTATGAGGTATTGAGCCAAACAAATCTGTAACATCTATAGCCACAAAAATGATATCATTCGTATTAATGATATTCTTCACTTTTCCTAAAAAGTCCCATGAATCTTTCAGATATGATGTTCCTTTAAACATTAAATCTTTTAACTTAGTATCAATGTATTTAGCTAGAGGAGAAATGACTGAACCTTCTGCTGCCACTATAGGTCGTAAAGGAGGATCTGCACTATTTTTGTGTACTTTGGGAATGCCGAAAATTGAAGGAATTTTAGGCTTGTTATTGTGTAAGAATTCAAACATACTGTAATCAATGAGTCCTTCCAAAAATAGATCATATAGGTTCATAGGTTCATAGGTTCATAGGTTCATACTAGGCTATCTGCCCGAGGGCATTTATAAGCCTAGCCCATTGTTTTGTGGCTTACGCCACCCCTTTAGTATGGGGAACTATACCCATTATTTTGCTGTGCCTCTGTCGAGCAGTGACACTGAGGTAATTCCTGGGGTATATCTGCGATCTCCCATCCATAGGTCAAGATTTCTCTTGAACAAGGCCAGCGAGGTGCTCTGCCTCACATGTACCGGGATTTTGTTCCACAGCATAGGGAGTCTTTGGGTGATGAATCTATCTCTCCAGCACGTCCTATTAATAGCCGTGTCGAGGTTTAAGTCTCCGCCCTTGTGGCTCTGATGGATCTAGATTTTTTGAGGTGAAGCATATTCATCAAATCTGGGTTTGACATGGCCTTGTATGTTAGGCAAAGGTCACCTCTGAGCAAGCGGTGCGACTGAATAGAGCTGGAGTTTTTCAGTCGGGCAGCATAGGACAGATTTTGAGACCCTTTATCCTTTTGGTGAGGAACTTTGTGGCCTCTCCAGCTGCTGCAAGTGTCGGGTCAGATACATTCTGAATGGGGCATTGTACTCAATCATTGGTCTGATGAGTGATGAGTAAAGGGAGACTATGACCTCCCTTGATCTAGATGAGAATCCCTTCATGATAAGGTGGGCAATGTAGAAGGACTTCCTAACTACTTTAGCTACATGGGTGTCGAATGACAGACTACTATCAACCTGGGTCCCCAGGTCCCTGATAACTTCTTCTGTGCTCAGTGGATTGCCACCTATTTGGTAGCTAGGGGTAACCTTGTTTTTCCCGAAGGGTATGACTATGCATTTTTGGCATTTAACTTTAGGCCGTGGCTCTGGCACCAGTTATCCATTTCTGTGAGACCCTTCTGAAGGATATCTGTGTCAGATGTGTTTTCTACTATGGCCCAGTTTGCAGTCATCTGCAAACTTTGTCAGCCATAACCCTCCTGTGTTTGCTTGTACTGGAAAAGTAGATGCCAAACAAGAGTGGGCCCAGGACTGAGCCCTGTGGGACACCACTTGTGACAGGCTTTGAGTCTGACATGGCGCCAGCAACTCTGACCCTGTGGGTTCTGTCACTCAGCCAGTTTGCAACCCATCTTGTGATGTATGGGTTAACATTTAAGCTGATGAGTTTTTCAATGATACCCGAGTGGGGTATTGTATCGAAGGCCTTAGCCAGATCGAGGTAGGCTGTATGGACTGCCTTTCCTCATCAATGGCTTTGGTGACTGTTTCAAAAAGTCAACCAAGTTTAAAAGGCATGATCTGCCTTTGACAAAGCCAAACTGGGTTGGATCCAAAGTCTGCAAATTCCTATGTCTTTATTTATGAGGCACATTATGATCCTCTCCATGGCTTTGCAGATAAGGCTTGTCAAGCTAATGGGCCAGTAATTTCCAGGGTCTGTGGAGGCACCGCCTTTGTGAAGTGGGACCACAGTTGCAGTGCGCCACTCCATCCAGAGGTAAGACTTTGATTAAACAGCTGTCCTAGCTGTGGGTTTAATTCCTCATTGAGTTCGTGGAGCACACAGCCGGGGACACCATCGGGTCCCATGGATGCTGTGTTTTGCTTTGGAGAGAGCAGTTCTCACTTGGGCGCTGGAGATGTTTGGGGGCTGCACTCATTTGGTATAGATATCTCTCCTTTTGGGAAGTTTGCACTGCACCTGTCAGCCAGTATGTTGGCAATGTCTGTAGGATCAGTAATCTTCACATCATTTTGAACTAGTTCTGAGCATATCTGGGAGTTTCCTCCTAGGTTTCTAACATAGCTAAAGAAGGCCTTATGATTGTCTTTTGAGTCTTTAGCTATTTTTCTCTCGAAATTTGCTTTGGATGATTTTATGAGAACTCTTAGTTTTTTACTTATAGTGATCAAGGGTGTCTTACCTTTTAAGGATTTTGCTCTATCTTGTAGTAGCTTCCTCCTTTTGTTGTAGAGTTTGTTTATGGCTGGGGTCCACCAGACTGGACGCTTGCCTTTGGTACAAAGAGTCTATGTTTTGCTTGGGATTGCCTTATCCATGCAGTCCTGCAGGTGCTGGTAGAAGGCGTTTGTAAGTGATTCAGCAGCTTGTGTATTGTTTTCCGGCTCGGGGCCTGAAAGGAGACCACACTAGTCTTTAGAAGTGTGAAGTCGGTTTTGAGAAGTTCTTTACTGTGGTCTTTTTATTTCAGGTGGGGTGGGATGAGGACCTCCAGTGAGATTAGTTTGTGATCTGATCTCACCAGTGAGGGGTATACTTCGGTGTTGAACATTGTGCTCCCATGTTCGTGATGATGAGATCAAGTATGTTATCTCCTCTTGTGGGGATGGTGACTAGTTGTTCCATGGCATTTGAGTTTATGAATTCCAGGAACTTTTGGGCTAGGGTGTTTGGGCTTGAGTAGTGTTCCCAGTCTATATTAGGGTAATTGAAGTCACCTAGTATGATGGTGTTTGGTGATACATTTATCCCTCTAGTGTTTTCAGGAAGGCCATGTGAGTTTCCTGAGTTTGTGAGGGTGGCCTGTAACATGCTACAATTTGCAGAGCAGTCTTGCCTATGGTTAATTGCACCTGGATGGTCTCCGATGCATCGTGCGTTGCCACCAGTCTTGAGGTGTGGGTGTCCTTGATGAATATGGATACCCCTCCTTTCTTGGTATTGTCTGGATTTTGGGGCGGAACGCATGATATGAGGTAAAACCTGATAGCGCTGGGGTGCTCTCAGGAGCCTTGAACCAGGTTTCTGTCACAGCACAGACATCAATGTTCTCCATACTGAGAAGGGCCTTGAGTGCGTGCATTTTGAGATTTAGACTTCTGGCATTGAGCAGCATTACCCTTAGTTTTTTTTTTGTGTTCTAGGGTGGTAGGTTTAGAATTTGAGCCTTGCCTAAAGGCACTATGGGGTGGCAAGAGCCTTTGCCAATATCCGGAATCCCAGGGTGACAGGTGCAAGCCGTCCAAGCAGCGTGGCTTGTCCAGCATGTCATCCCAGGCAGACAGATACTGGATCCCCTTTGAATGACACCAGTGTTTAAGCCAATTGTTAAAGCTGATCATCTTATCTCTGTATTGTGGCATCATTCTTGGTGAAGGTAGGATACTGCTCAAGGTCAGGGTCATACCTGCCTGGGCTACATAATCAGAGAGCTCCTCAATGTCTCTTTCATGTAGTCCAAGGAGGTACGTCTCAGGTCGTTTACACCAGCGTGGACAATGACTGAGTCATATTTGTACCTGCTGTTGAGAGACCTGAGTGCTTGCGTTATGTGGCGGATTCTAGCGCCCGACAGGCAGCTTACTGTGACCTTCTCCTTACTCAGTCTGGTGAGCGGGACATCAGTGTGTCTGACTATGGAGTCACCAATGACTAGTGTGTCTGGCATTGTGTTTGGCCTTAAGGGCTGTGACTGTTTGACACTCTGACTGTGAGGTCTATGTGTTGCGGTGTTGTGTTCTGAGGTGGTGGTTGTTTGGGTGTCTGCTTTGGTGGCCTCTGCTGTTTTGGTAGATTTTTGATCAGAGCCTCCAAGTATGTCTTTGTGTGTTTATGTGTATGATTTGAGGTTGTAATGGTACTATGTGAGACTGGGTCTATAGTGTGTGTGGTAACCTTCTCCTCCTGACTGGTCTTGCCAGTCCTATGTTGAGAGAGCTCAGCCTCCAGTTTGGCCGTATAGTTGCATCTCGCATGTATTTGTGTTTTGTGGGAGGAGGAAAGGGTTGTCTGTGTACATGAGGCAATTGAAACATTGCCTCAATATTCCCAGGTTCACCAGCTGAGCAGGAGAGGACACTAGCAACTGATCCCTCGACATGCTAGAAGGGTAGACAAAAACTTTAAAAAGATTCCGGGGACGTGGGTGACCGAGAAATGGGGGTTGCCTTTTGGGGTACTATCTATGACAAGAGTGCCGTATCAAGGTAATAAGTACTGTAGGAGCAACTCCTAGGTTTAATAGATAGACAATAGTCTACTTGGAGTCAAGTAGAGTTGATCTTTTAGTTATAGGATACGCTGATTTGATGAGTACTCTTGTTCGATGAAGGTAGTTTTTAGGCAAAATTTGAAGAGTGGACTTTAGGTAGCCGAATAGTTTAAATCTGCTTATTCGGCACTGCCCTAGTGTGCAACAGTGGCAGCTCTGCGCTTTATACCAGGGGGCTGGAAAAAGCTAGAAACTGGCCCAAAACGACCAATAAACTACTAGTTACTGGCTGAAAGCTCACAAAACTGGACAAAAGGCAGCTCAATGCTTCCCACTCCCACTGGTAAGCAAGGTAGCTTCCCTTCCCCCAAATAAGGCAAGGAAACAGTACACAGGAACTACAACCAAAGCCCAGGAATCAGCAGCTCTGAAACTGGACTAAACTAGTAAAGCAGGAAAGCAAGGTAGCTTCCCTTCCCCCAAATAAGGCAAGGAAACAGTACACAGGAACTACAACCAAAGCCCAAGAATCAGCACCTCTGAAACTGGACTAAACTAGTAAAGCAGGAAAAACAAGAGATATTTTTTTCTTTTTTTTCACAAAACAGGCAGAAACAGGTACAGCAAACACTTATAAATGCTATGAATCAGCTACTACAGCTTACACAGAAGAATTTGCTACAAATACAGTCAAATAGTAACAAACAAGGATTCCAAGTGCAATATTAAGTTAAATGCAGTAAAAACAGCTTCAATGTAACAGAAAGGCAGGCGAAATACAGTTGCTAGGTATTCAGATGTGGAAAGCAACAAAAATATACTTAGTATCAAGAAAAGTCGCTTATTCAGCTCTCTGCAGCCTGGATTACTCTGCTGGCCCACGTGGAGTCTGTGCTGAGTAGGTACAAGCTGAAAGTTTTATACCAGGGGTCTGAAAAAAGCTAGAAACTGGCCCAAAACGACCAATAAACTACTAGTTACTGGCTGAAACCTCACAAAACTGGACAAAGGCACCTCAATGCTTCCCACTCCCACTGGTAAGCAAGGTAGCTTCCCTTCCCCCAAGTAAGGCAAGGAAACAGTACACAGGAACTACAACCAAAGCCCAGGAATCAGCAACTCTGAAACTGGACTAAACTAGTAAAGCAGGAAAGCAAGGTAGCTTCCCTTCCCCAAATAAGGCAAGGAAACAGTACACAGGAACTACAACCAAAGCCCAGGAATCAGCAACTCTGAAACTGGACTAAACTAGTAAAGCAGGAAAAACAAGAGATATTTTTTTCTTTTCTTTCTTTTTTTTTTCACAAAACAGGCAGAAACAGGTACAGCAAACACTTATAAATGCTATGAATCAGCTACTACAGCTTACACAGAAGAATTTGCTACAAATACAGTCAAATAGTAACAAACAAGGATTCCAAGTGCAATATTAAGTTAAACGCAGTAAAAACAGCTTCAATGTAACAGAAAGGCAGGTGAAATACAGTTGCTAGGTATACAGATGTGGAAAGCAACAAAAATATACTTAGTATCAAGAAAAGTCGCTTATTCAGCTCTCTGCAGCCTGGATTACTCTGCTGGCCCACGTGGAGTCTGTGCTGAGTAGGTACAAGCTGAAAGTTTTATACCAGGGGCTGGAAAAGCTAGAAACTGGCCCAAAACGACCAATAAACTACTAGTTACTGGCTGAAACCTCACAAAACTGGACAAAAGGCAGCTCAATGCTTCCCACTCCCACTGGTAAGCAAGGTAGTTTCCCTTCCCCCAAATAAGGCAAGGAAACAGTACACAGGAACTACAACCAAAGCCCAGGAATCAGCAACTCTGAAACTGGACTAAACTAGTAAAGCAGGAAAGCAAGGTAGCTTCCTTCCCCAAATAAGGCAAGGAAACAGTACACAGGAACTACAACCAAAGCCCAGGAATCAGCAACTCTGAAACTGGACTAAACTAGTAAAGCAGGAAAAACAAGAGATATTTTTTTTTCTTTTTTCACAAAACAGGCAGAAACAGGTACAGCAAACACTTATAAATGCTATGAATCAGCTACTACAGCTTACACAGAAGAATTTGCTACAAATACAGTCAAATAGTAACAAACAAGGATTCCAAGTGCAATATTAAGTTAAATGCAGTAAAAACAGCTTCAATGTAACAGAAAGGCAGGCGAAATACAGTTGCTAGGTATTCAGATGTGGAAAGCAACAAAAATATACTTAGTATCAAGAAAAGTCACTTATTCAGCTCTCTGCAGCCTGGATTACTCTGCTGGCCCACGTGGAGTCTGTGCTGAGTAGGTACAAGCTGAAAGTTTTATACCAGGGGGCTGGAAAAGCTAGAAACTGGCCCAAAACGACCAATAAACTACTAGTTACTGGCTGAAACCTCACAAAACTGGAAAAAGGCAGCTCAATGCCACACACTCCCACTGGTAAGCAAGGTAGCTTCGCTTCCCCCAAATAAGGCAAGGAAATAGTACACAGGAACTACAACCAAAGCCCAGGAATCAGCAACTCTGAAACTGGACTAAACTAGTAAAGCAGGAAAGCAAGGTAGCTTCCTTCCCCAAATAAGGCAAGGAAACAGTACACAGGAACTACAACCAAAGCCCAGGAATCAGCAACTCTGAAACTGGACTAAACTAGTAAAGCAGGAAAAACAAGAGATATTTTTTCTTTTTTTTTCTTTTTCACAAAACAGGCAGAAACAGGTACAGCAAACACTTATAAATGCTATGAATCAGCTACTACAGCTTACACAGAAGAATTTGCTACAAATACAGTCAAATAGTAACAAACAAGGATTCCAAGTGCAATATTAAGTTAAATGCAGTAAAACAGCTTCAATGTAACAGAAAGGCAGGCGAAATACAGTTGCTAGGTATTCAGAAATGGAAACCAACAAAAATATACTTAGTATTAAGAAAAGTCGCTTATTCAGCTCTCTGCAGCTTGGATTACTCTGCTGGCCCACGTGGAGTCTGTGCTGAGTAGGTACAAGCTGAAAGTTTTATACCAGGGGCTGGAAAAAGCTAGAAACTGGCCCAAAACGACCAATAAACTACTAGTTACTGGCTGAAACCTCACAAAACTGGACAAAGGCAGCTCAATGCTTCCCACTCCCACTGGTAAGCAAGGTAGCTTGCCTTCACCTAAATAAGGCAAGGAAGCAGTACACAGGAACTACAACCAAAGCCCAGGAATCAGCAACTCTGAAACTGGACTAAACTAGTAAAGCAGGAAAGCAAGGTAGCTTCCTTCCCCAAATAAGGCAAGGAAACAGTACACAGGAACTACAACCAAAGCCCAGGAATCAGCAACTCTGAAACTGGACTAAACTAGTAAAGCAGGAAAAACAAGAGATATTTTTTCTTTTTTTCTTTTTTCACAAAACAGGCAGAAACAGGTACAGCAAACACTTATAAATGCTATGAATCAGCTACTACAGCTTACACAGAAGAATTTGCTACAAATACAGTCAAATAGTAACAAACAAGGATTCCAAGTGCAATATTAAGTTAAATGCAGTAAAAACAGCTTCAATGTAACAGAAAGGCAGGCGAAATACAGTTGCTAGGTATTCAGATGTGGAAAGCAACAAAAAATATACTTAGTATCAAGAAAAGTCGCTTATTCAGCTCTCTGCAGCCTGGATTACTCTGCTGGCCCACGTGTTGTATAAATTATTTTATAACCAATGTTGATCTCATTAATGGAAATATTGTCATATTTAGACTTATCTAACAATAAATTGAACATTTTACCTTCATATATGATAGAACTCATAAGTACCACCCCTCCCCCTTTGTCTGTTTTCATTATCCTTAAGTTGGAATTTTCTTTTAACTTCTTGAGTAATGAAAGTTCATTTAATGTAAGGGTGGGAGCAAATTGGTTAGTTCTAACTGCTTTTCTCAATTCATTCTCTATAATGTTTTCAAAATTTTTTAATTGTGGGTGTATGGGGGGATTCCAGGTACTTTTTTTCTTTAATTCCTTAGAATGATCAACTTCCCCCAAGGTATCACCACAAATTAACTCAAGGTTCATTTTCCTCAAAAACATCTTAACATCAATAATCATTCTAGTGATGTCACATTTTGTTCTTGGTACGAAATTAAGTCCCTTAGAAAACAGCTCAAAATAAATCTCATTAATTTCAAGTTCTGTGTAGTTAAATATATTAAAATTCTTATAATTGGCACATGTGCAAATAACAGGTGTATCACATATATTTTCTGCATTATTGTCAATGGTATTAAAACTCGTATAAATCTCATTAATTGATGCTTCTGGGGGAACACACCCTAGTATCTCCTGCCTCTTCCTCTCCCCCCCTCCCCTCCATCCATTCCTCTGGAAATTCCCTTCTCTTTGATTTCTGATCCTTTCTGACCTCTGAAGGGGAGGAAATTCTAAAGGGTCAAAAATATCATGTGGTAAATCAGCTTGTCAAAGTTTTTTACACTATTTATTAGATGCAATCACACATCATTCATGTGTTCATCATAAGTTCATGCATTTTATAATATATACACATATATTTATTGTTGTTATACATATTCATATTATATTATTATTTATTGTTTATATATTTAATATCAAATATCAAATATTCACACATTTCATATATTTATTATGGTTACTGTTTCATTAATTTATTCATTTAGTATATTATCAATGATGATATTCAAGCGTATTGACCACTAGATGGAAGTATTGCTGATTAAAATACATCATTACAATACATCATTGATTTACACATACTTATTTTATTCTCTATGAGTATAGTAAATAGTTTTTCATTACAAGTTACTTGATTTTTATAACAATTATATATTGTTCTGCATTTCAATGTATTTATGTTATCGAGAATCAAATTATCTCATTTTGATTCTCTAAATGTCATGTATTCCAAGTTCATTTATATTCATTCATATTCATGAGCATTGTTCAATAGATTTTCATTGGTTAGTTTAAATGAATGGTCAGTATATATATATATATATATATATATATATATATATATATATATATGGGTGTTAATTACTGTTGTATTTGTCTGATGAAGTCTAATTTATGTGAAGAAAAACGTGGTGTTTGTCAAACGTTTAACGTTCATTAAAGCTGGTATTAGGTTATTGGTTGTCCGGTGCAGTTTTGTCCTCACACAGTGCACAATATGTTAACATTACTCCATCCCACTTGTATGATGTCAGGCTGGTATCAGTAACATATCATGCAGTACATTCTGGCTCCCATAGGGAATGTATAGTGTGGAAGCAATCAACATCCCTAGTATACATATACACAGACACATATATGCAGATACAGATATACATAGGTTCATAGGTTGGTACTAGGCTATCAGCCCTAGGGCCTATACAAGCCTAGCCATAACAATTCCCTGGCTATTTCTTCCCACACTATTTACTTCCCTAGACCCCTGTCTAGCAGGGTGACTGACATGATCCCTGGGGTGAATTTCCTTTCTCGCATCCAATCGTCAAGGTTCCTTTTGAAGAGGGCCAAAGAGGCACTCTGCTTGACATGTATGGGCAATCTATTCCAGAGTCTGGGGAGTCTCTGGGTCAGGAACCTATCCCTCCAGCATGTTTTGTTTATTGTGATGACAAGGTTTAGATCCCTGGAGTGTGTGGCTCAGAGGAATTGGGATTTCTTTAAGTGGAGCATGTCCAACAGCTCTGGGTTTGACATGGCCTTGTATGTTAAGCAGAGATCGCCTCTGAGTAGACGATATGCGACAGAGTATAGCTAGAGTTTTTTAAGGCGGTCAGCGTAGAGCATCTGCTTTAGGCCTGTGATTCATTTAGTGAGGCATTTATGTGGCCTTTCCAGTTGTTGCAGATGTCTTGAGAGGTACATACCAAACGAGGCATTGTATTCTATAATGGGTCTAATGAGGGATGAGTACAGTGGGACAATGACCTCTTTTTTTCTGGATGAAAAGCCCTTAGTGATGAGGTGTGCCACATAGAAGGATTCCCTGACTGTTGTGGCAATGTGGTTATTGAAGGTGAGACCACTGTCCACCTGTGTCCCTAAGTCTCTTATCACACTTTCAGTGTTTAGTGTACTGCCACCTATATGGTAATTCACAGATACATGTTTTTTTCCCAAAGGGGATAACTATATTTTTCTTGGCATTGAGCTTGAGCCCATGGCTCTGGCACCAAGCATCTGTTTCTGTAAGGCCCTTTTGTAGAGTATCCACATAATTTGGGGATTCAGTAGTGGCTCCCAGTTTGCAGTCATCTGCGAACTTTGTTAGCCAGAGTCCATTAGTATTGGCCTGTACTTCAGAGAAGTAGATGCCAAACAAGAGCAGTCCCAGGACTGAACCCTGAGGTACTCCACTTGTCACTTGTCTGGAGCTGCATTTGGAGTCGGCTACTTTTACAGTGTGAGTTCTATCAGTAAGCCAGTTAGCAACCCATTGGGTGACGCAGGGATTAATGCCCAGCTCAGTAAGTTTATCTATGATTCCAGAGTCGGGGATGGTGTCAAAGGCCTTGGCAAGGTCTAGATAGGCTGTGTGTACCACCTTACTCTTGTCCATGGCTCTGGAGACTGATTTGAAGAAGTCAGTCAGGTTCAGGAGACAAGATCGGCCCTTCATGAACCCAAACTGGGTGGGGTCCAGTGTTTGAAGGTTGCCAATGTCTTTGTTTATAAGTTGCATGATAATACGCTCCATGGCCTTGCAGATAAGGCTTGTCAGACTGACTGGACGGTAATTTTCGGGATCCAAGGTGGATCCCCCTTTGTGGAGTGGGATAACTGTAGCTCTGCATCACTCAGTGGGGACGAAACCTGAGGTGAGGCTATGATTAAGCATGACACTTAGGTGAGGTGCCAGTTCATATTGTAGTTCATGTAGTACACAGGCCAGGATGTCATCTGGTCCCATGGATGCTGTATTCTTAGCTTTGGAGAGTGCGTTTTTTACCTGTGTGGCCATTATTACCAGAATTTGGCAATCTTCAGTATTGAGATGGGCCATTTAGGGGTGAGATGGGGGTGAAGTTGGCACTGAATTGATCTGCCAGGATATTGGCAAAATCCTTGGGATTCAGTATATTTAATGCCATTCTGTTTTAGCTCAGAGCATTGCCATTTAGATTCTTGACATAGTTATAGAATGCCTTGTGGTTGTCTTTGGAATCTTTGGCAATTTTATTTTCGTAACTAGCTTTGGAAGATTTTATGAGGGATCTCAGTTTCTTACTGAGGCTGGTAAGGGAGTTTTTTGCATCCTGGGATTTTCCTCTTTTCTGCAACAGTTTCTTCCTTTTGTTGTAAAGTTTGTATATGGCAAGGGACCACCAGATTGGCTTCCTTTTTTTGGATGAGAGCATCTTGGTTCTATTTGGAATGGCACAATTCATGCATGAGTGGATGTGCTCATACAGTGCCTTAGTGTAGGATTCAGCAGTTGAACTTTCAGTTCCCGTCTGCATGGGTGTCATGAAGTTTGTCACTTCTGACTTGAGTAGCATGAAGTTGGCTTTGGAGAAGTTTTTTATGGAGGTTTTGTTACTGGGGGTGGGGGTGGGGGTGGGCTGTGGATGTTAAGGGTGATTAGCTTATGGTCAGACCTGACTAACAAGGGGGTGACCATAGGTGTGGAGCATTGATTTCCCATGTTGGTAATGACCAGGTCTAGGATATTGAAGCCCCTGGTGGGACTATGGATTAGTTGATCCAGGGCATTGGAATTTATGAATTCCAAGACCCGTTGGGCAAAGGTGTTGGTACATGAGTAGTTTTCCCAGTTAATGTCAGAGTAGTTAAAATCACCCATTATTAGGGTGTTTGGTTTTATCTAAATATTTTCCAGTATGTTTAGAAAGGTGTAGTGAGGATCTTGGGGTATGGTGGGGGATCTGTAGCAAGCTACAATTTGGATTGCAGTCTTACCTAGTGTTAGTTGCACCTGGAGAATTTTAGACGCATTGTGTTGAGCAAATAGCCTGGTGGTGTGAATATCCTTGGTGAATATTGACACTCCTCCACCTTTAGTGTTTCGGTCCTGGTTTGGTGGCCGAGAAGTGTGGTAAGAGTTGTAGCCTGGTATTGCAGGGGTGCTCTCTGGAGCCTTGAACCAGGTCTCAGTTACTGCACAGATATCAATGTTCTCCATTTTAAGGAGTGCCTTGAGAGAGTGCATTTTGAGGTTTAGACTTCTAGCATTGAGTAGCATTACCTTCAGATTATGCATGCTTGTACCTGTTACATGATATATATGTAACTACATCTACACACGCAGAGATATGTATAGTAAGATACATATGTAGAAGGTGCACACAATATGGAACAGCCACCATGCCTACAGTTACCACCTTACCAACTGGACTCTGTATGAGCCACCCATACAAATGACAATCATTGCCTGCAACATATATCCACAGAGAGGCCAAAGGATATAACACCACACACAAGTTTGCATACATGGGAAATCTTTATTTGTGTAATATTATAGTTGTATATGCCATGTCATATTGCTGTTTAGACATTGACATTCATATAAACAGAGTAATGCAACTATGAAACAGTTGTACTAATACAGTAGTCTGGAAAGGTTTACAAATATTGCTGTCCAGGCCGAGGCCTTCAAGTAGTACAATAGTAAAGACAGACTGGGCCACAGAATACCAAACAATCAACAGTAAGTAATGTAGATGTATAGTTCAGCAGCCTCTATATACACTCCGTACACAATCCCTAGGGAGTAAAGACCTCATTTCACACAATGGGATGTAACTGTTACATAACAAGGCATAACTGACACCATCACAAGCACACTGACAAACAGAGCAGTCTGTATGGCAGGAGGCAGTAGGTCTGCATTTACCCAAGGTGAATTGTATGGTAATGTACATCAAGATACCTTAAGGCAGCTTACCCCTGATACCCCCACATGTTGTAACAGCCTAGGTTAGTTATGTTGCATCTCCCCCTAGACTCAATAATACAGGGCCATATACCACTGTTACATAAACTGTCCTCTGGACTGTATAAGGGCACACATGTATTGTGTAGGTGAAGCCCACACATATATGGCCCAAACCCCACCAGCAGTGGGCTGGTGGCAGGAATGGCAGCATGACATACTCACAGCCCACTACAAAACAACCCCTGACAGCATGTCATATGAACAAAGCCTGGTATGTAGGTGGAGGCCAGAGGCTGGAACACAGGCCCATATGTGGAAAACTGTTGTCATACACTAAACAAGTCACTGGTGTTACAGGATATTCTGCAACATACCCTTAGTCAGGAATATGAAGTTAGAAACAGAAATGGACGTAGCCATGTACTGATAGCTCTCAACACACACACACTGACAGTGAAATATCTGACACAAGACCTGTGTGGTGGACAGACAAAAGATAATAGGCACACCTCTGACCATCAAGAGGATAGACACACAGTTGAGAGCTATGCATACAGACTGTATTCCAAGTTAAACTGGTATGTACACACAAACCCTGTATCACCAGTGCTATACAATGCATGCAACAACTCTACTCACGCTCTGTCTGTAGTTCTGGAACCTCCTACAATATGTAGCTGCCCTGAGTGTGAAGGTTCTCCTGTAAGAGGTATTGCTACCTGCTGTCTGTAACATTGATGCCCACACACAGGAAGGATGTCCATCACACAGGAAAGGTAAAGGGACCATGCCCACATGATGTAGGGATTTATAGTAGGTGGTTGCTATGACGGTGGTAATTTGATGTACTACACAGCAAGCAAGTGGTGGACACTGATTGGTGGAGAGGCCATTACCTGATCATGTGCATCACCTCCAAAAGCCATGGTGAAATCTAATCAAAGCAGCTCAATCCAATTGAGAGAGAGAGAGAGGAGAGAGAGAGGAGAGAGGAGAAGAACAGACATCATTCACACAACAGGTATGTGAAGTATATATGCATGTAATGGAATGTAGTATGTGGCCCAAAATAATGGGATAGATGATGTGGAATGATTTATATGTGCCATCAGCAGTTGTAATTATGTTAAGTTGAACAACTGCTATGGACAATAGTGTCTATCCCTGTGAGTAGTGGGCCATAGCAATCAACTGTGCAGATCAACACTGACTGACAAAGATGTAATCCATCATAGTGCGTGTTATGCGGCCAATAGCTGGTGGTGGAAGTAATGCCATTATGATGGACACATGGGATCCCAAGCCCACCCCTTGCAGGATACTTAGGTTAATCTGTAATGTAGCATGCAGGAATGCCATAGGTGTGTAATAGGGTTACCTGCAATCTGGTCCTACATATACCCCAGTAAAGACAGGCTGTGTCCATATGTGGCACCTGTCTGTGTTGTAGCAAGGCAGAACAGTGCAGCTATGCAGGAAGGTGATGTGTGATTGTAGACCTGATGTCTGAATGTACCCCACATATAGGTATGCATATGTGTACATATGTATATAATATATAAACATATATATGTATATAATATATAAACATATATGCAGCACTGTGGTAGCAATATTGGGGACGTATTTACATACATATTTGTTTGTGTGTGTTTTTATCTATGTAGACATGTGCATATTGGTATATATCTATATATGTGTCGATATATGTGATGTATATATGTGCTCATATATATGTGTACACATTGGTATCTGTATATTTGTGGAAATACATGTATATATATATATATATATATATATATATATATATATATATAGGTTCATAGGTTACTTACGATTACCCATCTTCAAGTCGCTAGAACAAGAGCCTATGTACAACAATAAACAGGACATGCTGGAGGGATAGATTCCTGTCCCATTGACTCCCCTCACTCTGGAATTGAATGCCTATCCATATTCGACAGAGCTCCTCTCTGACCTTCTTCAAGAGAAATCTTGATGAGTGGATGGGTAATCGTAAGTTCTACCCTGGAATCACTTCAGGAGCCCTATTGACAGAGGCCCAGGTTACTAATCTAATGGGGAGGCGAAAGCCATCACTCTGTGGCTAGGCTTATAAATGCCCATGGGCAGATAGCCTAGTACTTACCTATGAACCTATATATATATATATATATATATATATATATATATATATATATATATATATATATATACATGCATTTCCACAAATATACAGATACCAATGTGTACACATATATATGAGCACATATATACATCACATATATCTACACATATATAGATATATACCTATATGCCCATGTCTACATAGACACAAACAAATATGTATGTAAATGCATGTCCCCAATATTACTACCACAGAGCTACATGCTATGTGTGAGGAAACTGCGCACATAGCAATACACACAGATATCTACAGCTGGCAGTGTGTGCAACATGGACAGGTATGTCACATGTTAACCCCTTGTTGGGACCACATTGCCCTCGTCTGTGAAGTATGGAATGGGAATATGGGGAAGTATGGCAGGTATAGATGTGGAGGGTGTCAGGGTTGGTAGATATAGAAGACAGTCTACAGGGGTCGTATGTGGCACATGGTGGGTAAATACCCTGGATGGTGTGTGTGGTCTGTGATGTGGATTCCCCATGGGCCCCAATATGGACACAATGGGAACAAGCCTCTCACCCACTGCTACTCACAACAGCAGTCCATGTCCTGAAGGTGCCTGGCCTGGAGGATGAGCAGGAGTAGCACGTCATCCCTGTGAATGTGTATTGGGTGACTCAGAGTGATGTAGCACATCCCACATGTGTCTGTGGAGCCCGTTATGGAACAGACCCTGAACCTGACCTCAGGGGGCAGGAACATGTGTGTGTGTGTACCCCCAGGGGGGACAACATTCCATGGATTGGTTCCACCTGACGTTATTGCTGGACCAGTACAGGAGGACAGCCCAGGGTTGGACACACATAGGATGTGGCCAGGTAACATGGGCAGATGGGTTTGGAAAGGTGGTTCAGCTGGGCAATAGTATATATACATGCTATTGTGTCACTGTTATAGAACATATGTTGGTAGTAATAGTCTACACAATCCCAGGACATGTCCAACAGCATGCATAGATATCCCCAATAACACAGAATGTCAGATGTGCAGCAATCACAAAGCAGTCATACCACAGGCATATATGGAACCATAGTGGCCCTGACAATAGCATGCAGGTGAATAATCTATAACAGGCCAGCAATGAAAGTGTCCACACAGGGAAAATGGCTACAAACACATAGCAGAAAGTGTGGTACAATACAATATCTGTCCAACTGGTAGGTAAGCTGTAGCCATACCTAATGAGTTGTGTGTTCAGTTTGTTGTCACTGATATGATGGGGAAGTGACAGAGGTGTGTATTAAGAACTGTGCTGTATATGTTGCTCAGACCTGTTTCCATCTTTGTCTTTCAGCCGAGATGTCACATGCAAGGCTACCATCATATTCAGCTGCCGAAAAATGAAGTGCTGCTCACATATTTAATCCAGCACTACCCTGTGCTGTTTGGCCAGGCTGCCCATGACCAGCAGGAGTGGACTGCCTCATGGAACGACCTAGTCCACAGAGTCAATGATGTCGGACTGCACAACCGCAGTTATGAGCAGGTCTGGCATTATTGTTCTGACCTGCTTCACAATGCCCATCGGCGTGCTGCTGCACTTCAGGGGGATTACCTCACCACAGAGGGGCCATGCCATCCATCCCCCCTGACACATGTGGAGGAGCTCCTGGCCAGCCTTGTGGCAATTGCCCATCCAGCCAGCACGCAACCGCCAGACACCTTTGTGGAGGTGGGTGCCACCCACACACCGGCCGAGGAACATGCAGGTAAGGTCATAGGGCACATCAGTAGACCACTGTTGTGTATTCATCTGCACCGGTACATGTAGAGCATACATATCTAAAATGTCATAGGTATATTATATTGTTGCATAGTAGTAGTAATAAACAGATGTCCATATGTGGTAGTATTGTGGACACGTCAGTTGATGTATTGTAATACTACACCCACCCTGTAGCACTGCCACAGGTGTGGCCACTGACATTGCATCTCTCACCCTCTTATAGGTTCATAGTTAGGTACTAGGCTATCTGCTTGAAGGCATTTATATGCCTAGCCAGAATGTGTTGGCTTTTGCCACCCCCTTAGATTAGTTAACTCTGTGCCTCTGTCCAGCAGAGTCACTGAAGTGATCCCCAGGGTAAAGTTTCTGTTTCTCATCCACTCGTCAAGGTTTCTCTTGAAGAGTGCTAGCGAGGAGCTCTGCCTAATGTAGATTGGAATCTTGTTCCAAAGCATGAGAAGTCTGTGGGACAGGAATCTATCCCTCCAGCATGTCCTTTTTATTGTTGTGGTGAGGTTTAGATCCCTAGATCATGTGGCTTGAGGGGATAAGGTTTTCTTTAGGCGTAGCATGTCCATCAATTCTGGGGTGGACATGGCCTTATATGTCAGGCAGACATCACCTCTGAGCAGGCGGTATGCAACGTGTACAGCTGGAGTTTCTTCAGTTGAGCTGCATAGGGCATCTGTTTGAGGCCAGTGATCCACTTGGTGACATACTTCTGTGGTCTTTCCAGCTGTTGCAGGTGTCTTGTAAGGTACATCCCAAATGAGGCATTGTACTCTATGATGGGTCTGATGAGTGATGAGTAGAGGGGCACAATGACCTCTTTTGATCTGGATGCAAACCCTTTTGTGATTAGGTGGGCCACATAGAAGGATTTTCTAACCACTTTGGCAATGTGTTTATCAAAGGAGAGATTATTATCTACTTGGGTCCCCAGATCCCTTATTATTTTTTCCGTATTTAGGGGACTACAACCTATGTGGTAGTTTGTGGGTACTTTGTTATTTCCAAAGGGAATAACTATGCACTTTTTGGCATTTAGCTTGAGGCCATAATTTTGACACCAGGTATCCGTCTCAGTGAGACCCTTTTGGAGGATGTCTATGTCAGCCGTTGAGTCAATTATAGCCCCTAGTTTGCAACCGTCTGCGAACTTGGTCAGCCATAGTCCTCCTGTGCTTGTCTGTACCTCTGAGAAGTATATGACGAACAGGAGGGGTCCTAGGACTGAGTCCTGGGAAATGCCACTTGTAACTGGTTTAGAGTCATACTTACTTAGCTCTTGCAACTCTCACCATGTGGATTCTGTCCGTGAGCCAATTGGCAACCCATCTTGTGACATAGGGGTTTATGTTCAGGCTGATGAGCTTGTCTATAATACCAGAATGGGGAATGGTATTTAAAGCCTTTGTGAGGTCTAGATAGGTTGTGTGTACCACCTTTGCCTCATCTATAGCCTTGGTAACTGTCTCAAAGAAGTCCACCAAGTTTAGGAAGCATGGTCTGCACTTAACAAAGCCGAACTAGGTAGGGTCCAGTGTTTGGAGGTTCCCAATGTCTAGTTAATGAGTTATATGATGATGCACTCCAGAGCCTTGCAGACCAAGCTAGTCAGGCTTATAGGGTGATAGTTCCCAGAGTCTGTTGTGGCTCCACCTTTGTGGAGTGGAATAACTGTTGCTGTGCACCACTCTATGGGTACATAGCCTGTAGAGAGTCTGAGTTTGAACAGTGTGTTTAGGGGAGGGGTCAATTCGTCTTTCAGCTCAATAGGACACAGCCTGGGACACTGTCCAGTCCCATTGATGCTGTGTTTTTGGCTTTGGAGAGGGCTATTTTAACCTGAGTGTCTGTGATTTCAGGGGCTCTACATTCTTCCTGTATGGTTATGGGCCCTTTTAGGGGTAAGAAGGGGGTAAAGTTTGCACTGAACCTGTCTGCCAGGATGTTGGCAATATCAGTTGGTTCAGTGCATTTTGTGCCCTTCTGCACTAACTCTGAGCAGATCTGAGCATTGCCACTTAGATTCTTGACATAGCTAAAGAATGCCTTGTGGTTATCTTTGGTGTCCTTGGCAAGTTTTCTTTCAAAGCTCACCTTGGACGATTTTATGAGGGATCGTGATTTCTTACTGATACTGATCAGGGATGTCTTCCCTTCTTGGTATTTTACTCTTTTCTGTACTAGTGTCCTCCTTCTATTCTATAGCTTGTTTATGGCAGGTGTCCACCAGACAGGTTTCCTTTTCTTGGAGGAGTGAGTCTTGCTTTTGCTTGGGATAGCACAATCTTGTAGGTCACCCGTAGAATGCATTAGTAAAGGATTTTGCAGCTTGGACAGCATTATCCTTTAGCATGGGGGCTTTGAAACACTCCACCTCCGTCTTAAGTAACAAGAAGTTTGCTTTTGAAAAGTTTTTCACAGTGGTTTCCTTGTCTAGGGGTGTGGGCAGAATGTGGATATCCAAAGTGATTTGTTTATGGTCAGATCTAACCAGTGAGGGGTTGACCTCCGATGTGGAATACCGGTCACCCATATTGGTGATGACCAGGTCCAATATGTTGACACCTCTGGTGGGATTGTTGACCAGTTGTTCCAGGGCATTTGAGTTTATAAGTTCTAGGAAATGTTGGGCAAGGGAGTTAGTACTTGAGTAGTTCTCCCAGTTAATATCTGGGTAGTTGAAATCACCCAATAGTAGGGTGTTCAGTAGGACCTTTATGTTACCCAGTGTTTCCAGAAATGTGAATGGGGGGTCCTGGGACATAGTGGGTGATCTGTAGCAAGCTACAATTTGAATTGCAGTTTTGCCCATTGTTAGTTGCACGTGGATAATCTCTGAAGCATTGTGTTGTGCCACTAACCTGGAGGTGTGGGTATCCTTGATGAATATGGATACTCCCCCGCCTTTTGTATTTCAGTCCAGGTTCTGTGGCCAAAAGGTATGGCATGAGTTGTAGCCTGGTAGTGCTGGGGTGCTCTCTGGAGCCTTAACTAGGTTTCTGTTACTGCCCATATATCGATTTTCTCCATACTGAGGAGTGCCTCAAGTGCGGGGTTGGAAGGGTGGCCTAATGGTTAAGGTGTTTGCCTTACAAACACAAGGTGCAGGGTTTGAGTCTCACAAGGGATAATTGGCTAGGCTTAAAATGACCCACAAGGGCAGTTAGCCTAGTACTGATCTATGAACCTATGAACCTAGTTTTAGGTTTAGACTTCATGCTTTGAGTCATACTACCCTCAGATTTTTGTTACTTGTGTTATTTATGGCGGTGGGTTTGTCTTTTGAGCCTTGCCTAAAAAAAGGCAATATGGGGGTGGCAAGAGCCTTGGCCAGTATTTGAAAGCCTAAGGGTGACAGATGCAAGCTGGCTCTAGCGAAGCAGCGTGGCTTATCGAGCATGTCATCCCAGGCAGTCAGACACTGGATCCCCTTTGAATGACACCAGAAACTTAGCCTGTTGTTGAAATTGATATATATTTTTTTATACTGTGGTATCATTCTTTGTGAGGGCAGAATGCTACTCAGGGTCAGGGTCATACCGGCCTGGGCTATGTGATCAGAGAACTCTTCCATGTATCTCTTCATGTAGTCCAGGGAGGTACAGCTCAGGTCATTCACACCAACATGGACAATGACAGAGTCATATTTGTACATGTTCTGGTGTGACCTGTGTGCTTGTGTTATATGACTGATCCTGGCACCCGACAGGCAGCTAGCAGTAGCCTTCTCCTTATTCAGCCTAGTGAGTGGGATGTCAGTGTGCTTGACTATAGAGTTACCTATTACTAGTATGTTGGGTATGTTATTTTGCCTTGAGAGCTGTGATTGCGTGCCACATTGGCTTTGTGAAGTATGTGTTTCATGGTTTGTGTTGGGGGTGGAGGTTGCCTGGATGTCTGCTTTGGAAGGCTCTTTTGCTTTTGCAGATTTTTATTTAGAGCCTCCGAGTATGCTTTCATATATTTATGTGTGTTTTTTACAGGTGCTGGTTTAATGGGTCTGTGTGAGACTCCTGGTGTGATGCCAGTATTTTCCTTCTCGTCTTGACTGTCTGATCCAGTCTTGGGTTGAGAGAGCTTAGCATCCAATTTGGCTGTATAATTGCATCTCTCGCATGTATTAGTGTTTGGTGGTAGGAGGAGAGGGTTGTCTGTGTACGAGGCAGTTGTTACATTGCCTCAAAATGCCGAGATTCACCAGTTGGACTGGGGAGTACACCTGAAACTGCCCTTTGGACATGCCTGGATAGGTACAATAAATTGTTTCACTGAATGGCTGGTAAGGTCGAATAGAGAGCCTTGTCCTTCTGTAGTGCTAGGGTTTATAAGTGCTTGTTATGAGTTTTGATCAAGTGCCAGGCTGAGAAATGAATGGCTTGAGTGCTTAAGTTGAAGGTTTGTCTAGTTCCAAGGGAAAAATTGAAGAGGAGACATTGTGGAGCCAGGAATAGTTATACCCTAGCTAACCGGCGCTGCCTGGCGTGCAAAACCGGGCAAATGCGGACTTTATAGCAGGGAAATGAAAGAGATAGAAATTAGCCCAAAATGGCCAATAAAGTACTACTTTCTGTCCTGAAACCACTTCTCCAGGGAGAGATAGGCTGCTCAAAGCTCCCCTCTCTGACAGGTGAACAGAGAAACTTCCTTCTATCCAAGTAAGGTATGGGCAAAAACAGAGATCTGTAACACAGCCCTGAATTCAGCACTAACCTGAAAACTGGACTATACTAGCCTAGAAAGGTGGGAAACAAGTATATATATTTTTTTTTTCAGAAAAAAAGCAGATACAATCAAAAAACACTTTAAATGCACATAAAAAGATGCTTATTGTTATATATCTCAGTTCAGAGTTGTAGTCAATGCCCCTAGTAATAAAGTAGGAAGAAACACAAATACAGTAAAAGCAGATGAATAAAGTGCAATTTATATATATATATATATATATATATATATATATATATATATATATATATATATATATATATATATATATATAAACAATAGAAAATGAACAATCTGATTTAAACAAGTTACCCAAAACTGAGCCATGCTCCAGCAGTCTTCAATCTGACAAGTTCTAACTGCACACTCCCGCTACTAGGGTGCAGGGGAACCTTCTCCAAAAAAGATGACCTGGATCAGTGCACAAGTTATACAAACAAAGCTAGATTCAGCAGGCCAGAATCTGGTCCTATGTTACAGCAACAAGGCACACCAATTTCAGAAAGAAACCGTTCAAATAAGCAGGCACAGTAAGCCTGTAACCAGAAATTCCCAGCTCAGAAGGGCAGAATCCAGCCTCTCCTCCCACAAGAGTGCAGACCACAAACCCTCTTAATGTAGAATAACTCATCTGAAGCCCAAGTGCTTAAACCAGAACTAATACACTTTTAGAATAGCAGACACTGAGCTTTCAAGTCAGCAATTCCTAGCTTATAAGGATGTAAGCTACCTGTCCTGCCACAACAGCGCAGACTACAAACCTTCTTAATGTAAAAATACCGGTATGAAGCCCAAGTGCTTAAACCAAAAGATTTAGAATAACAGTTACAATTTAATCAGGTTACTACCAAGCAGCAATAATTGCAGCAGAATAAATAAAACTGAGTTCTTTTAAGAAGAGGCAAAAGCAAAATAAAGAAGGAGAAAACACAAATACATTAAAAGCAGATTAACTTTTTTTTTTTGTTAGTAACGTGCAAGGAGAGATGAAGGAAGAACCTAAGTGGGTTGGCCTTCTCAAATCTTCTCTCTGTATTATGTAGAGTGAACACTAGACTCAGGATATGATCTCACTGTATTTGGTTAAGTGAGCAAATGAGATGGAGTCAGGAGGAGTGTTTAAATAGAGACTTACAGGAGGGGAGGACAATTCCAGAGCCACCAACACTAACACCAAAACAAGAACAGGGAGGGCGGATGGTAGAAAGAAGAAGAAGAATAAGTACAGTTGTAGAGATTACAGAGATATTAAATCAAAATGCAGACAAAAAATGAGAATAAACACTTATCTTTTCTCTATATCGCAGCTGTCAGTAGGTCAAGCTCTCTGCAGCATCCTGAGCAACAGGTATAGCTGATTTAAAACACAGGACCGAAACTAAACAATACAGATGAAGGAATACTTTGGCTGGATTAAACTAGTTTTGAAAACTACCACTAAGAAAACAGACAAGGCTTCCAGACAAAATATTTCACTACAACTGAGGTCAACACCAAGAGAAAATACAGTTATAACACACAAGAAGAAGAATAAGTACAGTTGTGCAGATTATAGAGATATTAAATCAAAATGCAGACAAAAAATGAGAATAAACACATCTTTTCTCAATATCACAGCTGGCAGTAGGTCAATCTCACTGCAGCAGCCTGAGCAACAGATATATCTGATTTAAAACACAGGTCAGAAACCAAGCAATACAGATGCAGGAATACTTTGGCCAGATTAAACTAGTTCTGAAAACTTACTGCCACTAAGAAAACAGACAGGGCCTCCAAACAAAGGTTTTCATTACAACTGAGGTCAACACTAAGAGAATATACAGCTATAACACACAAGAAGAATAAGCACAGTTGTACAGATTACAGAGATATTCAATCAAAATGCAGACAAAAAATGAGAATTAACACTTAACTTTTCTCAATATCACAGCTGGCAGTAGGTCAAGCTGTCTGCTGCAGCCTGAGCAACAGGCTTATGTAGGTCCCTCTGGGAAACCACCAAGGCAGCAGGCCGTAGCCAGTGAGTATGGTTTATGTAGATGCTTGCCAACACACCGGGCATGTAATGGGGATGGTATATACCATGCACACATCTAACATACCTACCCAGAATGCATGCTGTACATGTGCACGTATTGTTGCTGTGAAATGCACGGCATCACAGGGGTGATGATGATGGGGTATTAGAAGGGTATACCAAGAGCAAACACCAAACTGCACAAACAAATTTAATAAGCGCTTTCGGGAAAACTTGTATCTTCCCTTCTTCAGACAAACTACTACATACCAAAACAGTTGTATAAAAACTTTTTTTAAAAAATCAATCAGTTAATGGAATTAATTGCAATTAAGAATTTAAAGCAGCAATGCACTTTTGAACATGCCCTCATTCATAAAAAATAACATACACCAGAAATAACACATTAACAACCTAAAGCTTTACAAAACAATTGTTCTAAATGCAAGGCTATTAATCTTAACCTATATTAGTTTCTTAAACTTCAACAATTTAAAAATAATAACGAATATATAACAAAATATTTTAAAAAATGTTAAACATATTAACAAAGGTGTATACACACAAATACACTTAAAATTATCTTTGCAACGCCAAATGTTTGAGCACACAGTTTGTTTCTCCTTTTTTGGTGTATTAGAAGGGTATGTCTTCTAATACCTCTAATTTTTTTACACCCACCACCTTTTTTTTTCTCCCTTTCTTCTCTTTTTTTTTTTTAGTCTTTCTATAGTAAGTAATTTTTTTATTATGCCATATTACTACCTACTTTTTATTTTTTAAATTGCCTTTGTTGTATTACTATTTTATTTTGTTTTTTGTAGTCACTTATTTTAGTGGAGCTTTTCTCCTCGGGCCTCTGCTGAAAATGGACATGCATCCAGCCAGACTAGCCCGGTCAACAAATGTAAAATAAAAAATAAATAAATAAATGTCAGACACCTGAATGATAACTAATATCATGGCTTTGCGCAATGTGTCCACAGGGAGTAGCATAATTATGGGAGGCATGGCCTAAAGTAGGGACATGTTTGGAACAACACCCATATACAGTGCAACACCAATGCATATACCTGTAGGACAATGGCAACTGCTGCAGAGATACACTATGGCATAAGGCATTACAGTAGTTCACATTATCAGCTGCAACTAGGCTGTAACATATGGTGTTCAGTGTATGGGACACTGCACAGTGACACACATGTAGGGCTTGCTTGACATGCATCTGCAAAGTGGCTGAAGGGGGGGTGTCAGCATGACACACCAGTGCACTACAGCAGGGATCCTAAGGATGCTAAGAATGGCAGTATCTGCACATACTCAGGTTCAGGACCTGTGGCAGATGTAACCCTACCCCCACAGCAATAGTGACAGCAGTGAGTGAACACCAAGGGATGTGCACATGAGTAGACCTTGCAATCATGCAGAGTAGGGGGACATGTGTATAGCAGACTGAACAAACAGTGGCAGTTGCAAATGGCCCAAGCTGGTATACCCCCACCAGGAGTAGTGACTGCTGTAGAACATGCAACAAGAGGTGCATCAAAATGTCATAGCACACATATGGCCACACGGAGTATATGCATCATGGTCAGTATCCACACATGTTACACATTCTGTAGACACTGCATGTGAAAGTACAGGACATATATCACATATTGGGCACATGTACTGTTAAGATATGCAGGGATGTGGTCCCAATGCAGATCATGGATGGGTGCATCATATCAGGGAGGGTGTGTAACCCCCCCATAGCCATGGTATGCTCTGATGCTTGTTAGTGTAAGAGTATTGGATTGGTCATACATGGTCCACTGATGTTGCTAACTGTAATCAGCCATTCACAAATGACATCTGTCCACATATCATCCCAGGTATGTGCTGCTGAAAAACATAGGGGGTGTGAGCATTAAAGCTGACATAACTGACACAGTACTACACATTCTGCAATGGGTTTTACATCTGTGAGGTGTGGGGCACAGTACATGGCAGGGTGCAGAACAGGTGCACAGCAATAATGTGTACATGGGTGCAGTGGTATCCAGGGGAAGGGGAATCACCTAGTGACACAGTACATGCATCACACACATGTATACTGTTGTTAGCATGGATTGACTATAGCTGAACTGCATGCTGTTGTGTACCATATGTTCTGCATGTTGACAGATGGGTAATAGGAGGACTGTGTGGAATATCATTTTGCAACCTCACCTGTGTGTGTGTGTGTGTGTGTGTGTGTGTGTGTGTGTGTGTGTGTGTGTGTGTGTGTGTGTGTGTGTGTGTGTGTGTGTGCATCCTGGTGGTTAGTTTGTCTGTAGCATCACTCTGGTGAAGTGGATGGAGGTTGATGCATGTAGAATGCATATGTGCATGTGTGTGTGTTTGTGTGGGTGGCCATGTATGCACATGTGAGATTGTGGGGTGTTCATACAGCAGTACCTCTCTTTGGGACCGTGCAGTACATGGACATAGACTGCCACATTATACACCCGGAATAGCCGTCTTGTTTGTAATCACAGGACAGCTGATAGTATAATATGGTCTGTAGCATGGAACAGACATTGAGAGGGAAGGTAGACAACAGGTACACCATTAATATTGCATTCAGCAGAGAGGTCACCTACAATCCACATATGCAGCACTACAGATGCATTGGGGAAGTACTAGTCAACACCAGGGAGTGTCTCCAAGTATTACTGTTGTCGCATGATAGGCTGACTGAGCAGCATAGCTGGCATGTACTGAGCATTACATACATGTGCCACATGAGTGCATGATTTTATGGGTAGAACATAGTAGCCCACACATATATGGGCCATGCTCATGATGTCCGGACATAAAGAGGGTGCATACCGAATGACAGCAGTGAGGCCATGTAAAACCACTACACACAGGTCAGGCAGGTAATATAGTAACAGGTCTTGTGGTGTGACTGCTTGTGTAGGAATTTAGAGGACTGATATGTTAATGAGTGGTATCAATGTGTGTATGTTAACAAGTGTGATGCAGGATGGGGTACCACATGGACATACAAGTGGGACTGTCTGCAAAGCCATGGATAGGTAGGTTTTACGGACGTGTATGTGTGTGTGTGTGTGTGTGTGTGTGTGTGTGTGTGTGTGTGTGTGTGTGTGTGTGTGTGTGTGTGTACTGTTAGGCAATGCTGTACAGGTTTTAAAGTGCGTTTATTGTTTTCCCCCACAGGTGGGGAGGTGGGTCAGGGTCACTCCTGCATGCATTCTGATGTTGGTGTCTATACAAACACCGAAGATGATGATAGTGCTGTTGTGGCACAGGTGGGGTTGTCAGGGGCCAACACTGTGCCAGTATTTGACATCCCTCTTTCAGCCACCCCAACCCCGCACACAGTTTCAGTGCCTATACATACCCCATCACTAGTGACCATAGCGGAGAGACAGCTGGCGTTTGGTGGCAGTGTACAGGAAAGTGTGGTAACCATGCCTAGTGTGTCTGGTCACAGCAGGCATAGCCAGATGTCCGGCAGGGCACCACATAGACGGATGCCCCACGGTGCTCATGGTAGGGCCACTGTACATCATGCTCCTGGCAGAGGTGACATAGCTGGTACCAGCAGGTGCATGTTTTTGGCTGTGATGGCGACGCAGGCATGTATGGAATGTTACAGAAGACAGGGCCTGAGGCTTCAGAGGGCTGCTCTCACATCTGTAAGTGACAATTGTGGACTGTCTGGTGCCATCTGTGCTTATACCGAGCTCATGGATAGATGGCATGGTGAGATGATGGCCCTCATCAGCCATAGTGTGTCTGTGCTTCGTGTGGTGGGGATGCAGCGATGGCTGCGTGGATGTGGGCCAGCAACACCAACAGCCGACAGTCAACATGGACATGCTAGGACATCAAGAGGCTCCTGTAGTGGCAGTACCAGCCCCAGCAGTGCAGGGGGGTTCTGTCACCACCACACCACAGCGGGTCGCGTGCACATGGTCCTGGCCAGTCCCAGGAGGGGCCTGGCACCAGTGGATATTTGTCCTCAGCAGGTGAAAGTAGCACACCAAGGAATGTACCTGGACGTGCCCATGGAACCCCTGGCAGGCAGAATCCACATGTCCGTGGCTGGAGGCAGTGAACTGCTCACCCTGCCATGTATGGTCTGCAGCTGTCCATAAACACCTTTGTTTGGCAGACACACGACAGAACTTTGTGCATGCATACCCACACACTATACAAACACATCTAGGGCAACCCCATACCTACACACACCGCAGCACCATGCCCAGCTCAGTGCAGTACACCCCTCACCAACACACAAGGTGTCAAATGTATGGCCCACCCTCGGCCTCTGGCAAACCAACATCACACCCTGTGCATATGATGATACCTGTGCCACATCCCTGTCATCCATACCATCAATGCAGGGACAGGCTAATTTGGTTGTGATGCACATGGTGACTGTACTATAGTGTACACAGTACTGCAGTGTAACATGTAAGGAGTAACGTGTAATGCATATATTGCATGTAGTGTAGTCGTCCAGCAATGATGCATTATAGCTGTTAGTAACACTGGTTGGTTGTGGTCTCTATAATATTAGGCATTTGTATTGTAGGTGTACTTGTGTCAGCACAAGGATGCCCTGTGCATATGATGATACTTGTGAAACATCCATGTCATCCATACCATCAATGCAGAGCTCAAAACACGAAACTAAAAACTGTTGAAACAAAACAAAAGTGTCCGACAAGCCAGGAATTCAAATAGTAGTAACGCACTTTATTTAACCAAATAACAGCGTTTTCGCTCCCGTTAATACAGAAGCTTCATCAGCAATAACAGAGTGCCAACTCATATAATTTAAACACTTCTAAGTGACGAATAGTTGATGTCACTTCCAATTAAACAATTCAAAACAGGTTTAAGGCAATATATCCTAATAAAATGTGTGTATTTAAAACAAGTATAAAAAAATAAATAAAAGTATATGTAACCCAATACATTAAAACAAGTAAACATTTACAACCTATTACCTAGTTAAATTACTAGTTTTAGGCAAAAATTTTTATTTTATTATAAACCCAGCCATGAGAGTGTATGTGTAATTTTCCTGCAACACTTCAACCAAAAAAAAGGCATTACTTAAACCATGTTAAGTGAACCAACTTTTTTTAAAATTTACTGTACAAGACAGTTCTAACCAGGTTCTACATTAATTTGATGAATAACTGTAGTGCCATTACCTAAGATAACTTCTATATTTTAAAATAGAAGCTATATTACAGCTGTCATTCAATCCAGGGTAGGAGAAGGCATCTAATTGCACTCAACTCGGATCTCTAAAATAAGGGATTAGGCGCCCTGATGTCAAATTTAACATTATCTATGCCCATAAATTTAAAGCTGTGGGCGACAACGCCCACTCTAAGCATATTTTGAGTAATCCTGGCCACAGCTTTAAATTTATGGGCATAGATAATGTTAAATTTGACATCAGGGGCGGACCGCAATCCCTTATTTTAGAGATCCGGGAGTTGGAGTGGCAGCTACAATTAGATGCCTTCTCCTACCCTGGATTGAATGACAGCTGTAATATAGCTTCTATTTTAAAATATAGAAGTTATCTTAGGTAATGGCACTACAGTTATTCATCAAATTAATGTAGAACCTGGTTAGAACTGTCTTGTACAGTAAATTTTAAAAAAAGTTGGTTCACTTAACATGGTTTAAGTAATGCCTTTTTTCTTGGTTGAAGTGTTGCAGGAAAATTACACATACACTCTCATGGCTGGGTTTATAATAAAATAAAAATTTTTGCCTAAAACTAGTAATTTAACTAGGTAATAGGTTGTAAATGTTTACTTGTTTTAATGTATTGGGTTACATATACTTTTATTTATTTTTTTATACTTGTTTTAAATACACACATTTTATTAGGATATATTGCCTTAAACCTGTTTTGAATTGTTTAATTGGAAGTGACATCAACTATACGTCACTTAGAAGTGTTTAAATTATATGAGTTGGCGCTCTGTTATTGCTGATGAAGCTTCTGTATTAACGGGAGCGAAAATGCTGTTATTTGGTTAAATAAAGTGCGTTACTACTATTTGAATTCCTGGCTTGTCGGACACTTTTGTTTTATACCATCAATGCAGGGACAGGTTAATATGGTTCTGATGCACACGGTGACTTTACTACAGTGTACCACGGAACTGCAGTGTAACACATGGTAAGGAGTAAAGTGTAATACATATATGGCAGGTAGTGTAGCTGGTTGGTTGTGGTCTCCATAATGTTATCCATTTGTGCTGTAGATGTACATGTATCAGCACGAGGATGGTCTGCAGTCATATTCCACAACAGGGTATGGCACTGTGGGAACAACATGGCTGTGACATATCTGGGGTACAGTTGAACACATGTCACAGGTTATTAAAATGGTTATTGCATGTGCCACATGGACAGGTGACCCGCTGAGGCATGTATACCCTGCAACCTGATGTATTCCCATCCACATACATGCACACTGTTACTTGGCAACACTGGGACTAGACCCCTACCTAGCTATGTAGTGATACTGAAGTGTGTGGCTGACATTGCACACACCACACAGCGTTTAGGGTGAGGTGTGTCCCAGGTTAAATGTTATATGCATAACATCCCCAGACATGTACAGTATGCTAATGGGGGATGTAATGGGTGTATATAGACAATACATAGTGTGACATACCTTTATATACACATTAACAGACACATAACAGGCAGACACACATCTGAGATACCAGGGCCTATCATTGCTATGTGCCACTACAGGGGTGTATCGCTGCAGGTGGTCATAACATTGTATCTAGCTATTTTGCAAGGAGAGATGGGTTGTTTAGGGGTTGTGTGTACAGTGGTACCCTGCCACCTGCCAGGTGGCAGCAGGCAATCTATCAACAGTCAATACTTTGGTGACCCTCAGGGTGAGAATGACATGCATCAGCCAATCCTCCAGGTGCCTCCTGCACATGGCTACTGAGGTGATCACGTTGACATGTATGCAACATGCATTACAATACATGGTTAGTGTCTGTGATGGAGACCTTTGCCCAAGCATGATCTGTTGACTGTAGTAGTGTAGTGGTGATACCCGTGGCATGTGTAAGACGCCAAAAAGATACAAACAAGGTACGAAACAAAAGTACCACAGAAACCTTGCTCCAGCAAATGAACCAAAGCAGTAATAAAACTGCTACAAAAGGCCAAAGAGTAGTTTTTCTTCTTAACGCAAGTTTATTAAAGAACATTTTCGTCTTGCTTACTAGCTTGGCTTCTTCAGAGAATGTTTAAAATCAATACAAAATGCAATTTTTATACTCCATAGAAGGAAGTGATGTCAGTGGGATGTCATAATAAACTGTTTCTTCATTCTACCGTAAACCAGCAATATATTAAACAGAAGAGGTAAAAATGTTAAAACAACATAATATCATATGAAAACAAGTATAATAATAAAAAACTATGTCAAATTACAACCATAAAACTATATGCACAATAATAAAATATATATGCAAATATTTCAGATACATCTCAGTAAAATATACAAAAAAATATATGACTTCATTAGTATAGGGCCATCTAATGAAAAAAGTATATTAAGTACAAGTGTTCCAGATGTAAATATTATAGAAAACTATTATAAAAAACTATAAAAGACTAAATTTAAACTATTCAACGTAAATAGCTTCTCAATTTCAAGACTGGCAAAATATTACAATTATCATTTAATCCTGGAAAGTGAAAAGCATCTGTCCTGAATTGCCACTCTAACTCCAAGATTTCCAATAATAATGTAATGGGACCCCCTCTAATAGATGGTTTAGTTTGGTCAATTGCCATAAACGAAAAACTATGCCCTTGATGGTCAATTATGTGTTTGGCTAGGGCATTATTTTCGTTACCATTATTAATGGCATAAATATGTTCATACATGCGATCGCGTAATCTACGATCCGTCTTTCCAATATAGAAAGACGGACAGCAATAGCATAGGGCCACATACACTACAGATTTACTTTCGCAGTTAAGGGGCATCCTTATGGTGTACTTCTTGCCCCTCACTGTGAATGTCTGACCAGACCTGGTTTTGTAACATCTGTTACAAAAACCACATGGGTACATACCCAACTTCTTATTGAAAAATTTACCAGCAGAATCCCTCTGTAGTAACTCTTTTAAGTTCCTATTTCTTTTAAAAACAAATTTAGGAAAGTGACCAAATTTCTTAATTAAATTAGGATTACCCAAAATAAAATCCCAATTCTTCTGGATAATAGTGACTATTTCACTAGAATCAAAGCTGTATGTGGTCACATAACTAAGAGTTGGGTCAAAAGTAGTTCTTTCCTCAATACTCGAGTGGTCAGTGACTAAAAAGTCTTCGTTAATGGATGTTAATGAGACATTAGATTGTGAGTCAGTATCTAAAGTTACATTAGATAGAATTGCCTTGAAAAAACCGTTAACCCTTTTTGATTTTACTTCGTAAAAGATTTCGTTAATAAATTTTGCTGGATATTTTCTTTTCAGAAACATATCCGTTAATAGGTCACATTCTTCATAAAAATGTTCCAACGTACTGCACATCCTTGCTGCTCTAACAAATTGCCCCTTGACAATAGCCTTCTTCTGTCTAAGGGGGTGATGGCTAGAAAAATGCAAGAATGAATTGCAGTACGTTGGTTTTCGGTGTATCTTTGAAACAAACAAGCAAGATTGAGAATCCTTCACCAATTTTACGTCTAAATAATCAATACTTGACGTTGAAAAGTTATAGGTGAATTTCAAAAATTCTGAGGTGTTATTAATGGCAGACACAAAAGTGTCGGCCATTGTACTGTTACCTTCAAATAAAATGAAGATATCGTCTAGATATCTCGTGTAGAATCTAATGGGTTTTACAAGGTCAGTTGAGGAAAAAACATAATGTTTTTCCCAGTAGCTCATGTAAAAATTAGCCACCGATGCTCCGCAAGGAGAGCCCATGGCTACTCCTTGTTTTTGCAAAAAGTATTTTTTGTCAAACAAAAAGTAATTCAAGGACAACACTATGTCTAGAATTTGAGTAATGACGTCAATCTCATTTTTCGGAGCCCCTAATTCTACTAAAAGAAGGGCAATCCATTCAAGGGCTTCGTGGTGAGGAATCGAAGTGTACAAGTCAACCACATCAACAGTGAGGAAATTAACATCACTGTTGAAGGGTTGACTGTTAATAGCCTCCAAAAAAGTCCAGGAGTCCTTACAAATCGCAGGTAAATGTGCAACGTACTTAGACAACAGTTTATCAACAAGCCTAGCACAAGAATATGTCATTGAAGACCTTCCATCAATTAAAGCCCTCATTGGTGGATTCTCTAAGTCCTTATGTACCTTTGGTATGCCGAACATAACAGGTATTTTTGGCATTGTCATATCAATAAAGTTATAAGTATATAGATCTATTTTACTTTCGAGAAATAAATCACGAAAGTATCCTCTCATTCTGTTATGTGCCCTTTGTATCTCGTTAAAGGATGCTTCGGCATAAGCAGGTGACTCCAAAATAGAATACATTTTTTCTTTATAAATGTGTTCGTCAAGTATTACCAGGCCTCCCCCCTTGTCAGGTTTAAGAAGCCTAACTGGCGTGTTACAAAGATTTTCAAGCATTTGCATTTGGGCTTTTGTTGTATTAAAACCCTAATGTGAACGCTTCGTAATCCTGTCATTAAATAAGTGTCTCAAATCCACCTCACAAGCCTGTTCAAATGACAATAAAGAGGGGTTTAGAGGTGGGTTGAAAACACTAGGAAGTTTTAAAGAATGAGACAGGTCAAGAGTGTCAGATTCACTATTAAAGAACAGTTTTAAATTAAGCTTTCTAACAAAGCATTTCAGGTTTATAAGTTCTCTTGATACATCTCCAAATCTACTAGGTACAAAAGTGTACCCATGCGCTAACATTTCTATAAGTTCTTCGGGTAAATGGAGGTCGGTAAAATTATAGATTTTAAAATCACCATCCTGGTTCAAAAGGATTTTTGGGCCTTGTTGAGGTAAAAGAATGTTAGTAAGGTTAAGGTCATCCTGGAATCTAGTTAGAGTCTCTCTGTTGTCAATTAGTCCAATATTAGAGGTCAATTCCAGTTCTGTCTCCTGTTGGGCCGTTGTCGTGGATTGCGCTGGCCTAAAAAACTGTTGTTGTAAGAGTTGTTGTTGCCTTTGTTGTTATTGGCGTTTAAACCTTTAATTCTATTACTGCGCCTTGGACCCATATTGGAGTTGTTAAAGGACTCGTCATCCACTAAGTCCTCATTGTTATTATGCAAATTAACATCAGTTTCATCAAGATTAACAACGCGATTCGTTCCACCAACAACAACCTCTTTTTGCTCAGAGAACTGGAGCTTAGGGTAAGCATTATCACTTTGATACGCTTGCCTATCTCTCACAAGTTTTTTAGCTTTATTCTGTTTAAGCTTGACCAGCATTGCCTCTATGCTAGTCAATGTGCGATCATAGTCCACTTTAAACATAGAAAAGTTTAAATCATCCTTCAATTGTTTGTCAAGTGAATCAATTTCAGTTAACAATTGCTCCACCTGGAGCCCGTAATGTTTAATAATAAGCTGGAGCAATTGTATTCCTTGCATTTGAAACAATTCCTTGAGTTCACTAAAAAAAGACTGGTTATTGAGTAAACCAGATGGTGCAAACGAATTCCTTAAGCCTTTCGGTACCAGTCCCTCATGTATACATTGCTTAAAATATGCTGATTCTAATTGTAGTTTTTTTAGTTTTAAAACTTTACTATCAAAAAGTTTCAGCTTATCTGAAATTGTAGTAGTATTATCTCTAGAGTTTCCCGTATTGACAGTATTTGCGGTTGTAAAAATAAATGCTTCAGTGTTCGACATCCATGCCGCTATGTTGGATAAGTTACTTACATTGTTAGTCATGCCGGTAGTAATAGTCCCTCCGCTCGTTTGCGCGGCATTGGGGTGACTCAAGCGACCATTCAAACCAGAAGTACTTGGTCTAGATATGTTTGAAACAACATCCACGAAACGTACGCTTGTATTGGGACCTGCATTAGTGCCACCTTCGTTTAGAACAGACGACGAGGCAGGAAGCGGTTGTGCTGCCGGAATGTGGTCATCAGCTGAAAGTATAGCAACAGTAGATGTTAAAGACAAACCACTTGTTACTGAACTGATGCTGTTCGCGGTAACATCCCTTCTTTCAACCACATCAAGTCTAGCATGTAGCTTATCAAGCTTTTCCGACAAAGATGCTAGAATTACGGACATTTTAGTAATAGGATCCGGGTTGTCATCCAAACGCCCGTTGGTGGTTAAAGTTGAAAAAATCTGCGGGGTGCTGGGGCTGTCAGGTCTTTCCGTGGCCATCAGACAAACCAGTGTAAGACGCCAAAAAGATACAAACAAGGTACGAAACAAAAGTACCACAGAAACCTTGCTCCAGCAAACGAACCAAAGCAGTAATAAAACTGCTACAAAAGGCCAAAGAGTAGTTTTTCTTCTTAACGCAAGTTTATTAAAGAACGTTTTCGCCTTGCTTACTAGCTTGGCTTCTTCAGAGAATGTTTAAAATCAATACAAAATGCAATTTTTATACTCCATAGAAGGAAGTGATGTCAGTGGGATGCCATAATAAACTGTTTCTTCATTCTACCGTAAACCAGCAATATATTAAACATAAGAGGTAAAAATGTTAAAACAACATAATATCATATGAAAACAAGTATAATAATAAAAAACTATGTCAAATTACAACCGTAAAACTATATGCACAATAATAAAATATATATGCAAATATTTCAGATACATCTCAGTAAAAAAATTCCTGGCTTGTCGGACACTTTTGTTTTATACCATCAATGCAGGGACAGGCTAATATGGTTCTGATGCACACGGTGACTTTACTACAGTGTACCACGGAACTGCAGTGTAACACATGGTAAGGAGTAAAGTGTAATACATATATGGCAGGTAGTGTAGCTGGTTGGTTGTGGTCTCCATAATGTTATCCATTTGTGCTGTAGGTGTACATGTATCAGCACGAGGATGGTCTGCAGTCATATTCCACAACAGGGTATGGCACTGTGGGAACAACATGGCTGTGACATATCTGGGGTACAGTTGAACACAAGTCACAGGTTATTAAAATGGTTATTGCATGTGCCACATGGACAGGTGACCCGCTGAGGCATGTATACCCTGCAACCTGATGTATTCCCATCCACATACATGCACACTGTTACTTGGCAACACTGGGACTAGACCCCTACCTAGCTATGTAGTGATACTGAAGTGTGTGGCTGACATTGCACACACCACACAGCGTTTAGGGTGAGGTGTGTCCCAGGTTAAATGTTATATGCACAACATCCCCAGACATGTACAGTATGCTAATGGGGGATGTAATGGGTGTATATAGACAATACATAGTGTGACATACCTTTATATACACATTAACAGACACATAACAGGCAGACACACATCTGAGATACCAGGGCCTATCATTGCTATGTGCCACTACAGGGGTGTATTGCTGCAGGTGGTCATAACATTGTATCTAGCTATTTTGCAAGGAGAGATGGGTTGTTTAGGGGTTGTGTGTACAGTGGTACCCTGCCACCTGCCAGGTGGCAGCAGGCAATCTATCAACAGTCAATACTTTGGTGACCCTCAGGGTGAGAATGACATGCATCAGCCAATCCTCCAGGTGCCTCCTGCACATGGCTACTGAGGTGATCACGTTGACATGTATGCAACATGCATTACAATACATGGTTAGTGTCTGTGATGGAGACCTTTGCCCAAGCATGATCTGTTGACTGTAGTAGTGTAGTGGTGATAACCGTGGCATGTGGTGCATACAGTGTGACATCTCCTATATGTGCCTGTTCTTACAAAGCTGGGTAGACATGTCAGTGTCAGTCAAGCTTAGGTTGCCTGTACATATCCTAGCTGGATACCTGCCATCTGCACATCTGTACTCCCTGTACAGACTTGACAGTCATCAGCTTGGCAAGTAACTATGCAGTAGGATGAGTGTGTTGACAGATAGATGTTTGACAATATGTATGCCATAACTACATGTCAGAAGCCCTCACTAACATGTGCTGTAGAGACGGTAGTTTACAGTTACATTTGGCATGTCAGATCATTACCCAGTAAGGGGTATATACTGTGACACAGCTCACACATCAGGGTTACAACAGGGAGGCCTCAGTGTCCAGCTATGCCTGCAGGTGTGCCTGTTGTCAGTACTACATTTAGCACTCTGCTCTTGCCTGGGTAAGCACTGTCAACAGTAGTACTGCCATGATACACTACATGTCAATGTGACAGCACGTACCCTGGACTAATACCCCTGTATGTAACAGATTCACATGGATAACACTGCTGTACAGGCCACATATATGCCTGTGTCCCACAAATGACACTTACACCCCTTCCTACTGTAATGACAGCATTTAGGCGCATGTATTGTACATGTCATTACATACACTTATTACAGATGTGAGTACCCTGCTATGTTATCAGACTGGGTGGTGAGAACTGGTTACCAGGGCTAAACCATGCTTAGCAGGTATCAACATTGCTCCAGTATAACAGCTAAGCTGACTTGCACACTGGTAAGCGATGCCTGCACTGTGTGAGTGCTTGTACATTTACCCATAGCTTAGCACTGCTTAGCTTCAAGCAAACCCACGTAAACCCACTTAAAGCTGCTCAAAACCACTTTAACCACTCTGTATCTGAAGACTCTTGTTCTGCCCAGCAACAAAATAAACAACCCTTGCAGGTCTTGAACCCAGGACCCTGTACACTACAGTCACAACACTTAACCACTATGCCATGACCACTGTGAAGACAGCTATTGTTTTACCATAACAGCTGTCAATACACATATTGTGTAGTATTGAACAATTGCCTTTACTTCCTAAATTGTGTAGTCCTTGTTATTAATATGACTGTTGCATCACATATGTTTTTTTATCATAATGTACACATAGCAGATACATACTGTGAGTTACATCTGGGAGGGTATACACAACCGTGAGATTTACACATGGCAGAAATATGGTTATATACAAATAATAGGTCTATATATGTCTACATATAGATGCACATGTATACTCATACATATGTCTGTATACACATCTGTATAGTGCAACATGTATATGACCATGTGCGTGTCTCTTCATATGTACATATATGTATATATAGATAAGTTTACCTTTATAACAGCAAAATACAGTAGTGCGATTCCTCATATGAGCGAATCAGAACCACGAAAATGAAAACAGCGACAGTTGAAATGTTCAGAAATCAGCAAATCAAAAAGCAGATTCACTGATTTCCTTACATAAATGTTGACAAAAAAATTTAATGAAGTGTAAAGCAGGGGGGCAAGCCCACCTGCACCCCCCATGTGGGGAGATAAGCCCCCCACACCCCCCTACTTTAATATTCTAACTCCAAGATCACACTACAGTGGGGAAAGGGACCCTTTTCCGATCCCCACTATAGTGCAATCTGCCCCAAATTGTTGAATGTGCAATGAGCGAATGTCACTGTGCATTCGCTCATTGCACATTCGAACCTTTTTCCATTCGGTGTTTGCAAACTTTGCAAACTGCCTTTTGGACAATTGCTGTCCGCCCTTGTACAATACGCACACATGAAGGTAAACCATTTAGATACCTAGCAAAACCAAGTCTGACTCCTCTAAGAGAAGGAAACCAGTTTGGTGGACCCCTGCAATAAACAGGCTATACAATAGAAGGAGGAAACTAGTTCAGAAAAAAGCAAATCCCAAGAAGGAAAGACATCCCTGATCAGTATCAGTAAACTAAGGTCCCTCATGAAATCATCCAAGGTTAACTTCAAAAGAAAAATAGCCAAGGATTCAAAAGATAACCACAAAGCCTTCTTTAGCTATGTTTAGAATCTAAGTGGCAACTCGCAGATATGAACTGAACTAGTGCAAAATAGCACAAAATATACTGAACCTACTGATCTTGCCAACATCCTGGCAGATAGATTCAGTGCAAATTTCACCCCCCCCCGCTCACCTCCAAAAGGGCCCACAACAATACCGGAAAAGTGTAGTGTCCTAAAAATCACAGATGCACAGGTGAAAACAGCCCTTTCAAAAGCCAAAAACACAGCATCAGTGGGACCAGATGGTGTCCCAGGTTGAGTCTTGCACGAACTACAGAATGAACTAACCCCCCACCTAAACACGCTGTTCAACCTCAGCCTCTCCACAAGCTATATGCCCATAGAATGGAGCACAGCAATGGTTATTCCTCTCCACAAAGGAGGAGCCACAACTGACCCTGGTAACTATCGCCCCATAAGCCTGACTAGCCTGGTCTGCAAGGCTATGGAGCACATCATCATGGAACTCATTAACAAAGACATTGGGAACCTCTAAACACTTTACCCGACCCAGTTTGGCTTTGTTAAGGGCAGATCATGCCTACTAAACCTGGTTGACTTCTTTGACACAGTCACCAAGGCCATAGACAAGGGAAAGGTGGTTCACACAGCCTACCTTGACCTCGCCAAGGCTTTCGACACCATTCCCCACTCATGTATTACAGAAAAACTCACCAGTCTGAACATAAACCCCTATGTCATGAGATGGGTTGCCAACTGGCTTACAGACAGAACTCACACGTTAAGAATAGCGGGCTCCAGGTCCGACTCTTAACCAGTCACAAGTGGTGTTCCACAAGGCTCGGTCCTGGGACCCCTACTGTTCGGCATATACTTCTCAGAAGTACAGGCAAACACAGGAGGACTATGGCTAACCAAGTTCACCGATGACTGCATACTGGGAGCCATAATTGACTCTCCGGCTGACACGGACATCCTTCAAAAGGGCCTTACTGAGACAGACACCTGGTGTCAAAGTCATGGCCTCAAGCTAAATGCCAAAAAATGCATAGTCATCCTGTTTGGGAAAAACAAAACACCCACAAATTACCACATAGGTGGCAGCCCCCTTACTACAGAAGAGGTAATAAGAGATCTGGGGACCCAGGTAGATAGTAATCTCCTTTTTGACAATCATATTGCCAAAGTAGTTAAAAAGTCCTTCTATGTGACCCATCTAATTACTAAAGGGTTCCTATCTAGAAATAAAGAGGTTATAGTGCCCCTCTACTCGTCACTCATTAGACCCATCATAGAGTAAAATGCCCCATTTGGGATGTACCTCACAAGACACTTCCAACAGCTGGAAAGACCACAAAAGTGCCTCACCAAGAGGATTACTGGCCTCAAACGTATGCCCTATGCAGCCCGAATGAAAAAACTCCGGCTGTACTCAGTGGCATATCGCTTACTCAGAGTTGATCTCTGCCTGACTTACAAAGCCATGTCCAACTCAGAATTGATGGACATGCTCCACCGAAAGAAGTACAAGTCACTGCGAGCCACGCGCTCTAGTGAGCTAAACATCGCCACAACAATAAATAGAACATGCTGGAGGGATCGATTCCTGTCACAGAGACTCCCTATGCTTTGGAACAACATTCCAATTACATCAGGTAGAACCCGTCACTAACACTCTTCAAGAGAAACCTTGACGAGTGGATGGGTAACAGAAAATATACCCCTGGGATCACTTCATTGGCTCTGCTTGACAGAGGATCAATTAATTAATCAATGGGGTGGCGAAAGCCATCACACTCTGGCTAGGCTTATAAATGCCCTCCAGCAGATAGCCTAGTACCTACCTATGAACCTATGTATATATAGATATGCATACATGTACATATATGTATACATAGCTATATATGTATGCAAATCCTATGTGTACAGATATGCCTAGTTATGTTGGTATATATGTAGATATCTATAACTGTATGTGCATACGTATCTTTTCTGATATATCTACTACTGTCAAAATATATGTAGATATCCATAGGTATATGTGCATATGTATCTCTATCTGTATATGTGTAGACATATTCCTCTGTATATGTATATATGAGTGTTTATATGTATATCTATGTACATATACATATCCATATATGTATGTTGATATGTAAATGTGTATATATCTATATAGATATCTGGATAATTATATATACATATATTTTCACCATATGTCCTGAACATGGAGTTTAGCCCTACTACAGCCCCTATAGTCCCAACTTCATAATGCAAGGAGATGTCAGGTATGTATAGCAGGTATATTTGTAGACTATTGCTACTGTAATAGGGACTGTCTTCACAGACATGGTGTGTGTGTGTGTGGGAGGTCACATCTGCTTTTAACATGTGTGCCATTGTCTACTGACAGACATCTTAAGGACATCATAGTACAGTACCACTGCTAGAACGTAATGCTCCTCTGGACTAAAATAGAGATATTGGCCAATATATGTGGACAGTCTGACACACTCTGTACAGTCTAGAGGTATACACAGAACCCCTTAGTGCAAGACATGTGGACCAAGCCTGACAATGTAGATGTTAACACCCATGTAGATGGGTATAACATGTAACTACTGATATACATTTGCCCCCATAGGTTATGCATTCACACACCTTTGTCTGTCCTGACACATAATAACTGCTGGTACAGAGGTGCCATTGCCACAAACTACCCACTAGATATTGCCATACATCTGTACAGCATCCCACTGCTCTGTCTGACATACATGACTGGTGGCCCAGCAAGAGTACATCTGGCAAGTATCTGGACATGACATCTCACTGGGTAAGTACACTAAGTTGCTAGGCATGTAACAAGGCACTGTGCAGGCTACAGACAGACTGGCTCAACACTAGCCTACTTTTCCTGTGGGGGAATGCACATGTACCTGCACTTATAGCAGGCTCTACAGGCATGTCACAGCACAGGGTAACATAAACCTGTGTGAAAGTGCATAACCACAACCAATGTGAACACAACCTCAGCCACAAATGGTAAGCTAGAGTAATATTACAGTATATAGACTATCTGTTCAACACCATCCTCATATGTGCCACTCACACACTAACCCTACCTATACTGGGTCGCTACACAGTGTGGCCCGATGCCTGTCTGTGGTATGGGGCATGTGCGTATGGCCCTACAAACATGTAAGCCGATAGGGTAACATACAGTGGAGCAGCATGTAACATCATATAGAACAGGACCAAGAACAATGACATCTACCAGTCTCTACACAGGCCAACATACATATTAACAATATACACACTGTTGACAATCACCATAAGTACACAGACCTCATTACTGTACACACAACCACAGAATGTCCAGTTTATGTCCTCAAATATAACCCCTACTATACATAACATGTGTAGCAGTCTGATACCTCACTGGCTTATCAGATATGATGTCACTAATTATGGTGTACAGCACATATGAACCTCTTACTGCATGACTTATGTACAAAGGTTGACAGAGTTGTGGCTGGAGACACATACACAGGGCCAATATTGACATGCTGCTGTGATAACCTCATACATTTACTGTTGTAACAGGGTTTGTTGCAACATATGTCCTATGAGGGATATGAAGTTATTAACTCTCATGGCTGTCACCATCTACAGACTGCAATCCTCACACTACCTTATGCAGTTTACAGATAGGTGTTTTGTGGGTAACATATGAAACAAATGGCACCACACACTGCCCAGTCTGCAGATGACCCTACATATGGGGGTTTCTCATAAACACAGCACTGACATGGCAGGTATTAAAACATGTAGGACAGCCATATCCGCACACACCCTGTTAAACCAACATTACTCCAAATGCAGTACAGCAGCACTTATAGTCTGTAGTCAGGTCAGGCACATCCCCATCCTGTGTGTTGGCCTGTTTCCACAGTGTATGTTGTTAGAGGTAAATCCCCAATCCATCTGAGATGCTGTTTGCCAAACAACATATCGAGTTCCTGCTCACAGTGAATGAAAAGGCCCAACACCAACATGATGTTCCTAGATATTGGAGTGTGTTTCCATGCAATTGGCTATGGGAATGTTACCACAACTGTTCCACATGCAATCAGCTAGAGGAGGGCTGCAATTCGTGCAGAGGCCATCAGCTGATCATGAGCATCATTTAAAATACACATGCTGCTGCCTAAGCAAAGCAGGTGTAAATCTCCACATCCACCAGAGAGGGAGTGAGAGAGCCAGACAGAGGCAAAGAAAAGTCAGGGGGGATTGGGAGAGTAAACATTAAGCATATTTGTGTCACACACCTACCAGTACAGGGTATCAAACCCCTGATGACTATGTAGTGCTCTCACATGTCTATGCAGTTGTTGGATGCACCACATAGGTTACATGTTGAGGAGCCCTCAAAACGTATATGTGATGGTGAGTGACATCTGCAACAGGGATATGGTAGCTGTACGGTAGGTGTAGTACACGTGCCTGTCTGCATGAACAGGTGTCAGCGTCAACACAGCCACACTCTCACAGGGTGCACACACACTGACACACTTTGCATGGCCAGGAATACAGCTCATTACTAGTGAGATTGCCACAACACAGTACTGTGCAGGTATCACATGCACCACAGGGGTCATACGGAGGTTATATGGGCAAAGGGTATGTGGAGGTGTCTGACATCAGACAGCATGCTTCAGTATGCCAATGGGGGTTGTAGTGAATGTGAATGTGGTCATATGCATCATACAACACACAGACAGACACAGGGTGCCAGTACTGACATGCATGGGTGCATTGCTTCATGGGTGTATAGTGGTCAACTGTGCCAGATGGCTATATAAGGCTAGGTGATGGGTATACCTTGGCATCAGGCCACATGACAATGGTCTGTATAGTGGCTCAGGGGTGTAGTGTCTGGAGTTGCCCAGATTTGGATTTGGTGGGTATTGTATTCACCATCCATTCAACTGGGTGACTATTGCGTGTGGCCAATGCTGTGCATTGTTTGCCATGTATGTGTTCCTTAGTCCATGACATGGATGATGTCTGGGATGTCCACACCTCACATATGCATGTAAAGTGACATGTGGAACTGTACCTGGGGTGTCTGTCCCATGTTGTGTACACAGATTATCATCAGATGTGCCAGTCCTGGCCTCATGTGGTGGGAACTGTTAATGGACAGCAGGTTGGCCCTGCACCTACATTAATAGCATGATACTGGTATTCCTTGGTGTCAGTGGCATCTGTCCATACAGAGCATGTTTTTCAGGCATGGTATGTCCATTGTGGGTCACATTTGATGGCACCATAGGTGTTGCAGGTGTCCAGTGGGAACATGAGGAAGGTGCACTGTCAGCATGTACATGCCTATTGGACTGATGGACTGGGTGCCATGTCCTTTGCAGCCCACTGCAATTTGAATTGTAATGAGTGTGACTAGCCTAAAATGCATTGTTTCCTACATAGACATAGAAACACACACAAAACATCCACAACTGCCATGTGTGGAAATAGAACCCCTACTAGAGCTCTATATCACACTACAGCATGAAGCTGTTATAGGACGTGCCATGGGGGTTACCGGAGTACTCTTTCCCCAAAGGTTTATTTCACAGTGAATGACATCAGCAGCCTTGCCAAAGTAGGGCATTTGAATTTTAGTGAGTGTGCCTAGCCTAAAAAGCAGCGTTCTCTACACAGAGACACACACACACACACACACACACACACACACACACACACACACACACACAAACACATACACAATTTCCATGTCTTTGATTATAACTCCTATCTAACTAGTGTTTCACGCTACAGCAGGATGCAGTTATAGGAATCGCCACAGAGATTACTGGGCTACACCTTTCCCAAAGGTGTATTTCACAGTGAATGACATCAGCAGCCTTGCCGCAGTGGGGCATTTGAATTGTAGTGAGTGTGACTAGCCTAAAAAAGCATTGATCTCTACACAGACACACACACACACACACACACACACAGTTGCCATGTCTTGGATTGGAACTTCTAACTAACTAGTTTATCACACTGCAGCAGTATGCAGTTATAGGACATGCCATGGAGATTATTGGGCTACACCTTTTCTGAGGGTGTATTTCAAAGTGGATGACCTCAGCAGGCTTGTCATAGTAGGGCTATGGGGACAGCAGTGTGTGTGCATGGGCCATAACCCATTCATCTAGAGGTTGACACACCACATGTGGGCACACGCAGGGTTATATTCCACAGGTACATGTATACAGCTGCTAGATGACTACTTCCTTGTACAGTCATGTTGCACAACTAGCACTTACACCACATAGTCTGTAATGCTGATGGATACCGGTGGCTAATGTCTACCGTGAGTGGCATTTACACTTCATATGGTTGTAGCCATTTGGTTGTGTGCTGGGTGGGACAGGCCTCATAATGGATGGCTCCTAGTCACAGTCACTCTCTTCTGCAGATCTATGCACATCTACTTTTGGCTTATTATAGTGTGTTGTCCTTGGATATGTCTCTGTATTCCTATCCACTGTGTGTGCAAGGCATGACTGGTGCATACTGAGGAGTGTATGCACTAACATCTGCAAATGCCAGATATGTATGGCCGACTGTTGTTTGCAGACATGGGCTTCATTTAAGTGTGTGAGCATGCCCGTTATGACCTTTCAGTATGTTGTTGTCTGACATTGCCTTCATTTCTCTAAGTGTGTGGACATGCCCAGTATAGCTTTCTGTATTGAATGTGTGGATCGATTCCAGGTAGTTTGCACTCCAGTGCAAACCTTTGTGCTGTACACCTACAGGTAGCAAACTGTTTCTGCAGTGTATCCCTCAATCATTTGGCAATATGGGGACAAACTGTGCATAGAGAATGGTGTTTATACTGTTGGTAATTGTGTCTGTACTGCTTCAGCTGCATAGTACTGCTGTTAGCAGAGATATTTAGACATTTGTACTGATGCACTGTGATGTTTTCTGTACTCATGTACTGTCAGGTGGACATTATTGCTCACACTGATGTCTTGGGAGACAAGGGTGACTGCAGCTGTGTCCGGTATTGTGGGCAGACACCTACATATTCATGGTAAGTTATGCCATTCTGGAGGCGGAGCTGCAGACACTTGCTGGTGGGTCTGTGTATCCAGTTCAGCACCTTGGTATAGTGCTGGCAGAGGATCCCATACTTGTACACCCATCAACATGACAGTATGGCCTTATCTTGCTGTGGCAATACCTCACAGCTGTACAGATTTGCACAGGTTACCCAGAGGCAGGGGCCATGGGTCAGGACATTACCCTTATTGTAGTGTACGGGCAGGTATGTAGCCACCCATTAATGTGTTTGCAGCCAGGGATAGTGTGTGCACACAGCTTGGTGTTGGACCCTGCACATTCCATGCTGTCCATGCTCCCACCCCCCTCTGTTATTTTAACATCTTAAATACATTATACATACATTCTTTGATACTTTCCCTAGGGGAATCACCCCATCACAGGTGTATGTTAGTGTTGGTCCACAGTTCATGCAGTGGGACATGCTGGACATGTTACTGTGGTTTGTCCACATGGCCTTGCATATGGCTTATGTGGAGTGTGTTATGTTGTTATTTGGGTGTCCATGACATAACATGCATTGGCAGTACGTGTGAGACACAGGCCTTTTGCAGAGGCCTGTGGGCTATTAGGTGTTGCTGTGGGCCAGATGTGGCAGGCCATTGCATTCTGTCAGTCCTACAGTCTCAGACCACCATACAGTATATTCCCCTGGGGTGACAGGGTAGGTGTGATAGATGTTTATGCCAATACCTTCTATCAGTCTTGATCAGGTGGTGTGGATGTTGGCAAGGTGCTACCTAGAGCTAGGGACACACCTGCATGGGACACTTTCACTACCTGCTGTATTCTTCAGCTATTGCCATATATAGGTGGGGTCATATTGTTCCCATTTTCCACAGCAGGGATATGAACCGAGAGGTACCTATGGGTGGTGTTTGCATGAGTTGGGTGCATGTGTGCTATGGACACTACTTGCATCTGACACACAGATTTGCATGGGGCATTCCAGTTATTGCTGGCATGTGCAGGTACATCAGCTGTTTCCCAATACATCAGTCCTAACTCCTTTGTGATCTGCAAGTGTTTGCGCAGACAACACCGGTATCCTTTACTACAGGACCAGTTGTTGCGATGCATATCTGTATGTAGAATTCCAAGGGTGTCTCCATTTCACACTGATACAATATATACTGTATGTCTGGGGTACTTTCCCCTGTGTACTGCTTGTATATCTAGCCCAACAGCCATGCCATGTCAGTCTTTCAGATGATGACACATATTACCACAGTACATTTACAATGGCTTACGGCTAGCATGTGTTATGCTGGTGGGAATTGTCTTTGGCACTGTAGTTGTGAGGGCTTGTCCCTGTCATCAGCAGTAGTGGGCAATGGCTACCAGGTCTTAACCTCAACATGCATACATACATACTGACCACTCTCACACAATATGATACACACACCAACCTAACACACACAGACCTGCATATTGTGGAAATGCTACAACCTATCCTGCTACCTTGGCCACCTCTGGGCATATGTGCTCCACTGGTATTATACCTACTCATACATGTTACTACATTTCTACACAGGGTTGGGGCAGGGACACACCTGACTGTTACAACATTTCTATGCTGGATTGGGGAAAGGGGCACACCTGACTGTTTCTACATGTCTACATAGGAGTGGGGGGCACACCTGACTGTTACTACATTCCTACATAGGATTGTGGGGGGCACACCTGACTGTTACTAAATTTCTACACAGGATTGGGGGAGCACACTTGACTGTTACTACATTTCTACACAGGATTGGGTTGGGACACACCTGTTTCCACATTTCTACACAGGATTGTGGGGCACATCTGACTGTTTCTACATGTCTACATAGGATTGGGGGCACACCTGGCACTTGTACACATTTGCTGTGACAGTACTGGTATGTCAGGTCCTCCATTTCATTCTGTATTCTAACCTATCCTGCTGACTAGAGGCATATCAGTGTACTACAAGTCTTAGCTTTGGTTGACCTACATATTAGTGTCTGACTAACTACCCTTCAGAACTAACAACCCACTGCCTGACCTGCTGTAGTCTGTCTGTGTAGGCTTGGGGGGAGGTTACCCATAGGCATCATTCAGAGGCCATAGCACAGCCTCTGTTTGGGTTTGTCTACACCTGTCCTGCTGGCTGAGACTGTTGTTGGGTATGTGAACCTCCCTGACTGGCATGTGTGAGTCATATGGACACACATGTCACCCAGCACATTTCCTGCAGTGAGTTTTGTCGCCCTGTGTAGTACTGGCTACTATGGAGACTCTAGTATTTATTTCAGATCTCATGGTGCCACTCTGGGTGTCTACTATCTGCTGGCATACCATTCAGCCACCTGATTCCCTTGCATGCTCACATCCATACCATAGATACAGGTAATGACACATCCTACTCCATTCAGCAACTGGTAGGTTGATTGACTTACTTTGGGGGTGTGCCAGTATTGAGGATGGTGCTGGAGGGCTGCCTCTGTTGGTTGCACATAGTACACACTCTATACATGGTTGAGCACAGGTAGTGTCATGTTTGGCATCCCTTTTACTGTATGTGCGAATCAGAAAGAGGTGTCATTCCCTGGGTCCCTACTGTGTTAGTGTATGTGCTATGCATTGCATCTTTGCCAAGGCCATGGCATACTGGGCAAACCTCCATCTGCCTACTCGGGCAGGCTCAGGTTGTTCCTCCTCTGAGTCACACTATGCCTGTGCAGGCCTTGGCATTGGTGGGGGGCTGTGTGGCCCTGCCTTGTGCTATTTCTGTTGCAGCTGTTTCCACAGGATCATATTGTGTAGCATGGCACATACCATAACAATTTGAGTACATGTAGCTAGTGAGTACTGCAAGGCTCCACCAGATGCATCCAGGCACTGGAACCATGACTTGAGCATCCCAAACACTCTATTATAAGCCTGGTCTATGCGTGTGCCTCATTATGGTGCTGTTGTTTGGGTCTGTATGCATTTCTGATGGATGTCATTAGCCACGGCTCCAGTGCATAACCAGCATCCCCCACTAGGTGACCGTAAGGGATGTCCCCATTGGCAAATCTCTGGTACAGCTGCATCAGATGCCAGATGTGGGAATCATGATAGCTTCCAGGGCAGCCCACCCACACATTCATTATAATGCCCTGGGCATCGGACATGACTTGGCAGTTGATGGAAGGAAGCCCTTGCTGTTCATGTAGACCCTACCCTGATCACTGGGTGGTACTTTGATGCATATGTGCATGCAGTCTTTAGCACCCACTACCTCAGGGTATTCTGCTATTTGGTAGAAGAGACGGGTTTTGAGGAAATATACGTGCTCACCAGCATGTGCTGACATGGCATCCAGGAACTGGTGGAATACTCTGGATGCTGATACCTGTGAGATCTGCATGATATCCCCAGTTGAGCTTTGTGAGGTACTGTTGCTAGTATTTCTAGGCCTACACATACCTTAGTATCCACTGGGATGGGTTCCCACCTGTCAGTTCAGTGTGACAGGCGTGGCTGGCACAGCTCAACAATTTGCTGTAGGAGGTCTCTGTCCACCCTATAGTGCTCCACTATCTCCAGCTCATGTAGCCCCTGATAGGTTACCCTGGGTTTGTACACTCTTCACCGTCTCCTCATTGTGGGTTGATCGACAGCATTTGCATCCTCACCACCCTCAGCCTCTTCCACATGGTGTTGTATGAGCTGTAGCCCCTATCATTTTGTTGTTTTGTTTGTTAAACGTTCCCCACTTATATACACTGGTGATGTAGAGTATGGGAAAAAACTGAGGGAAAGGTGTTTGCATAGTTTATAGCAATGTTCTGGGCTGGGCTGGTCTGCTGCCTGTGTTATTGTCTGAGTCTGATACGTTTCACTTGCCAGCTATGCTAGTTCTCCTAGATTACCTTCCTACTGCTGTTTTCCCTTCCCATTGCCTTCCTGTTTAAGCTCAGAGGTGCGCTGCACAAGCACAGTGCTCAAATGTGCACAGAGCTGCTATTTCCTGGTTTACTTTTTATTTTTTTCCTTTAAAACCTGGTGCGTGGCATGCACACCCGCTTAGGCAATGTACAGAGTGCTAGGCAACCTCAGACACACACCCTTGCCTAGATGTGCTAAGCTAGGAGCAAACCTGAGCCACAGGGCTCCAATCTCCTTACAGTATGCCTGACACACACCCCTATGATGTCAGCTAACTCCTAGGCTTGCACCAAGCTATTCCTACTCTTACACTGTTGGGAGCTGACTAGCATGCAGGGGAAATCTGGGATTCACTATCATTCCCCCCATTTGCATTGGATTGCCTGCTAATGCATAGTTTCATGTCCTACACTGAGCCTCCCCCCTTAGCAACCACTATTCACTGGCCATGTTGTCTTCTGCCTGCCATTGACTATAATGGCAGAATAGTGTTTTTAGTTAGAATGCTTATTTTAAGTTTATCCCCCCCCCGATCCCGTTTGCCCGCCGCTGCCCTATGCTTAAACAGACGAGATCAGCTAAAAAAAAATAAAAGTTGATTTTTCTTTTCATCTGTTTTCCATGCCAATGGCCTTATACTTGGCCATTGGCATGCTTTCTAAATGATATCCACCCTTAATTTGGAGCTATCATGGCTCCATTTTGGAATTTGCAGAAATGTTCTCCATTACTGGCGGAGTACATTTCTGCAGATTACACAAGTCTTGCACAGCTGGTTTCCAGCTTCCTGGATTGCAAATTCACCTCATTTGCATGGATTTCTCCTGCAAATGACAGGCGCTGAGCCAGTGCAAGACTAGTGCAGGAGCGCTCGTGCACACCCATGCAGATTATTCCTGGATCGCATGGCAGATATATTGCCTGCTGGAGCTCCTGCACTAATCCTGCATGCTAGGCAAGGCTTGCAGAATCTGGGGGTTGATGAGTTCCCCTCAGTTTACCCTGGCTTTGAGTTGACTGCAACAGAGATTGCAGACTCCCTGCACTGTGTTTCTAGCCACCCTGTAGCACTCTACAATTTCCACATCATGTAGGCTCGTCCATTTTGGATTCTTTGATTAGCATACAATTCAGCTTCTTATGCTGTAATTTGCATGCCACAGCGTTTACCTTGTTTGCACAGCTTTGTGTGGCTCTACATACAATGTAGAGCTGCTTACTGCATCCAAAACATGGGTCAATATTAAATCAGTGAACGCTTAAAAAAAGAACGCTGATTTATCGACTCTCTTTAAGCAAAAGCTGAAAATCCCGAACACTCAGAACATCGCTTTTTTTCACAGGGAAAAAATTGCTGGGCCGTTTTCAGGACTTTGCCATTTCCTCCACTGTGGTGCAATTTCGGAGTTGATATATTTAAGTTGGGAGGTTTTTATTTACTGTTTTGAAGGTTTTTTTTTTTTTTTTTTTTTTTTGTGGAACAGTAACTTTGTTCCCTGGGGAAAAAATTGCTGTTCTGAGTGTTCGGGATTTTAAGCATTCACTTAAAGAGGGTTGATAAACCGCTTTTTTAAGCATTCTCTGATTTAACATACACCCAAAATACTGCACTACAGTCAGCGCACACAGTAGAAAAAGACTAAGTAGTGTTTATTGAATCTGGCTGTAAGTGTTTTTTGCAATGTAGGGCAAGCCTCCTTTCACCACTGATGAAGAGGCCAGCCTCATCTTCCAGAACTTATGTATTTAATTACATAGTCATATCAACTTGATAATGGGAGAAATCTCACTAAAAAATGGCATCTCTACTGGAATACAATTAGAAATGATTTCCTATGAATAACAACATTTAGTGATCTGATTCTTGTTGTCTTAAGCCTTGGACAATTGATGCTTGAGGAATCACATTTCATCTTCCAGTAGAGTAACCCTTAAAAAGGAAGACCTTTATGACTCTGATTTAAAAATTACCTTCACTGTATTAGTTTTAAATATTTTTTTCATCTTGTATGAATTATTATCTTTTACAGAGCCATAGCTAGGATAATGAAATACCCAACCCCCATGTACAAAATGAGAAAAAGGGACTTGATGTAGATGCCTATAAATAAAGTTGGGCTAAGTGGACATCTGCCCTGGGTGCCAGCTGTTAAGGGGACACAATTAGCAGGTGATGACTGTGTGCGTGTGTAATGCCAGAATTCATTTCTAAAGCCAGAAGAACATTATAGCTTCAGAATTCAATGATAGGGCTGCACTGTTGGTTATATTGTTGCTTCATTTGAGTGTTCGGTCTGTGGAAAAGCACCCATAGAACAGGACAGTTTTTTTTTTTTGTTTGCTACAGCTTTGATAATACTTTTCTTCTCTCATCCTCTGTTCATCTCAGACTGCAAAGAGCACCAGATGTATTATGTTTTCGCTTTTCATCACTCCAGTCAACACAGTTATCCTATAACCGTCATTGCAGAATTTACAATACAGTAGGCATGAAAACTGTAAATTGTGCAATGAACATTCTGCATTTGATGTTGTGGAGTTAATGCCAGGCTAAAGGAAATTGTGGAAATGGTTAAAAATGTAATGTTTTTCTCTCTGTTCTGTTTTATTCATCTGCACACAGTGTTGCTCTCATGGCTTTGGAATGTTTGACAACTTGTCTTTTCAATGAAAAAGAACAGGAAATGCCTTCTGAAGTGTGTTGGAACTCCATATTTCTGTTTTCTCTTTGTGAATGTAACAAAAAGATGAAATGCCAGAAACTTTCTTTTGAGATATAAATAATATAGTTTCTAATGGACTTAATGTTTTGCATATCACTAACCACAAGGAGGTAGTTCAAGGAAAGAAGGCAGACTCATGTATAATGGTGCTTAACTGCTGTTGCTATAAGTAAATCTGGTTTAACTACTTAACTGTCTCTCCAGTGCCAGGAAAGTGATGTAATAAGTACTGAGAGTTGGAAAACATTGTATGCAACTGTATGTGCTATGCTATGCTATGTTAGAGAGTTAATGCTGTTTTGTTTTGTGGTGGACCAATATGTGAGTACCCCTTGTTAGTTTATTTAACATAAAACAGTTATGGGCAGTATTTCTGTAGTGAGATATAGCCAGGTATCTGAAGAATATGTTTATCTATATGCATACTGTCCATTTTAAAGCTTTTTATTTTATTTCTGTGGATGTGCCAACCTATTTATATTTTGTTGCTTATCTGTATTATTTGCTATTGTTTAAGTAAAGTTAATTTATTAAATAAATACATAGACATACATATACATACATAGACATACATATATGCACTGCTGTTTATGTGAGAAGATGGTAAGAACTATTTACAATGTTGATTAATTAAGCAATAACCCACTCCTGGGTGCGGGTAATGCTGGATTTACCCACGGTTGGTGTGGTTTGGTCACTAGGGCAAAGCCCGAGTGGCCAAACAAAGACAACCATGGGTAAATCCAGCATTACCAACACTCAGAAGTGGGTTATTGCTATTATACAATGACATTATTTAAGAAAAAGAATACTTACTTTTCTTAAATAATGGCATTGTATAATGCCTCCGTGCTGCCCATCTGCAGCTGTCTGGTATTCTGCGGCAGTTCTGAAGTACTGCGCATGTGTATCCTTATGCAGTACATCAGAGCTGTGGGTGGAAGCAATGGAGAAAGCAAGATCTCCGTTACTTTTTACAAAGTGTCGCGCTATGTTAAAGGAGTTTAACATAGTGAGACAGCTTTAAAAAAAGCAACGGAGAATCTCTGTTGCTTTTTTTAAAGCTATCTCGCTATGTTAAACCCATTTAACATAGCGAGATAGCTTTAAAAAAAGCAACGGAGAAAGGAAGATCTCTGTTACTTTTTTAAAAGCTGTCTCGCTATGTTAAACTCCTTTAACATAGCGAGACAGTTTCTAAAAAGCAACGGAGAACTTGCGTTCTCCGTTGCTGTAAAAAAAAAAAAAAAAAAAAAAACTTATACTAATGGAAAAAGTCCGGGCAACCAGACCTTTTTCCATTAGTATAAGTCTTTGATTTACAATGTGCACGCTGGCCAATCAGTGTGCACATTTTGGAATATTAATGGGGGTTCGTTGTATAATAAGTTGTTTGGGATGCCTCACCTTAGTCTGCTTAGGCTTACTACTATTTATAAAATACTAATGTGTATAATTATGTTTGGCTTGATTAAGATCTGCCAGGTAACAGTAACTGGGTATCAGTGGACCTAACTTAGAGTGGTGGCAGTTCACCTGTGCCAGACAGAAAGTTAGGGAATTGGACATTCGTGCAAGTCATCTCCTATGAATTTTGTACATGTGTGAAGATATCATTTTGTGTGAAAGACAATTACAGTAGATAAAATGGCACTGGAAGACACTGGCTCACCACGAGAGTGGTGAGACATGGACTTGAGTATGCTTGGTCAAAGACTCATCTTTGTAAGTGGTCCATCTGCAGTCCAGTCTGGGTGTATGTTCAAGCTCATACCAGGTACAGAAGTGCATGTTCCCTTTATTTTCTTGGGGACAGGTTGTATTTTTGAATTAGCTATTGAAATAAAGTTGTGCACATTTTCTTGCTATTATTTCACCCTTAGTTGGCAGTGCTGGGATTCAAACCGCATTATTGCTAGCCATCTTGAGATCACACTAGGTGACATCCTGCTATCTGCAGGCCACACTCTATGTAATTTCTATATCTCCTGCAGTACTAGAAAAAGAGACTTAAGTCTTCAACAACAGTTAAATAAAACATGGTGATGGGCCAAGTTTGTAACTCAGCACCTTCCACTTCTGGAATAAACCTCCACTGCATGTTAAGCAGTGTAACACACTATCTTCCTTTAAGCATAACCAAAAAGACTGGATAGATATCTACAAATTTAATCTTGAATTGAGCAGTATGGTCCTCCTGGAGAAAGTAAATATGGACTGTGGGAAGGTATTGGCAAGACGTAAATGGTCACATGATTTAGCCTTTTAAAATTTATTAATCTGTAAATGAAAATGTGTGGTCATTTGTGATGTCTGTTTTTTTTGTGTTCTAGTCTTGTACTGTTAAACATACAGTGGCTGGGATGCATAGATCAGCAATGCAAAACTATGGAGTATTCATATTGCATAGGTTGCTTCATGGGATGGCTCACAGCTATGAAAGCAATGCATTATACATTGCCTTTGAATTCCTACATTCTCCTTTTAGCATCTACGTTGTGCTTCATTATGTGTTCCGCATGCATAAATCCCAGCATCTATCTTGAAATCCTGATGCACAATATGGCTAAAGGCAAATATCAGGAATCAAGAAATGCCTTTTTCTCCAAAGTTCATGCATTTATGGTTAATATAAGGGAGACACTGAGGAATAGAGCTGCCTATTAGGTTAAGAGACTCTGAAGCATTTCTTTTCAGAATTGTTAGTATTTTTTTACTGCAGCTTTCTGAAACATGTTGCAATGAATTGTCTGAAACTAATGGCAATTACAACATGTGCTGCAGTCCTTCTATGTCCACATCACTGGTAAATTATATTAATGGCATCATTTGTAGTCCTCACTGATGGGATGACTATACTGACATCTTTTATACATACTTCTCTTGCCCTTTTCCTGTACCCCTAGATTTGGTTTGAAAATGAGTCTCAGATGGCATTGTTATGACAGTTATTGAAACTTATTTTGACATCTTAACATTTTCTGTAACTCTTCAGAGTGTTCACATCATTAGATTGTTGGAATCAGTCTCATAAAACTTTTGCCTTCCTTAGAGGGTGTATCTCAAAAGCAATAAAAGTGATACCACTTTTCCCTCTTTTCTCATTAAATTTAGAAACATTTACAAGAACCCAAAATGCTACCATTCAGTTCATCAGTAGACACTGTATATCTACAGGTGGGTGTGGTTATATTCCATGAGCATCAAGTGCCTGATTCACAAAATACAGAGGAACAGAACAATGATGTCTGTTTTCCATAGAAAATAACTGTTGCTGGATATAGTGTGTCAAAAGTAATTACTTAGTTTAGTGAGTTTGCTCCCTTTCATGTGTCTGTGGTTCCATGGAAATTCTAAGTAGAATTTCAGTGTGTATATGTGTGCGTGTGTGTGCGTAAGGGGGGGGGGGGGTATACTTGCAAAAATTGCTTACAGTTGGAATTTTTTCCCATTGTGTATTTTAGGCATTTGTATTCGGTGATGTAATTCTGCCTTGTCAGTCAAGGTGTCAGTGGATGCTTTGAGATATGTTGAAGAGTAAGCTGTAAATGTTTTGTAAAAATGTTTTTTTTACTATAGTTGCTGATCAGATGGTTGAAAGTAAAAATGAATGAAAACGCTACACAATTCATAAAAAGAGTATTTTAGAATTCAGCTTCCATATTATATTCCCGTTTCTACATATGCTTTTCTGTGGCAGAAATGCAAATGACAGCTGTGGCATGTAGAATCTGTTATCTCTAAAAAGAAGCTGAGCTGAGTTTGAGTACAGCTTATAGTTGTATCCAGTGTCGCAGAATGGGTTTCTTTTCCAAGATTGTGTACTTCAGGGACCGTTAGTAACTGTATAGGATTGTTCCTTTGTTTAAAATGCCCATCATTCATGGCTGTGATCTGGTCACACAGTGTTGAACATATCACAGCTTCAGAAAATAAGCTTCTAATTTCAGCAACATAAAATGTGCAATCTTTGTTAAATATTCATCTCTGTGCTATTTGAAAGGAAAGTATAATTCCCATCATTTTCAAGCTGTCTTCAAGGTTACTGTGTAGGGCTGTTTGATTAGAGGCATGCACTGGAAAATTGGTATCACTGAAAGGTTTGACAAGGTTAATTTATGCTATATGTCTGCTTTCTTTCTGCTCTGTATTTGTAGTGTTAACTGATTCTTGTCCATGATAGGAATATTCAGATTTCATTTCCTGTACTAGCCAGTTATTGAAAGGATTACATAGCCACTCCAGGCATGAGAAAAAAAATATTTATTTTTTGTATTACATTCTCAACTAGCTTACAAACATTTATGTCTTTAGATGCTGATCATAGCTCAAGCCTAAATACTTTATTGGTGTGCCATTATATTGTATTGTTAGTACAATGGCAATCTATTAGTAGTTAAGCTGGTTGGTTAATTAGTATTTTCATTTCATTTGTTTCGTTTGCTGACCGATTAAAATCTCACTGGACAAGCTGTAGGTGACCTATGAAATATTTTGTATTGCGTGCAGGCAATCATGGGAAGGGCCCATTTTATTTTAACTATTACTAATATGGGTAGTTCATGACAAGAAAATAAGCAAACACATTCCACAAGAATAGAAAATAATATTGGTTCTTTCCAGAGTATGAAGAAAGTTAGTTACAACATGTAATATAAACTAAAACATACTGAAGAAGGACTACCATGCATAGGAAATAGCCGCTCTGTTTGTAGAATTGGCAGAGAAATGCTGTATGATGTCATATTGTAGTAGTAGTTGAGCATATATCATTGGGCAGGATTCACGAAGGCCTGCACAGAGTGTAAGAAACGTGTAAGACTCCATGCAAGCCTTGCGATCCAGGAACAGCCCAAAACTCCGTGTAAGAGACCAGCTAAAATGTCTCTTACATGGACTGGGCGTGGATATGCTAAATACCTCACTTGCAGCCAAAAGGCATGCAAATGAGGTAGAGTAGTGATCCACGAAGCAGAAAGCAGCCTGTGTAAGAGTGGTTTTAGCTGCAGAAATGTACTCAGTTGACAACTGAGTACGTTTCTGCAAAAATCACAATGGAGCCATGTCAGCTCCAAATAAAGGGTGCATATGTGTCAGGCAGCATGCCAGTGGCCAAATATGTGGCCATTGGGAAGTTACCCCAATGCAAATATGAAAAATATTTTAATATGTTTGCTGTATAAAACATAAAAATGAAGGTTATAAACCTACAAATGTGGGTTTTATGCAATACATGGATTTACAATACAGGGACCAGCAGACCAAAAACAACATGGCCACCATTTAGTGGTTGCTAAGGGGGGAAGCTGAGTCTAAGAGATGTAACTAAGCATTACTAGGCAATCTGATGTAAATGAGTGTTAGGATACTGAATTCCACTGTCACATAGCAAATGAGCACATTCTGAGTAGTGTAAGAGGTACATAAGGGGGAGGAATAGAGTAGGAGATAGGTGACATCACAGGGGGGAATGGTAGAAAGAAATGCAGTTCATTGGAGGTCAGTGTTACATGACAGATGTCAGACACATATCATGGAAAGAGGAGTGCCACAAGATAAGCATGGGAAAGTCAAGAAATGGAAGGTGTACACTGTTGCCTACACCAAAGTTTCTTGCTGGGCATGCATGCGCACGTTTGCATGCCATAAGGCGCGGTAGGGCAGTGTGCGCGCGTGTAAGGCAGACTGAGCATATGGGAGCGTGTTGGCAGACTTCTAAGACTGTTTGCACTGGTGTGCGCGCGTTTTAACCTGAATAAGCAGATTCTGAACTGTGTAAGCATGTGTGCGCGCGTGTAAGCCACTGTGAGCGTGTTTCTGCTGGTATGCGCATTGCTCCCCCCTGAGGAAAAGAAAGGAAAAAAGAAGCAACAGAATTAGTAGGAAGCTAAAAGGGAATACTGCTGGAGCTAGCAGGTGAAAACAATTAGAAGCAGGCAATTACACACGCAGAATAGTAGCTCAGCCAAGCACTTAAAACTCTGCAAACAGCAGTGCAAGATGTTTCTCTCAAGAGACACTGCAAGACAGGAGTAAGCTATTAGAAGTGAAAACTGAAAAAGCTGAACTCAGAGCAGAAATGCTAGGGGCTGCCATAGCTGTCATAAGGAGACATAGGCGACTTGCTGGGGGTGGTGACAATGCAGACGGTGCCAGACTACCCACAGTGAGGACACAGAGAAGAGTGTACAGGCCCAGGGTCACCTACCACGGGTTACATGAGCTGGAGATAGTAGAGCGCTATAGAGTGGACAGAGACCTCCTGCAGCAAATTGTCGAGCTGTGCAGGCCACGCCTCACACACAGAACCAACAGAGGGGAACCCATCCCAGTGGAAACCAAGGTATGTGTTGGCCTAAGAATACTAGCAACAGGTACCTTCCAGAGACCAACTGGTGATATGATGGGGATATCACAGGCATCAGCCTCCAGGGTACTGCACCAGTTCCTGGATGCCATGTCAGCACATGTCGGTGATCATGTATATTTCCCCAATGCCCGTGAGGTATTGACCAGCAATATGCATCTCTTCCAGCAAATAGCGGAATACCCTGAGGTAGTGGGTGCAATAGACTGCATGCACTTACGCATCAAAGCACCAGCCGGTGAGCAGGGTAGGGCCTACATTAACCGCAAGGGCTTCCCCTCCATCAACTGCCAGGTCGTATGTGATGCCCAGGGCATAATAATGAATGTGTGTGCTGGCTGCCCTGGGAGCTACCATGATTCCCATATCTGGCATTTGATGCAGCTGTACCAGACATTTGCCAATGGGGACATCCCACACGGACACCTAGTGGGGGATGCAAGTTATGCACTGGAGCCGTGGCTGATGACACCCATCAGAAACGCACACACACCTGAACAGGAACGCCATAATGAGACACACGCACAAACACGTAATGTAATAGAGCGTGTGGTTGGGCTGCTCAAGTCACGGTTCCAGTGTCTGGACACATCTGGTGGAGCCTTGCAGTATTCACCAACTACATGTACCCAAATTGTCATGGTATGTGCTATGCTACATAATATGATCTTGCGAAAACAGCTGCAGCAGGACCAGCATAGGGCAGGGCCAAACAGCCCCCTACCATTGCCAAGGCCATCACAGGCAGAGCGTGACTCGGAGGAGGAACAACCTCAGGCTGCCCCAGTAGGCAGAAGGAGGCATGCCCAGCATGCCCTGGCCTTGGCAAAGAGGCAATGCATAGCACATACACTGGATCAGTAGGAACCCTCTCTGACTCATTCATATAATAACATGGATGCCTAAAATGACATAACCTGCTCTCAAACATGTACAGGGAGTGTAATATGTGCATCCGGCAGAGGTAGCCCTGCAGCACCACCTGAGGCATGAATGCCATGTGTTAAGTAATGTAACACCATGTAGCATATGCACACTTGAGGACCCTGACTAACATCCTACCCTCACCAAGCATGATGCCACAATATGACGATGGGATGATCAATTGCAATAATTGGCTGAAGTATTGCAGTTAGTCAAAGGGGATCCAATGTGTGCCAGATTGGGATGACATGCTGAGCATGACATGATGCTCCACCTGCTAGGGGTGGCATGCACCTATCAGTCCAGGCCGCATGGATACTGGCAAAGGCTGTCGTTACCCACAGCGTGCCCTGAATAGGTAAGGCTCAAAACACAAACCCACCTCCAGAGGTATCACAAGGGATAAGAACCTAGATGTAATGCTACCCAATGCCAGAAGTCTAAACAGCAAGATGCGTGCAGTGTAAACACACCCAGTATGGAGAATGTTGATATCTGTCCTGTAACAGAAAACTGGGTCAAGGCTCACAACAGCACCCTAACACTACCAGTTTACACCTCATACTGTGCTGCACAGCCTCAAAACATGGAACAAGCTACAAAAGGAGGGTGACTAGCAATAATTGTCAAGGATAACCACACCCCCATGTTGGTAGCACAACAAGAAGCAGCATGGACTATCCATGGTCAAGTAACAGTGGCTAAAACTGCTTCCCAGTTTATAGCCTGCTACAGACTACCGTCCTAACACCAGGAACTGCACCTGGCCTATGTTGGAATACATGAATATATCAAGCCCCCCAAACCACATTATATTGGGTGACTGAAAATACCCAGACATAGACTGGGAGCATTATACTAGTTCCAACACTGTAGGAGAAAAGTTACTAGAATCCATAAACAAAAATGCCCAGGAACAACGTACCACTCCCACAAGAGGGGTAAGCATACTGGATGTGATAATCAGCAACATGGGTACTGGATGGCAAGATGAGAAGTGTATCTCTCACTGGTAAGACCAGACCATAGAGTAATCACACTGGATATACAGATCCTGACCACAGTCCCTGGCCAGAAAACCACAGTGAAAAACATGTGTAAAGCAAAAGTTGTACTCCTCCAAACTGATGTGGAATCCATTAAAGGCCCTGTGCAGGTGCAAAATATGGGCCACACCTCAGAACCTGTTATACAGGCATTCCATGAACACAGCCAGGAATGCTTGGATTATGCAATAACAAATAACAACAAGACACAATGCTATACACGCAGGCATCTGGCATGCTGGACTCTAGCCATTACCAAACCATGCAAGAGAATGAGGAAGCTACTACATGATAGAGCAAACATAAAAAGGGAAGTAATCACTGATCAGTAGTATGGCAATAAAATATGTCCACACATACAATCCACTAAGGCCAGCTACAACAAGTTGAATCTGAATCCTGAGACAATGTTACACCTGCCACAAGTACACAGACAACCCTCAACTCCCCCCAAGAAATACAAATATATGTGAGAGATGCAACCATTTATCCAAACCGGAGGCTGAGCTCCCTCAACTCAGTACTGTCAAAACTAGTCAGGAGGAGAAGGTAACCACACACACCACAAACCCAGTCCCACATAGACCTATCACAACTGCAAACCAAAGACATAAACACAGAAAAACATTCAAAGAGGCCCTAATTACAAACACAACACACCAACAGAGGCCTCCAAAGCAGACCCCCAAGCAACCACAACCTCCAAACATAGCACATGCAACACATAGTACACAAAGCTGGTGTGCCAAACAGTCACAGGCCAGAAGGAGAAACAACATGCCTGATACAGTTGTAATAGGTGTCTCCATAGTCAGACACACTGCTGTCCCGCTCACCAGACTGAACAAGGGAAAGGGTACAGTAAGCTGCCTGTAGGCTGCTACAATACGCCACATAACACAAGTACGCAGGTCACACCAAAGCAAGTAGAAATATGATGCAGTCATTGTCCATGCTGGCATGAATGACCTGAGATGTACCTCCCTGGACTACATGAAAAGAGACATAGATGAGCTCACTGAGTATGTACTCCAGGCCAGTATGACACTGACCTTTTGCAGCATCCTACCCTCACCAAGATCGATGCCACAGTACAAACACAGAATGATCAGCTTTAACAAGTGGCACAATTACTGCTGTCATTCCAAGAGGATCTAATGTCTGTCTGCTTGGGATGTCATGCTTGACAAGCCATGCTGCTGTTCCAGGGATGGCTTGCACCTGTTACCCCTGGGCATCTGGATATTGGATAAGGCTTTTGCCACCTCCATCGAGCCTTACGTAGACAAGGCTGAAAAGACTAACCCACCACCCTAGAAAACATAAGTGGTTAATAACATAAGGGTAATGCTGACCAATGCCAGACGTGTAAACCGCAATATGCATGCTCCTGAGGCCCTCCCTAGTATGGAGAACATCGATGTCTGTGCAGTGACAGAAACCTGCTGCAAGCCTCCTGACAGCACACCAGCACTACCAGGTTATACCTCATATCATGCGTTATGGCCCCAAAACCTGGACCAAAACATAAAAGGAGGGGTTGTATCCATATTCAGCACAGTCACCCATACGTCCAGGTAACTTGCAATGCATGAAGCATCGGAGACCACCCATGTGCACCTAACCGTAGTCAAAACTGCTGTACAGTCTGTAGCATGCTACAGACCACACTCTCACACACAGGAACCCCACCCAGCCATTTTGAAGACACTGGACAGTATGAATGTCCCACCAATTACCAAACAAGGTACTCACAAATTACCACATAGGTGGTAAACCATTATGTATGGAAGGAGTAATCAGGGACCTAGGGACACAAGTGGACAGTAACCTGTTATGTGACACTCATATTGCCAATCTGGCTAGGAAGACTGTCTATATTGGACACCGTACCATGAAAGGATTCACATCTACGTCAACAGAGGTCATTGTGCCCCTGTACTGTTTTCTTATCAGACCCATAATCTAGTACAATGCCTCATTTGGGATGTACCTTACTTGACACCTGCAGCAGTTAGAAAGACCTCAAAGATACCTCACCAAGAGGATAAAGGGTCTCAAATATATGTCATATGCTGCCTGGCTGTAGACACCCCAGCTGAATGCAGTCACATACTGCCTACACAGAGGCGTTGTATGCCTGTTGTACAAGGCCATGTCCAACACAGGAGTAATGGACATGCTCCACCCCAGAAAACCCAAAGCCATCAGAGCTGTGTGAGTGAGAGATGTCATCCTCAACACATAATGAAATAGGATATGCTGGAGGGACAGATACATAACCCAGAGGCTCCCTACACCCTGGAACAGAATCCCACTCCATGTTAGGCAGAGCCCCTCACTGACACTCTTCAACAGGAATCTTGCCAAGTGGATGGATGATCGTAGATGAACACTGGGGGTCTTCACTGTGTCACGTCCAGACAGAGGCACAGTAAAGTAAATCATAAATGGCCATAATATTCACATAGCAAGGGGTGGCGAAAGCCACACACACTCTGGCTAGGCTTATAAATACCCTAGGGTGGATAGCCTAGTATGAACCTATGAACCTATGAAGATACAAATTGTACAGGACACTAAGGATAATCACAAGGCTGTCTCAACTGATGGTAGGAACCTTGTTGGGAATTCATGGATATGCTCTGAATCACTCAAATATTACAAACAACATACCAAACACACACACATACTGCCAACATACAACCTGACAGGTGCAGTGCAACCCCCCCCCCCCAGAATGCAAAATATCTATCCCAACAGACTGCTGGCCCCCTGATATTGCAGATGCTGAGGTAACAGCCAGCATCTACAAAGCAAAACACACAGCAGCAATGGTATGAGATGGTGTCGGCTGAGTCCAACATGGACTCCAAGAAGAATGGAATGCCAAATCACACTACTGCTCAATGTCAGCCTTACCACAGGATATGTACCCAAAGAGCAGTGTACAACAACAGTGGTCCTTCCCAACAAAGGTGTTGCCTGAATGGATACTGCAAACTACCACCCCAGAATCCTGACAAGCTTGGTCTGCACAGCTATGGAAAGGATCAGCATGTACTGCAGTCATAAAGATATTGGGGACCTACTGACACCGGACCCTACCCAGTGTGGCTTTCTTAAGTGCAGATGCTGCCCCTTAAACATGTTTGACTCATTTGAAACAGTCATTAAGGTCATTGATGAGGGCAATGTGGTCCACACAGCATAGCTGGACCTTGCAAAGGTTTCCATACAATACCCCACGTGTTCATTATAGATAGGCTCACCAGCTTAAATATAAACCCCTATGTCAGTAGAGGGGTTGCAAACCAGACCAAGGACAGAACTGACATGGTCAGACATGCTGCAGCCATGTCAGGCTACAAACCAGATATAACTGGCATCCCACAAGGCTTGGTCCTGGGACCTCCCTCGTTTGGTATATATGTCCCATAGGTACAGGCCAACATGGAAGGACTGTGTCTGAACATGTTTGCAGAGGACTACAAACTGGCCACCATATCTGACCCTCCAGCTGACACAAGCATCCCACAAAAGGGCCACATAGAAACAGACAACTGGTGCCATAGCCATGTCAGCAAGCTAATTGCAGAAAAGTGTATAGTCAACCCCCGTGGATATACAGTAAGTGCCCACCAATTACCACATAGGTGTTAACCCATTACGTACTTAACATGTAATGAGAGACCTGGGGACACAAGGTGATAGATATCCTGCAAGGACAAACATGTGGCTGTAGTGTTTACAGAAACATACCATATACCCACCTAATCATGAAGGTTGTCAGATCTAGATAAGGGGAGGTCATTGTGGCTCTGCAGTCATCCTTCATCAGCATTACAATTGACTACAATAGCCCCTGTGGGATGTACCTCAGCAGACACCTCCATCAACTGTAAAGTCCCCAACAGTACCTCACCAGGAGTATCAAAGAGCTTGAACAGATGCCATGTGTTGCCTGATTAAACAAACTTCAGCTCCACACACTGCCATGCTGCCCACCCAGAGGCAAGCTGTGCCTGATGTATAAAGCCATGTCCAAGCTGGAATCAATGAACATGCTGCACCTTGTACAATTTGAATGGCAGTGAGCTATGCACATGAGAGACCTGAACCCCAGCACTGGCATACATAGGACAAGCTGTACTGCATGATCCATAACACAGAAGCCACCCCCACTCATGTGTAAACTACCAGTACAGGTTATCCATAGAGTCACTCATTGAGTCTCCTCAAGAGGAATCTTGATGAGTGGATGGGAGATGGTAGGTTTACCCTGGGTATCACTGTTATGTTACAGGTAGATGGAGGCACAGTATACTAACCATGACATATGTCATGGCAAACTCCACTTACAATGTGTGTTGAAGGACAAACACACTGTCCGACTAGCATTAGAAATGGCCTAGGGCACATCGCTAGTGTTTGCCAATGTACACCTATGTTGTGGAATACACTACCAATGTTGGACAAGCCTGGTTTAAGTAGTTCATATCTGAACATAATGCAACATGGTCAGATGTGCACAACTGGCCCCTAACCAGGCTGTTGTGCTCACTATGGAAATGTAAAGCAGTGATAGGACTAAAGCCCAGGATACTGTCCACCACAGTGAAAGTACTGAACCAGTACACTATACGGTACTACAGTGTTAGGTCAGTATGAAAGGATGTTGACAACTGTATGCAAAGTATCCCATGCAAACCCTGCAGGCACAGTATATTCCCTGTTGTGTTCAGACACAAAGCAGTTGGACAGTAACTACACAACATGACACACAACACACAACCATAAACGGGAGATATTGTTGAAGTTCACACTCATCCACAAATGTGGTGGGCTGCAGAGTTCAACATATGGAAAGCTCACACTGGGCATGCTCGCACACTTTGATAAATGAGACATATGTCGGACAACATGCCATGGAAAGCCTGAACTGGGCATGCTCACACACGTAGGCCAAATCTCAGTTTAGCAGTTGGCCACGCATATCCGGTATTTGTATGTGTAATTCCAGGAACCAACCACATTACAGCAATCTGCCCAGTGCACACAGTTAAATGACTACAGAGACATACGTGATATAGTGGATCCCTCTCATATTCAAACATCTTCCACAGATACACAAGTTGTTCATAGAAACAAGGAATGCTATGGCAATAAAGACCTGCAAACAGTCTGTCAGCATCAAATATTGTGCATCTGACAATTAAACATATGGGTGTAGAGGTCAACACTAGGCTGTTTGCCCTAGGGAATGACAGCTTAGCCAGAGTGTGCTTGGCGTCTGCCTCCCCAGTACAGTAGGCTACTGTGCCACTGTACAGTAGGTCACATAAGGCACCGTGTGAGGCTAGTGTGCTGTGCCTCTGTCAAGCAGGGACACAGTGGAGATCCCAGGGGTTGAATTTGCTAAGCCACATTCATGTTGTTGGTGTGTGCTGGAAGAGGGTTGGTGAGAACCTGTAACAGTAAGTGGATGTCAATAACAGACTGAGGGGGAGCCTTATCTGCATTGTCTGGACAATTTCACTGTCAACACTTTGTCGTGATGATTATGAGGGATTGAAGTGTCGTGCCAGTACTGTTCAGAGATGTCCTCCCTCTGTGGGCTACTGCTCTGCAATGTATTAGCTCACTCCATCTGTTGGACAGTTCATATATGGCTGGTGTACACCTGACAGGTATCCTGTTGTGGAGCAGTCATGGGTATATTTGGGTTAGCATGATCAATGCAAACCTTCCACATGCTCATAGAATGCAATTGTCAAGGATTATGCAGAGTGGCCTGTACACTCCCCCAGCATGGGTCCTTTGAAGTCTTCCACCCCAGTCTTCACAAGTGTAAAGTCTGATTTTGATAAATACACTTTGTTTGCAGTGACAACCTTGCCTGGGGGTGGGGATGGGATATGGATGTCCAGGGAAAGGTGGGTATGATCAGATATCAACAATGGTGGTCTACCTCTGGTGTGGAACAGTGAGTACCCATGTTGCAGATGGTCAGGTGCAATATGTATTCCCCCTTGTGGCTGTGGAGAGTGGTTCTGCCATAGCACATGGACTCACATATTTTAGTGGCTGTAGGGTAATGTTGTAGAGGCCTGAGTAGTTCCCATACACAATATACCTGTACCTGACATTAACAACTGGAATGGTGTATGTGAACACCTGCATATCTTGGCACTGTTCCCAGGAAAGCAAAGTGTGTGTCCTGGATGTGGGAGGGGTGGTCCAAACTGGTTGTGTTGTGTTGTGTGTTACAGGTCCTGTGGTCACGAAGCATGGTATAGAACATAACCTGCCAGTGCGATGTGCATATCTGACCCTGAAGTAGGTGGCTGCAAATGCATATATATGCTATCCCCCACCTGACAGGTAGTACTAGATGTACATACCTCTGTAGAAATAATGATGTCAGCACCCTATAAATACTGCAGGTGCAGAGCAGATGCCCAATAATTTGGATAGTGTGCTCTGCTAATGCTTCTCACTCAAGTGTCATAATATAGTTAGGTAGGGGTTTGAATCCTGCAAATGCTCAGTGTGTGTGCAGGGGGGTTAGTGTGTGTGTAATTCTGTATGAAAGAAATGTCCCTTTTGGCAACTAGGAGAACACACTACAGGATGCACATTCCTCTTTCTAAACACTGATGATGTCAGCACCCTATAAGTACAGCAGGAGAACGGAAACCTTCCAGTAATGCGAATAGCGTGCTCTGCTAATGTGTCCATCTCGAGTGTGATAACATAGTTAGGTAGGGATTTGAATCCTGCAAATGCTCAGTGTGTGTGAAGGGGGGTTAGTGTGTGTGCAATTCTGTATGAAAGAAATGTCCCTTTTGGCAACTAGGAGAACACACTACAGGATGTACATTCCTTTTTCTAAACACTGATGATGTCAGCACCCTATAAGTATAGCAGGAGAAGGGAAACCTCCCATTAATGTGAACAGCGTGTTCTGCTAAGGCGTCTAGTGTCATAACATAGTTAGGTAGGAGTTTGAATCCTGCAAATGCTCAGTGTATATGGAGTGGGGTTAGTGTGTGTGCAACTCTGTATGAAAGAAATGTCCCTTTTGGCAACTAGGAGAACACACTACAGGATGCACATTCCTCCTTCTAAATACTGATGATGTCAGCACCCTATAAGTACAGCAGGAGAAGCAAAACCTCCCATTAATGCGAATAGCACACTCTGCTAATGCATCCATTTTGAGTGCCATAACCTGGTTAGATAGGGGTTTGAATCCCACAAATGTTCAGTGGGTGGGGAGGGGGTTTAGCGTGTGTGCAATTCTGTGTGAGAGAAATGTCCCTTTTGGCAACTAGGAGAACACACGACAGGATGCACATTCCCCTTTCTAAACACTGATGATGTCAGCACCCTATAAGTACAGCAGGAGAAGAGAAACCTCCCAGTAATGTGAATAGTGCGCTCTGCTAATGTGTCTGTCTTGAGTGTCATAACATAGTTAGGTAGGGGGTTTAATCCTGCAAGTGTGTGTGTGTGGGGGGTGGAAGTAGGGTGTGTGCAATTACATGTGTGAGAGAACTGACGCTTTTGCCAACCAGTACAACACACCAGCTGCTGCATATTACAATCTCTACACAGGGATGATGTCAGCACCCTACAAGTACAGTGGAAGAGGGCAAATCTCCCAGTAATTCAAATAGCACGCTCTGCTACTGCGTTTCTCACTACTGTCATAGCATTGTTACTTATGGCTTTGAATTCCACACATGCCACGTGTGTTTTTGTCACACAGAATGCCCATGTGTGTGGGTTGTTGTTCACAATAATGCATGACATTGATTAAACCAGTAATGGCAATGGACACAGATGATGTATGTGTGTGCCAAATACACATATGTACCTGTGACCTTCAATAGTTCCCATGTCTGACGCCTGCCACATGTGAATACATGGTATTTGCACTGGATAACATTATGACTGTGGTCTTCTGTGTGGGTGCTGCATGTGGTATGTGTATATACAGTGTGAGATGTATATGGTATCATCCTAGCAGCGAGGGATACACATCTGGTCTGGGGCATATAGTCTACATGTTGTTGGTGAACAGGTGCTGCATGTTTTCACCTGTTGTGGGAGTGGTAACAAGTTGTTCCATAGCAATGCAGTGACTACATGCTAGGAACCTTTCAGCCAGGGTGTTGTAGCTACAGTAATTCATCAGCATTCAGTAATACGTCAGCATTCCTGGTGAGGGTATGATGCCAACCAAGGTCAGGGTCATACCAGCCTGTGCCATGTGCTCAGAGAGCCCATCCATGTTCCCTATCATGTAGTCCAGGGAGGTACATCACAGGTCAGCCATAGTGGCATGGACAATGACTGAGTCATATGTGTCCATGCCTCTGACTGACCTGTATGCTTGTGTTATGTGGTGGACCATAGTGCCCCATGGGCATATCACTGTGACCTTCACCTTGTCCAGCCTGGTGAGTGGCACCTCACTGTAACAGACAATAAAGGTATCTAACACAACTGTAGCAGGTGTGTTGTCTAGCCATGCAGGCTGTGACTGTTTGGCACAAAGGATTTGTGTGCTATGTGTTGCACGTGCTGTGTTCCGGCTTAACGTATGCCTGTGTGCCAGCTGCAGAGGTGTCTGCTGCTCAGGCAGGATGCTATTCTGAGGCTCCACGAATGGCCCAGTGTGTGCACGTGTTTGGATTGCTGTCAGTGTAGGTCTACATCATACTCCTATTGTAGTCACTGTAGTATTTCATGCCACCTGACAGGTTATGCCAGTACTGGGTTCAAAGTGCTTAGTCCCCAGTTTGGCTATGTGGTTGCATCTTATACATGTGTTGTACGTCCATATGTAGGGGAGAGGGTTGACTGTGTACATGTGGGAGCTGTGACATTGCCACATGACCCACATATTCCACAACTGTACCACAGAGGTGACTGACAAGTGACCTTTGCACATGCTACCATAGTATTGTGATTGCCATGGTGATTAACAGCACATAAGCCCAATGGGGAACAAGGTACATAGGTTCATAGGTTCATAGGTTCATACTAGGCTATCTGCCCTAGGGTATTTATAAGCCTAGCCAGAATGTGTCTGGCTTTCGCCACCCATTTTAAATTTATTTTGCTATGCCCTTTTTCGAGGTTAGTATACTGTGCCTCTGTGTAACAGAGACACAGAAGTGATTCCTGGGGTAAACCTACGATCTCCCATCCACTCATCAAGATTCTTCTTGAAGAGAGTCAATGAGGGACTCTGCCTAACCTGGACTGGGATTTTATTCCAGAGTGAAGGGAGCCTCTGGGTTATGAATCTGTCCCTCCAGCATGTCCTATTTATTTCAGTGCTGAGGTTCAAGTCTCTCAAGCATGCAGCTCGATGGGATTTGGATATTCTGAGGTGCAGCATGTCTATTAATTCCAGGTTGGACATGGCTTTATACGTCAGGCACAGATCGCCTCTGAACAGGCGGTATGCCACTGAGTAGAGCTGGAGTTTCTTTAACCAGGCAGCATATGGCATCTGTTTGAGCCCTTTGATCCTCTTGGTGAGGTACTTTTGGGGTCTTTCCAGTTGCTGCAGGTGTCTGGTAAGGTACATCCCAAAAGGGCATTGTACTCAATTATGGGCCTGATGAGGGATGAGTAAAGAGGCACGATGACCTCCCCTGATCTACATGTGAATCCCTTCATGATTAGGTGGGCTATATAAAATGTTTTTCTAACCACTTTGGCCACGTGGTTGTCAAATGAGAGAATGCTATCAACTTGGGTCCCCAGGTCCCTAATTACTTCTTCTGTACTTAATGGATTACCACCTATGTGTTAATTTGTGGGCACTTTGTTTTTGCCAAAGGGGATGACTATACACCTTTTGGCATTTAGCTTGAGGCCATGGCTCTGGCACCAGTTGTCTGTTTCTATGAGGCCCTTTTGGAGGATGCTTGTGTCGGCTGGAGAGTCAATTATGGCACCCAGTTTGCAGTCATCTGTGAATTTGGTCAGCCACAGTCCTTCCATGTTGGACTGTACCTCCGAGAAATATATACCAAACAAGAGAGGTCCCAGGACTGAGCCTTGTGGGACACCACTTGTAACTGGTTTGGAGTCTGACATGGCTCCAGCAATTCTAACCATGTGGGTTCTGTCCTTGAGCCAGTTTGCAATCCATCTAGTGACATAGGGGTTTATATTTAAGCTGGTGAGCTTATCTATAATGCCCGAGTGGGGTATTGTATTGAAGGCTTTTGCGAGGTCCAGGTAGGCTGTGTGGACCACCTTCCCCTCGTCAATGGCCTTGGTGACTGTTTCAAAGAAATCAACCAGGTTTAGGAGGCAGGATCTGCCCTTAACAAAGCCGAACTGGGTAGGATCCAGTGTCTGTAGGTCCCCAATATCTTTATTTATGAGGTCCATGATGATCCTTTCCATAGCTTTGCAGACCAAGCTAGTCAGGCTTATGGGGCGATAGTTTCCAGGATCTGTTGAGGCACCACCATTATGGAGAGGGACCACTGTTGCTGTACGCCACTCTTTGGGCACATATCCTGTAGTAAGGCTGAGATTGAACAGTAGTGTTATGTTTGGGTTTAGCTCTTCTTGGAGTTCATGTAGGACACAGCCTGGGACACCGTCTGGTCCCATTGATGCTGTGTTTTTTGCTTTGGAGAGGGTGGCTCTTACCTGAGCATCTGAGATGTCAGGGGGGCAGCACTCTGCTGGGATAGATATTTGCCCTTTTTGTGTGGAGGGGGGGAAGATGTTTGTGCTGAACCTGTCAGCTAGGATGTTGGCAATGTCTGTGGGTTTGCTGTATTTTTTGTCATTTTCGAATAATTCTGAGCATATCTGGGAATTACCACCCAGGTTCCTAACATAACTAAAGAAAGCCTTGTGATTATCCTTAGTGTCCTGTGCAATTTTTCTCTCGAAGCTGGCCTTAGACAATTTTATGAGTGCCCGTAGTTTTTTGCTAATACTGATCAGTGAAGCCTTCCCTTTTTGGGATTTTGCTCTATCATTTAGTAGCTTCCTCCTTCTATTGTATAGTTTGTTTATGGCTGGGGTCCACCAGACAGGACATCTGCCTTTGGAGGATTGGGTCTTGGTTTTATTTGAGATCGCATGATCCATGCATTCCTGAAGGTGTTCAGAGAATGTGTTTATAAAGGAGTCTGCGGTCTGGGCCATATTTTCCACAGGCCAGGGGGCCTTGAAGGATTCCACCTCAGTTTTGAGGAGTGTGAAATTTGCTTTACAGAAGTTTTTCACTGTGGTTTTCTGGGCAGGGGGTGGGGTCGGGATGTGAATATCCAGTGAGATTAGTTTATGGTCTGATCTTACCAGTGAGGGATACACTTCTGGTCTGGAGCATAGAGTCCCCATGTTGGTGATGATCAGGTCCAGTATGTTTTCCCCTCTTGTGGGAGTGGTAATAAGTTGTTCCATAGCATTTGAGTTTATAAATTCTAGGAACCTTTGGGCTAGGGTGTTGGAGCTAGAGTAATGCTCCCAGTCTGTTTGGGTAGTTGAAGTTGCCCAATATAATGGTGTTTGGAGAGACCTTCATATTTTCCAGTGTTCTCAGGAAGGCCGAGTGGGGTTCCTGGGTTTGGGAGGGTGGTCTGTAGCAGGCTATAAACTGGAAGGCAGTTTTACCCACTGTTAGTTGCACATGGATAGTCTCTGATGCTTCGTGCTTTGCCACCAACCTGGAGGTGTGGGTATCTTTGATAAATATTGATACTCCCCCTCCTTTTGTGGTTCATTCCAAGTTTTGGGGCCAAAAAGCATGGTATGAGGTATAACATGGTAGTGCTGGGGTGCTCTCGGGAGCCCTGAACCAGGTTTCTGTTACTGCACAGATATCGATGTTCTCCATGCTAAGGAGAGTTTGGAGTGCGTGCATCTTGAGGTTTAGACTTCTGGCGTTGAGTAGCATTACTCTTAGTTTCTTATCCCTTGTGATACCTATGGAGGTGGGTTTGTCTTTTGAGCCTTGCCTAAAAAAGGCACTATGAGGGTAGCAAGAGCCTTTGCCAATATCCGAAAGCCCAGGGGTGACAGGTGCAAGCTGTCCTTAGCGAAGCAGGTGGCTCAACAGAAGGTGAGTATGTTAGGGTGTAGTGCCTGTGATTAGTTAGCACTGGCATATATGACTGCTCACGTGGACAGATGCCAGGTAAGTCATATGCAATGTGTCACATGCAACGTACATGTGAACAGGACAGACAGTGACGTTCTGTCAAGTGAGACATGGACATACATATAGTAAGCTATGCAGATGTCACTAGGAGTCCACAGAAGCTCTGTAACTCTGCATTGCAGGTGGGATCAGTGTTCCAGGGTAACTGCAAGCAAACATGCATGCAAACAAAGCTACAGTAAGCAGGGCTGCATGTAGTCCATTGTACAACAAACAAGCTGTACCACTTCCAGTAGGTAACAGTGCAAATATGCAGGCACTATACACATGTACATGGAAATACACAGGTCGGATGGCTAGGGTCCAGTCTCAGCGCACACAAGTGTACAGACCATGTACCATCAGGATGTACAATAACTGGATGGAAACCCAGGTGCTCATACCTGCAGTAATACATGTCAAATAGCAGACACTGAGCCTTCACTCAGTGATTCCATACTTAGTAGGATGTATGCTACCTGGCCTGCCACCACAGTATCCCTGACATGTATGGGGACTCTCCCTTCTGTGACAGTTAGTTCTGTGTGTTGGGGCTGTCTAGCATGGTATGATATGTGAGCTTGTGGTGCTAGGGTGCTCCTGTGTGTCCTGTACCAGTTGTGTAGTACTGCACACATATCAACATCCTCAAGCATCCACATTGCAGAGTCCAGTGTGGGCAACATGCCACTTGCAGTTTACATGTCCATCATTGCGTATCAATACTTTCATTACCTTATCCCCTATGCTACCTATGTATGTAGCCTTCTGTTGACATCCTTACCACCAGTATGCCAACATGTGCAGATGATACACTATGGTACTTACCATGGGTGTAGGCAACAGTACAAGACAATCATACCCTCACTGCATCAGGCATGCTGGGATATACCCACAATTATATCAGCACACAGTACTGCTAACAACATGCTACTATTACTACACATCTATGTAGTCACCCTGTGCATCAGCAACATGTTAACCTGTACCTGCACTGATGTTACAGATTGCAGGAGGTGGCACAGTTTCATCATATGCACAGGGTGTGAACTTGGTATGCCTGAGTCTGCCACTGATACCAACAATTGACATGTATGTGTATGTGTGTTGGTGAGGGACAGCAGTATAAGGTGGGGCAATGTTGATGCAGTGTGTGCATGTATGCGGTAGCCCTAGGTGTTGTCAATTCGCATGTGTGTATGGATGCACACAGTTCCACCTCATGGCTGCCATATACTGGTGTTTGTGGACAGCCACAGACTGTACCTGCCAGGTCATACAGATCAGTGTCTGTGGCCATGGATACGGTACCTGTGCCTTGCAGGAGTGCTACGGACCGTATCCAGTACCAATCCAGACTGGGTACTGTTATCAGAAGCAGGTATACATTGACTGGACACAGATCCCTGTCGGGCCTGTCCAGAGACACGTGCACGTGGTCTCCTGGGTCGGTCTGATGACAGCACAGACCCAGCATTGCTGGGGCTGCTGCTGGCACTATGGGGGCGGCCGTGGCTCTGTTGTCGTCTGTGACGAATGCCAGCTGCTGCGGTTGCTGGCATATGCCCACGTCGACACCTCAACCATCCACCATCGCCCTGGCTCACCATCGCCCTGGCTCATGGACATGTAGTTGTGGAACCGGTCTAATATGTCCCCACAACGTCTGTCTATGACATCGGTGAAATTACGGATGGCAGCCGCAATGTCACTCATACTGTCAGTCATGGCTATGCAACATGCTGTCAGCTCCCTCAGACCCTGTCTGGTGTACTGTTCCATATGTGACTGTGCCTGCATGAAAGCCCGAATCATAGCTGAGGTTGTAAGACCTCTGTGGGCACGTCTAACAGGAGCAGTACACCCACGGATGCTCCCACGAGAACCCCCTGGACATCTGTCTGTGTGGTACCATCTCAGGGCCATGCCCATGGCTGCTGTGTGGGGAAGCATGTGCCACAGATACCACATTACCCTGGTCAATGCCCACTGTATCCTGTCCATCACCTAGGGACATTGGTGACAAAGGCTGTATTGGCAGGATAACTGTGCGCATTGATGGGGTTGACAGCTGTGTACTGTCAATTGGCTGACCAATGATGGACCCTGGCATACCTTCCTATGCCATTACACAGGTGTCATCATTATCAGTACCCGTGGCACCTGATTCAGTTTCCTTGCTGCATGATACCAGAGCAGCACCAGAACCTGTGGGAGGGAAACAGGAAACACAGTTTACAATGTCTACACAATGTTACCAGTGATGCACACATGCACACATGCACAGGTGCACACATGCACACATGCACACATGCACACATGCACACATGCACGCCTGCACACCTGCACAGGTGCACACGTGCACAGGTGCACACGTGCACACATGCACACATGCACATATGCACACCTGCACAGGTGCACACATGCACACAGTTGCACACTTGCACACTACTCAGTATGCAAGATATCAACACACAGACACAGACACACCTGCATGCATACACAGAGCACTACTCAGTGAGCCTAATATTACTATTACTATCAAGACTATTAAAGGTATTGTTAATACACACTCACCAGCATGGATAGGCTGCATTGCTGTTACACCAGAGGGACCTGCAGAAGTGAGGAAATTAATGTCAGTGGGCACAACTGTGCCATTGTTACTGAGTATGATACAGGTCAGTAGTACAACAGTTGCCTTTCACAGTTCAACTGCTGATATTGAGAATATCACACTTGCACATTAAATACTATGATGACAGCTACAAACCAAGGACACACCTCACACATGCATTAACTACCAGTGTACACAACAGTCAACTATACATATGGCATATTACCTGCACGCTCATAGTCTTGCTGCTGCATGGCTCCAGCCTCCATCATAATGCAGGTCTGCTGCTATTGTTGTTGGCGGGCTGGAGCCACAACACTAATGAGTAGTCCCTCCAGCCTGGTGAGTGGGGGATGTGTAGCCACCCCACCACCTGTGGCAACCTGTTGCCTGTGGATATCCAAAACACGCTGATGGACATTTTTGATTAAATCACTGCAGTGATGTCGTACCTGCTCATATGTCCTATTATGCATGCCTATGTCATTTACCCGACGGACCAGGTCTTGCCACAGTGCAGCCCTCTCCTGCTGATTCTGGCTGGTGCGGGAAAAGAGTATTGCATAATCCCGCACCAGGCTCTGGTGTATCTCCTCATCCTAAGCTGCAGAGTATGCTGGATTGCGCTGTTAAGCCATGGTCCTGAAAAAGGAAATAACATGATATCAGCAAAATATGTCAGCAGAATTTGGCACACATACTACACATGCTACTCGACTGTTGTGATACAACATATCTCACATATATAGCATCTGTCTGTCTATCGGTGCATACACATGTAAATGGCCAGGTATCAGTGCTCAGCCAACAACTGTGCAACAGTACCTGGCACACTCCATTCGACATACTACCAAACCCCAGCAGTCAGAACACTGATTCAGGTCCAAAGCACCTCCTCACTCTGGGGGTTTGTATCGAGGTACTGTATTGGGTACATCATCAACTACTGTGAGCTGACCACAAACTAATTGCCCTGGATATACATATCCCACCTCCACCACCAGCACAAATGATTACAGTGAATAACATTTCAAATGCAAACTTTACACTTCGTAACACTGACATGGTATCCTTTAAGCCCACTGCGCCAGTGGAAGACACAACCCACAATGCTGACCCCTTCACAAATGATTTCTACTGACATCTCCGAGAATGCATGGATCATGCAATCCCATATAAGACCAAGACACTCTCCACAAAGGGACAGCATCCTATCTGGTGGACCCCAGCTATAGTCAGATTGTATAACAAAAGATGGAAGCTACTGCAAGACAGAGCATAATTCCATAAAGGGAAGTCATGTCTGATCAGCACTAGTAAGGAGCTATTTTCTGTCATATAAACATCCATGGGCAACTTTGAGAGGGAAATCAACAGGGACACTACAGATAACCACAAGGCCTTCTTCAGTTATGTTAGCAACCTGGTCAGAAACCCTCCAATATGCTCATAGTTAGTACACAACAACAAATAATTCACTGAACCCACAGATATTGGCAACATTGTGGCAGACAGGTTCAGTGCAGGTTTCCCCCCTCCCTCTCCCCCAAAATAAGACATACTTATTCCAGCTGACTGTAACCTCCCTGTCATCACAGATGTCCAGGTGAGAGCCACCCTCAGAAAAGCAGAAAACACAACATGAATGGGACCTGATGGTATCCCCGGTTGCATGCTACATGAACTCCAAGAGGAGCTAAACACACATATAGAAGTGCTATGTCACACTAGCCTGACTACAGGATATGTACCTGTACACTGGCGTACAGCAGCAGTGGTTAAACTCCACAAAGGAGGCACCTCTACATACCAATACAATACAACACAATACAATATATTACAATACAATACAATACAATATGCTATTGCCCCTGGGACTACAGCAGCATACTGTTCTGCTACCCTGACCATTGTGACACATGTGATGTGATGGTACCTGCTCCTGTCAAACAGTTACACAGGGTGGCTCATATGGCATATTACCTATCTGACTAACATTCAGCAGGGGTATGTGTGACATGTACTCATGGGGAGTCTTGCTTCTTAATGCTGTGTAGTTTATTGCAGGGTATGTCTTATCTGTGGGTAGGAACCAGTACCTCCACCATGTGCTCTCTACTGCAGTGTCATGGACGACACACAGCAGTCATTTAGGTTGTGGATGGTGTGAGGTGTTACTATGGTTGTTGGACATCTGTCATGGGTGTGACTTAAGTATGTAAATCCAGGAGTGGTAACCTCTATGTGGGCAGTATGTGTGTACTCTGTGGTGTTGTCAGTCACTGTGCATTGGTAATGTGTTTGAGTGCATTGTCACAGTGTTGTACATGTCTCTGTGTCCTTCACCATATCTGTAGCTGTCATGTGATGTACATACCGTGGCAGCCATTGTGTGGTGTGGAGGGGTACACTGACCTACATGTCCATAGCTGACACACTATGTCTGCTGACACATACCATGTGCAGGTATTCCAGGAATAGTGTGCCACTGTGAATATCATTGGGGGGACTATTGCACACATTTATGACCCTGTTCACCCCTGACACATGCAGTGGTGGACAGCCAATCACATATCTGGTGGTTACTGGTGTAGGTGATTTGAAATGGGGTATGGTACTCCAGTTTTGACACTGGTGTTCACTCCATGCCTTTGTCACCAGGCACCTGTTGCAATACATCTGTACACATGTGCCTCACTCAGAATATATATACATCTCTCTCTCTCTCTCTCTATATATATATATATATATATATATATATATATATATATATATATCTATATGTATAGATATATATATATATATATGTATATATATATATATATATATATATAGTCTATATATGGTCGACAGTTCATATGATCAACTGTTTATTTGGTCGACAGTTAATTTGATCGACAAGCATTTACCCCCTTCCCCAATGTTGTGTGACCTGGAGTTGATATATATAGTTGGGGGGTGTGGGGGGCACAGCCCCCCACATTGGGGGTGGGGGTGAAACCTAAAAATGCTCGATCAAATGAACTGTCGACCAAATAAACAGTCGATCATATGAACTGTCGACCAAGTCATATAGACCCATATATATATATATATATATATATATATATATATATATATGTCTGTATACATATAGACATATATATATATTGATGTACATATATTGCTATAGATATGGAGACGGGGGTGTGACAGAGAGGGGTTGAGAGTGACAGAGGGGGTGGGACAGTGAGAGTGTGAGATCGTCATATACAGTCATACCTGTAGATAGTCAGATCTGTCTGTCTATGTATATGTATCTACATATATCTATATCTGTATGTGTGTATTACATATATATGTTTGTATATATTCTATCTATCTACATCTGTCTATGTATTCCTACATCCCTCTCCATGTATGTATACATATATGCATATTTTATATATATATATATATATATATATATATATATATATATATATATATACATACATATATTGACATACATACGTATCCATATGATAGATAGGTATATCAACATGTTTGTTTACAAAACTGTATACACACACTAACATACTGGTAAACATACATAACTCTGAAACCTACTTTGTACATTGCACTACAACCTACATTCAACCTACATTGATATGTGCACATAGATGCCCTCACATACATATGTATGTACAGCCTTCACTGATAGTTGCTGTATGTCCCCTGCCCTATGCTCATCTTCATATACATATGGATATAGACCAATGACACATATGGAGGGTTCACAGTATGTAAACTTTTATAGTATTACTTTACATTACCTGTGTTTGTCACAGCTGCTTGTGTTGCCATCTGGTTTCATGTCCTGCTGCTCCACTTGCCATTTTTCAGATTTCTAGTGGTTGTTGCTGACTGGTTTTATTTGTGTATGTTTATTTATTTTTTCTCTCTCTCTCTCTCTCTCTCTCTCTCTCTCTCTCTCTCTCTCTCTCCCTCTCTGTCTCTCCCAACCTCCACAGGGTGCAAAGAAAGTATTGCTTGTGTGGACTGGGAGTACAGCATGCTTTTGTAGGTATCTGCATATGTCCATGTGATGGCCTCTGCACCAGTTGTTAGCCAGCATTTGCTAATTGCATGCAGCCAGTTGTGTACTGATTGCAGTTCTCACTGTGATTTCAGGACAGTGCTATAAAAAGGTATGTGAGATAGGCGTAACCCTTTCAGATTTTAAGGGCAGGGACCATGCTGGTATGCTGTGGACACTGTTCTGTGAGTGTTAAGGTTAGTATCTCTCTCATATTTCCGGCTGTGTTGTAGATTAACATTTCTCCATTCATTTCTCCAGTTTCCTGTACTAAGTGTGCATGTACACTGACACCTAAGACTACTACTACTGTTAATGTGGGTGTGTGTGCTTTCCTGTGGGACATGTGGTGTAAATGGTGTATAGCAGTGGCTCTTGCACTTTGTTGCTATGGCTTCAATATTTGCCCTTTACATTCACTACTTGTATGCCTGCTAGGTGTCTTGACTGTAGTGTGTTGATGTGGCTTTCCTATTTTCCATGTACATTCACACATTGGAATGCTTGCTATATCTGCTAGGGTGTTACTGCATGCAGTGTGGTCTGGCCATGGTGTGGGCCTTGACATCTATTAGGGTATTTGAGTATGCTGCTGAGCAGGCCTCAGAGACTCTCAGGTGCATCTTTTATGTGCCTCATGGAATGGTATGTATCAGTGGGGTACACCCTTTAAATTGTCTGGTATTCTGCAGTTGTGACTGTGGAATAGCATGAGCATATGTATTACTACACTATTTCTGCCGTGCAAGTGGTGCATACTTTCAGTACTTCATAGTTACCATTGCATGTGTCATAACACCTTTCTGCCTACTGTTTGTACATTTCACAGGGAGTCTGTGGGGCATCCCTGTAACTCAGTCACTGTTGCTATATCTAGGCTCTTAACTATTCAAATATGGCAGTGTCAGACCTCTCAAGTGTACAGATATTTGCAGGTTGTCCACATTTTTGCCTCATATTTTGGTCAATATCTCATAAACAGCTTTTTCTGGCAAATCACTGTGGGCTCAAGTCAGACTATAGTGACAAACATTTAATTTTCAGACTTCATACCCTTCAAAACATCCAACAAAATGCAGAACCTGTTACTCTCTGAACTGTCTAAGTTTGTTGTAGCATTATTTGGAATGTGTCCCTGTTTTTGGCCCTTTGCTCCACATTTTTTAATACTTAGTCCGGATGTGTTCCTGTAAGAGGTTGTGGGGTATGGGCAGTGATTATCCTGCTGAGGGTATGTGTGGCTTGCAAGGTGCTACAGTGACATTATTACCTACTAGCTACCAACTAGCATGGCTGTTTCTGTTCACACACTACTATTCAAGAAATCCACTACATTTGACGGTAAATATACATGACATGTTTTGTGTACTACACATCCTATATTTCCTTTACATTAATTCCTACTATTACATGATATATTTATTGTAGAACAATGTTCTTGTATAACAGTCATGGCTTAGTGGTAAATCATGCAGACTAATATTTGCAAGGTCCTGGGTTCTGGACTGACAGTGGGATTTTATTTTGCTTTTGAGCAGACTACAGGACTTGTCATTCAGAGTGACTAAGGCACTTTTAAGCAGTTGTAACCGGGTTAGCGCTGGTTTGCGCAGAGCTCCCGCATGCGCACTGGTGTTCAGCTCCGCACACACCCGCTTACAACCACTTAAAAGTGCTTACTCTTGTGCACACCTGAGTTATTTTCTTTGAAAAAAATGAAAATGGGGAGACAGGAAAGTGGTTAAAAAGGGGTCACAAAGAGGGTAAGACAGTAGGGAAACAAGCTCGGGTTTTGCTGGAGGGATGTAGGTAAGGCCCATAGCTGCCCATTTCTTCATCAGCAACAGCTGTGCATATGTTTGTAATTTGGTGTGACATTTGAAACCTTCCACCCCTGAGAGAGGTGTGAGGACAACAATAATACTTGTTGTACAGCCAATTGTAATTGACAGTTTCCATGTCCAGCAGACATGTGTGCGAAATGGACAGGTATGTATGGGGCATAATTTTTTTGTGGGTACAGAGTGCCCTTTGTTTTTTGTTTTTTTTTTTCAGGTGAGAGTGGTATGTCAGGTACAGGAAGTCAGTATAGCTGGGGAGGTAGGTTGGGTAGGTCAACAGATAAGACAAACAAGACGCATACAGGGGCGGTGTATGACACATGTGGTGGGGGTTACGCAATTGACGGGGATGGATGTTTGGATATCTAGAGCCCATGATCCCACAGATGGCAACAGTGGAACTGATATCCCCACCCATGGGCATTTGCCACTGTGCCTTCACAGCCCAGGACGAGGCTGTGCTGGGGGCTGTGTAGGCCGGGCAGCAGGCATGCCCATTAGTTGTGCCACCTGTGCCTCAAGCTGGAGTAGGGGCCCAAGAACAGCTTCCCGGATCTCCCTACGCACCACAGTCTGGACACTACGGAGGGTGAGTGTTTGTTCTCGTCCGGCCACACTTGCAGAGGGGGGATCAGCCCCATCCCCTGCAGCGCTTCCACCCACAGGTGACACATGGCCACCTGAGGAGGGTCCAGACTGGGCACTACTGCCAGGTGCACTCGCCAGCTGAGGTGGGAGAGGTGGGTCCGCTGGAACCCGCCTTCCCTGTCATCCTATGTTTTGCATTATGTCATGACAGTTTGGGTTAGTAACGTACAATACCATTCACAATTAGTTGTAACAGCATGCATTAGTATTCCCATTAACCAAACACCCAGATATTTAAACCATTGAACAGCAAGCATAACACATGCATATTTTGAACAGCAATACACAGTCCAACAACATGCAGGGTTGATTGATGGCAACAGGCCATCAGGTTTGGATGTATGAACAGGGCAGATGCATCAATGTACATGCAAATATGTATGATCCAACAGGACAAATGTCCAGGGGTGTTAATTGTGATTGCACATACCAATTTCACGTGGAATGGATTATATGTGGTTATAGGGTATGGTGAAGAAAATTTAAATAACACCTTCAAATACCAATACATATGCTGTACATTTCTAATAGCTGCAGATATATACACACTACAGTTCTACCTACAGTTTCCTATGTGATAACTACTTCAAGTTGGTGATAGGAATGTTACTGCTACATCAATATACATTTTCATTTTTATTCATACACATTCATATCTGGCTCTGTTCAGCTACATCATCCTGCTACATTTACTTTATATAGTTATAGACAACAGTGGATGTTTGGTATTTCAGACTACCATATTATCTGCATATTACAGACTGAGAGCAACATATCCAGATTTTGGGATACACATTCCAGCTGCAGTAACATTTTCAACACATTTTGCAGTTTGGTTCTGCTTGTCACATTCATTTCATTCTGTACTGACTGCAGTATACTTTATTCAGGAGTTATTACTACTTTATTGGTGGATTCATAACTCTTTCTTACACTCTCTCACTTGTTTTATTTTTACATTTCAGGATGGTACTTAATTCTAGGCTTTATTGACATGTTTTACCTGTAGTTATTACAATCCTTTCCAACAGTCACACTTATGTCATGTTTCTGTACTTCATCAGGGGTATATTTCACACATGTGTTTTACTCAGCTTCTGCAGCTGTACTTTTCAGTCTGCTGCAGGTTATGTACTATTATATTGCAGGTGGGCCATCTTTATTTCAGACTTTTTCATTTTTCTGTTTGGATTACAGACGGCATCACACTTTTGTAATCAAGCAATACTTGCAAACCCTCTTACACTGTTACTTGCACATTTTATTACTTAGTGACTACACTGCACTATTTTGCTAACTGTCATAGTTTTATATTTATTTACAGTTACAGGGAGAGGATTACTGACCTGCCTGATGGTGCAACCGCACCAGCCTATCGCCATAGGCTCTATGGTTCGCAGATCGGACACCTGCAGCTGTAATATAAATAAAGTAATATTGGAATACACATCTCCATAATATCAGCTAGGTTAATTTCTTACATAAATAATTAGATGTAACTTACTCAGTAGTGGGGCGTTGGGCATTTGCCGGGCCTCCTGGATCCAACGGTTCAGTTGGTCCTGCTTCCATCTCTTCAGGTCCGCATGGTGGTGACAGACCTGCTCACTAGTCCTTGGTATCCCTGTGGCACTGGTAAGATCATGAGCCAACTGGTCCCATGCCTCAGCCCTATATGCTCCCCACAGGACCTGGCCCTGCATGAGTTGGGCCTCATGATTGTGGACAAGGAGCCAAACCATATATTTGGACTCCTCAATGCCCCACCTCTGTGCTCGAAAGCAACTACCCTCACCTACACCTGACATTCTGGCTGCAAGTTGGTTCTACAATCGGTTATGCTGTGTATTCCCGCCTATGGGGCTTATATATGCCGTTTTTTCCGCACTTATCTATGATTGGCCATTTTGGAATTGTATCAGCTTCACAAAACCTGCTTTGTCATGCTCCTCTTTCTATTCATTCCTATATATTTGCTATTACTGCATTTCTAAGTGCAGCTGTCATGGTTTAGTGGTTCAGTACCTTGACTACGGTGCATGGTATCCTGGGTTCGAACCTGGCCACTTCTTTTTATATTTTATGACTGTCTACACAGGCTAGGAGGTGTGTCTGTGTAAAGGCAGTTTTGTTACAGCTTGCTCAACATTGCCCATCGGTTAGCTTGTTGGCGGTCGCGCAGTTCGCGCAAACGGGTACGCTGGTTTATGCGCCATTTGGCTGTCAGCACGCATATTACGCTCAGCTCAGCTAGGGGCACACAGTTTCAGCATGTTAAACCATTGCTCACCTACGGGCACTAATTTTACACCTGTTAAACCATGGCTCACCTACGGGCACTCATTTTACACCTGTTAAACCACTGCTCACCTACGGGCAGATACACTCAACTTGTTAAACTGTAGCTCAGCTATAGGTACATCTGGCATTTTTTATTATTTTTTTATCTCACATTTCTTCAAAATATATGGCCCATTTCATTACATTTTACATAAAATATAATTTTATATGTGTACATATATGTCAGGGACTTGTTTCGTGCTTATTTCACTAAAAATAAAAATTGATGTTGGGGGGGCTCGAACCAAAGCTGCCTGCTTTTCAGCTGATGTGTTTACTGCTACGCTATTGCTTCTTGGCTTACTTTGCATATGTAGTTCTTATATGCTTTTCCACTGACTGCTAACTGTGGCTAAGCTATGGGCACACCTGCGCAAACGAGTGCACTCACAGGCAAACATCTTTACAATTTAAAAAAAATATAACATGTTCATTTATATATTTTATGTTCATAGTCTGTGGGTGCATGTGTTGTGTTGTGTTTATTCACATTTACACTGACTCTGTCATGGGGTTTACTTCGGGACTTTTACTCTTCTGGGGGGGTGTCCGTTTGCAGGGCTCGGCCTATGGACACGCCCCCTACTGTCTTCCATGGACCGTGTAAGCCTTAGGTGTGATTCAGCATGCCCTCATGCATATGCATGACATGCTGACATTACACCGTTTAACTGCAGCCTCCGTGTAAGCCTTGTAACTCTTACACGGAGGCTTTGTGAATCCTGCCCATTATGTTTTGTTACTAATATGCAAGAAGCCCAGAATTTCCAGATAGAAGATATGCAAAAAATTAAGAGAGAAATTAGATGAAAGAAAACTATTTGCAGAAGAAAAACTGACAAAAGCTTAAAATGCAAATTTGTGTTTATTAATACAACAGATCCATGAAAAACAATATATAGACCAAGAAGTGTTGGGCTGCTTGGAAAAATAAGTACCCGAGGAAGTGCAAAAATATAAAGAAGAAAATCTAGAAATTTTTCAGAGGTATAAAAAACAAACATGGGCATGGGAAAGAAAGACAAGTCAGCTATGGTGCAGTATCTATGCAAAGGAAAAAACAAAACTAATCAATACAAAAAAGCAGCTCTAATGATATTTGAAGAGAAATACAGGCAAAGGCACCCAAATATGAAATAAGATCACAAAACGCCAATGTAGAACAGAAGACCAGTAAAGCAGAAGTTAAAGAAATAAAAGCTGAAGTTGTGGAATACCTGCGAAGTGAAGGATTTAGTGTAGAAAGTCTAACATAGATTATCTAACAGCATGATGGAACAAAGAGTCCCCAAAGTAAGGCGAAACAGGAGGAGCAGGAGACATCAGAAAAAGAAATATGGAGATGGGAAAGAAAAAGAGATTTAATATGGTGCAATATTTATGCAAACATGAAAGCAAAACTGATCAGTACCAAAAAAAATAGCACCAATGATATTTGAATAGAAATACAGGCAAATTAATCCAGATATGGAAAATTTTACAGTATAAAAAATTAAGAAAACAAAGAGAGAAGTAGAAAAGACAATTAGTAATGGAGAAGTTAAAGAAATGGAAACTGATGGATTACCTGTGAATGAAGTGTTTAGTGTAGAAAATCCAACTCTGCTAACAACACAGCATGACAGAATGAGTCCTCAAATTAAGTGGAAACAGGTGTGGTACAAGAAGCATCAGATCAGTTGCCACATGAAGATACTCTAGAGCCCTCAGTAGGAAACCACTACAAACATTCAGTTGGAGCTGCACAGCAAGGGAAGGAGCAGGAAACAGTAGCAACTCTGACACAGTTAATATTGTGGAGTTATAGGCCAGTGAGTTCCCATATGAAAGAGCAATGGATGACATTGGATGAAGCTGAAGATTTGCTGGGATTTGCTTTAGGATTGAAATTTTTGGGCCTAAATTTAGCCAAAGGGTTGTGTACTGATTGCAGTTCTCACTGTGATTTCAGGACAGTGCTATAAAAGGTATGTGAGATAGGCATAGCCCTTTCAGATTTTAAGGGCAGGGACCATGCTGGTATGCTGTGGACACTGTTCTGTGAGTGTAAAGGTTAGTATCTCTCTCATATTTCCTGCTGTGTTGTAGATTAACATTTCTCCATTCATTTCTCCAGTTTCCTGTACTAAGTGTGTATGTACACTGACACCTAAGACTACTACTACTGTTAATGTGGGTGTGTGTGCTTTCCTGTGGGACATGTGGTGTAACTGGTGTATAGCAGTGGCTCTTGCACTTTGTTGCTATGGCTTCAATATTTGCCCTTTGCATTCACTACTTGTATGCCTGCTAGGTGTCTTGACTGTAGTGTGTTGATGTGGCTTTCCTATTTTCCATGTACATTCACACATTGGAATGCTTGCTATATCTGCTAGGGTGTTACTGCATGCAGTGTGGTCTGGCCATGGTGTGGGCCTTGACATCTATTAGGGTATTTGAGTATGCTGCTGAGCAGGCCCCAGAGACTCTCAGGTGCATCTTTTATGTGCCTCAGGGATAGGTACGTATCAGTGGGGTATACCCATTAAATTGTCTGGTATTCTGCAGTTGTGACTGTGGGATAGCATGAGCATATGTATTACTACACTATTTCTGCCGTGCAAGTGGTGCATACTTTCAGTACTTCATAGTTACCATTGCATGTGTTGTAACACCTTTCTGCCTACTGTTTGTACATTTCACAGGGAGTCTGTGGGGCATCCCTGTAACTCAGTCACTGTTGCTATGTCTAGGCTCTTAACTATTCAAATATGGCAATGTCAGACCTCTCAAGTGTACAGATATTTGCAGGTTGTCCACATTTTTGCCTCATAGTTTGGTCAATATCTCATAAACAGTTTTTCTGGCAAATCACTGTGGGCTCAAGTCAGACTATAGTGACAAACATTTAATTTTCAGACTTTATACCCTTCAAAGCATCCAACAAAATGCAGAACCTGTTACTCTCTGAACTGTCTAAGTTTGTTGTAGCATTATTTGGAATGTGTCCCTGTTTTTGGCCCTTTGCTCCACATTTTTTATTACTTAGTCCGGATGTGTTCCTGTAAGAGGTTGTGAGGTATGGGCAGTGATTATCCTGCTGTGAGTATGTGTGGCTTGCAAGGTGCTACAGTGACATTATTACCTACTAGCTACCAACTAGCATGGCTGTTTCTGTTCACACACTACTATTCAAGAAATCCACTACATTTGACAGTAAATATACATGACATGCTTTGTGTACTACACATCGTATATTCCTTTTACATTCATTCCTACTATTACATGATATATTTATTGTAGCACAATGTTCATGTATTATAGTCACGGCTTAGTGGTAAGTCATGCAAACTACTGTTTGCAAGGTCCTGGGTTCGGGACTGACAGTGGGGTTTTATTTTGCTTTTGAGCAGACTACAGGACTTGTCATTCAGAGTGACTAAGGCACTTTTAAGCAGTTGTAACCGGGTTAGCGCTGGTTTGCGCGGAGCTCCCGCATGCGCACTGGTGTTCAGCTCTGCACACACCCGCTTACAACCACTTAAAAGTGCTTACTCTTGCTCACACCCGAGTTATTTTCTTTGAAAGAAATGAAAATGGGGAGACAGGAAAGTGGTGAAAAAGGGGTCACAAAGAGGGTAAGACAGTAGGGAAACAAGCTCGGGTTTTGCTGGAGGGATGTAGGTAAGGCCCATAGCTGCCCATTTCTTCATTAGCAACAGCTGTGCATATGTTTGTAATTTGGTGTGACATTTGAAACCTTCCACTCCTTAGAGAGGTGTGAGGACAACAATAATACTTGTTGTACAGCCAATTGTAATTGACAGTTTCCATGTCCAGCAGACATGTGTGCGAAATGGGCAGGTATGTATGGGGCATAATTTTTTTTGTGGGTACAGAGTGCCCTTTGTTTTTTTTTTTTTTTTTTCAGGTGAGAGTGGTATGTCAGGTACAGGAAGTCGGTATAGCTGGGGAGGTAGGTTGGGCCGGTCAACAGACAAGACAAACAAGACGCATACAGGGGCGGTGTATGACACATGTGGCGGGGGTTACACAATTGACGGGGACGGATGTTTGGATATCTAGAGCCCATGAGCCCACAGATGGCAACAGTGGAACTGATATTCCCATCCATGGGCATTTGCCACTGTGCCTTCACAGCCCAGGATGGGGCTGTGCTGGGGGCTGTGTAGGCCGGGCAGCAGGCACGCCCGTTAGTTGTGCCACCTGTGCTTCAAGCTGGCGTAGGGGCCCAAGAACAGCTTCCCGGATCTCCCTACGCACCACATTCCAGACACTACAGAGGGTGAGTGTTTCTTCTCCTCCGGCCACACTTGCAGAGGGGGGATCAGCCCCATCCCCTGCAGTGATTCCACCCACAGGTGGCACAGGGCCACCTGAGGAGGGTCCAGACTGGGCACTACTGCCAGGTGCACTCGCCAGCTAAGGTGGGAGAGGTGGGTCCCCTGGAACCCGCCTTCCCTGTCATCCTATGTTTTGCATTATGTCATGACAGTTTGGGTTAGTAATGTACAATACCATTCACAATTAGTTGTAACAGAATGCATTAGTATTCCCATTAACCAAACACCCAGATATTTAAACCACTGAACAGCAAGCATAACTCATGCATATTTTGAACAGCAATACACAGTCCAACAACATGCAGGGTTGATTGATGGCAACAGGCCATCAGGTTTGGATGTATGAACAGGGCATATGCATCAACGTACATGCAAATATGTATGACCCAACAGGACAAATGTCCAGGGGTGTTAATTGTGATTGCACATACCAATTTCACGTGGAATGGATTATATGTGGTTATAGGGTAGGGTGAAGAAAATTTAATTAACACCTTCAAATACCAATACATATGCTGTACACTTCTAATAGCTGCAGATATATACACACTACAGTTCTACCTACAGTTTCCTATGTGATAACTACTTCAAGTTGGTGATAGGAATGTTACTGCTACATCAATATACATTTTCATTTTTATTCATACACATTCATATCTGGCTCTGTTCAGCTACATCATCCTGCTACATTTACTTTATATAGCTATAGACAATGGTGGATGTTTGGTATTTCAGACTACCATACTATCGGCATATTACAGACTGAGAGCAACATATCCAGATTTTGGGATACACATTCCAGCTGCAGTAACATTTTCAACACATTTTGCAGTTTGGTTCTGCTTGTCACATTCATTTCAGTCTGTACTGACTGCAGTATACTTTATTCAGGAGTTATTACTACTTTATTGGTGGATTCATAACTCTTTCTTACACTCTCCCACTTGTTTTATTTTTACAATTCAGGATGGTACTTAATTCTAGGCTTTATTGACATGTTTTACCTGTAGTTATTACAATCCTTTCCAACAGTCACACTTCTGTCATGTTTCTGTATTTCATCAGGGATATATTTCACACATGTGTTTTACTAGCTTCTGCAGCTGTACTTTTCAGCCTGCTGCAGGTTATGTACTATTATATTACAGGTGGGACATCTTTATTTCAGACTTTATTTCAGACTTTTTCATTTTTCTGTTTGGATTACAGACGACATCACACTTTTGTAATCAAGCAATACTTGCAAACCCTCTTACACTGTTACTTGCACATTTTATTACTTAGTGACTACACTGCACTCTTTTGCTAACTGTCATAGTTTTATATTTATTTACAGTTACAGGGAGAGGATTACTGACCTGCCTGATGGCGCAACCGCACCAGCCTATCGCCATAGGCTCTACGGTTCGCAGAACGGACACCTGCAGCTGTAATATAAATAAAGTAATATTGGAATACACATCTCCATAATATCAGCAAGGTTAATTTCTTACATAAATAATTAGATGTAACTTACTCAGTAGTGGGGCGTTGGGCATTTGCCGGGCCTCCTGGATCCAACGGTTCAGTTGGTCCTGCTTCCATCTCTTCAGGTCCGCATGGTGGTGACAGACCTGCTCACTAGTCCTTGGTATCCCTGTGGCACTGGTAAGATCATGAGCCAACTGGTCCCACGCCTCAGCCCTATATGCTCCCCACAGGACCTGGCCCTGCATGAGTTGGGCCTAATGATTGTGGACAAGGAGCCAAACCATATATTTGGACTCCTCAATGCCCCACCTCTGTGCTCGAAAGCAACTACCCTCACCTACACCTGACATTCTGGCTGCAGGTTGGTTCTACAATCGGTTATGCTGTGTATTCCCGCCTATGGGCTTATATATGCCGTTTTTTCCGCACTTATCTATGATTGGCCATTTTGGAATTGTATCAGCTTCACAAAACCTGCTTTGTCATGCTCCTCTTTCTATTCATTTCTATATATTTGCTATTACTGCATTTCTAAGTGCAGCTGTCATGGTTTAGTGGTTCAGTACCTTGACTATGGTGCATGGTATCCTGGGTTCGAACCTGGCCACTGCTTTTTATATTTTAGGACTGTCTACACAGGCTAGGAGGTGTGTCTGTGTAAAGGCAGTTTTGTTACAGCTTGCTCAACATTGCCCATCGGTTAGCTTGTTGGCGCGGTGCGCAGTTCCACGCAAACGGGGTACGCTGGTCTATGCGTCATTTGGCTGTCAGCATGCATATTACGCTCAGCTCAGCTAGGGGCACACAGTTTCAGCGTGTTAAACCACTGCTCACCTACGGGCACTCATTTTACACCTGTTAAACCATTGCTCACCTACGGGCACTCATTTTACACCTGTTAAACCACTGCTCACCAATGGGCAGATACACTCAACTTGTTAAACTGTAGCTCAGCTATAGGTACATCTGGCATTTTTTATTATTTTTTTATCTCACATTTCTTCAAAATATATGGCCCATTTCATTACATTTTACATAAAATATAATTTTATATGTGTACATATATGTCAGGGACTTGTTTCGTGCTTATTTCACTAAAAATAAAAATTGATGTTGGGGGGGCTCGAACCAAAGCTGCCTGCTTTTCAGCTGATGTGTTTACTGCTACGCTATTGCTTCTTGGCTTACTTTGCATATGTAGTTCTTATATGCTTTTCCACTGACTGCTAACTGTGGCTAAGCTATGGGCACGCCTGCGCAAATGAGTGCACTCACAGGCAAACATCTTTACAATTTAAAAAAAATATAACATGTTCATTTATATATTTTATGTTCATAGTCTGTGGGTGCATGTGTTGTGTTGTGTTTATTCACATTTACACTGACTCTGTCATGGGGGTTTACTTTCGGGACTTTTACTCTTCTGGGGGGGGGTGTCCGTTTGCAGGGCTCGGCCTACGGACACGCCCCCTACTGTCTTCCACGGACCGTGTAATGCATGACATGCTGACATTACACCGTTTAACTGCAGCCTCCGTGTAAGCCTTGTAACTCTTACACTGAGGCTTTGTGAATCCTGCCCATTATGTTTTGTTACTAATATGCAAGAAGCCCAGAATTTCCAGATAGAAGATATGCAAAAAATTAAGAGAGAAATTAGATGAAAGAAAACTATTTGCAGAAGAAAAACTGACAAAAGCTTAAAATGCAAATTTGTGTTTATTAATACAACAGATCCATGAAAAACAATATATAGACCAAGAAGTGTTGGGCTGTTTGGAAAAATAAGTACCCGAGGAAGTGCAAAAATATAAAGAAGAAAATCTAGAAATTTTTCAGAGGTATAAAAAACAAACATGGGCATGGGAAAGAAAGACAAGTCAGCTATGGTGCAGTATCTATGCAAAGGAAAAAGCAAAACTAATCAATACAAAAAAGCAGCTCTAATGATATTTGAAGAGAAATACAGGCAAAGGCACCCAAATATGAAATAAGATCACAAAACGCCAATGTAGAACAGAAGACCAGTAAAGCAGAAGTTAAAGAAATAAAAGCTGAAGTTGTGGAATACCTGCAAAGTGAAGGATTTAGTGTAGAAAGTCTAACATAAATTATCTAACAGCATGATGGAACAAAGAGTCCCCAAAGTAAGGCGAAACAGGAGGAGCAGGAGACATCAGAAAAAGAAATATGGAGATGGGAAAGAAAAAGAGATTTAATATGGTGCAATATTTATGCAAACATGAAAGCAAAACTAATCAGTACCAAAAATATAGCACCAATGATATTTGAATAGAAATACAGGCAAAGGCATCCAGATATGGAAAATTTTACAGTATAAAAAATTAAGAAAACAAAGAGAGAAGTAGAAAAGACAATTAGTAATGGAGAAGTTAAAGAAATGGAAATTGATGGATTACCTGTGAATGAAGTATTTAGTGTAGAAAATCCAACTCTGCTAACAACACAGCATGACAGAATGAGTCCTCAAATTAAGTGGAAACAGGTGTGGTACAAGAAGCATCAGATCAGTTGCCACATGAAGATACTCTGGAGCCCTCAGTAGGAAACCACTACAAACATTCAGTTGGAACTGCACAGCAAGGGAAGGAGCAGGAAACAGTAGCAACTCTGACACAGTTAATATTGTGGAGTTATAGGCCAGTGAGTTCCCATATGAAAGAGCAATGGATGACATTGGATGAAGCTGAAGAGAATAAGTCACAGGAAGATGTTTTGGAACTTTCTGTAGAATGATCACAGGAAGCAGAGAATAAAGGAAGTGTCCTCAGTTTAGAAGAAATGATCTAAGGGAAGAGTTGTTTGATTTAATAGAAATAGATACACATATTAAGTTTGATGAAAGAAATAGATTACAGAAAGTCAATAATACCTAAAATGTTAGAAGACTGATAAAACAAATGAGCAAGGTAATCAAGACTAAAAACAAAAAATTGTGATGTAATATAAGAGATGTACAGCTAAAGTACTCTTACCATAATAATACAGTGCAATAAGGGAAGAGAAAAGAAGAAATCAAATGGCATTGTGAAAGTATGGAATAGATATAACTATACGGTAAGTAAGACAAGAAGTGTCACTGTTAGAGGCATATAAAAGAAGGAGCAGATCAACAAAAATACTTAGGTAGATATGATAAAACCAATGTGCAGTATTAAAACAGAGCAGAATCCACCATATACTATTGCAAATGATAAACTAAAGATATCAGCACAAGCAGAAAAAACTTAGAAGATATGCAGATTAATATAAAGGAAAAGTACAAAATAAGCAATTTGTTAATGACCTAAAAAGATTTATAGAGAATTGGGAAACATAGCAAATGAAATAGAAACACCACCAAAAAAAGAACTAGACACATTTTGGAGAAATATCTATGAAGACCCTGTGGAATGTAATGAAGATATTGAATGGACAGAAGAACTAAAAGAAATAATAAGTTCAAAAGTACAAGATATGAAATGGGATGACTCAACTGCCAGAGAAACTGCAATAAAATTAAGAAAAGGTTCTAACTGAAAAACCTAAGGCCAAAATCCAGTACCTAACTTCTGGCTAAAAGTCTTAACATCTTTATTTTAAGGTTTTCCCTGAGTATGAACTAATTATATGTACATTCTGAACAGACAACAACCTGTTTAACGCACCCTGCACAGATACCAACCTGGTTAACCTTCTTAAAAGAGAAACTGTCAGCTATTCTAAAAACTATAGACCAATAACTTGCCTTCCAATGATGTGTAAACTCTACATTGGAAATGATGCTGACAGAGTTTAGAATCATTTGGAAGAAAACTCAATCATGGCAGTAGAATGAATGGGTAATAAAAAAGTCATATGGAATAAAGGATCAATTGTTGTTAAATAAAGTCATAATGGAGAATTGTAAAAAGGGGAAGAATCTTAAGTATGACATGAATGAATTCCAGAAAGGCATTTGACAACATCCCACATTCATGGATAAAGGAATATTTACAGATGTCCAAGATGCGGCCTACAATGATCAATTACATTACAGCGATCATGAAATAGTTGCAAACCACTTTTCAACTAAGCATTGATAAAGGTCACATTATTATTCTAGGGATAAACACTCAGAGTGTGATACTCCAGAGTGACTCTTTCTCACTGTTGCTCTTTTGTCTTGCTCTTAACACATTAAGTTATATACTTAACAGATTAGATCATGATTACAATTTGTCTCCAAGAAAACAGCAAAGTGTAAAGACTTATCTTCTTCTTCTTTTTGAGGATGATATAAAACTGTATAGTTCATCAGATGAGGATCTGAAAGCACAACCGGGAATGATCAAAACTTTCACAGATAATATAGGAATGTAATTTAGTCTTGATAATTATGAAATCATAACATTTAAAGCAGGAAAGCTGCAGTACAAAGAAAACATCAGTCTGTGTCAGGAATGTGATATAAAAAATGAGCAGGAGAAAGAATATAAATATTTGGGAATGGATGAAATATTGACAATAAAACATAAACAAATGTAAAAAAAACTCAGTAAAGTACATTTTAGAAGACTAAAATTAATACTGAAAACAGCCCTGACATCTAGGAACAAAGTTCATGCTATAAACCAGTTTGGTCTTCCTTTTCTAACATATACTGTTTTGGGGTAACTGGCCCCAAAAGATATTGGAGCAGTTGGACAGGAAAACAAGAAAAATTCTTCACTCTTATCAAATGATATATAAAAGTCAGTGTATACCAATATTATGTATTCCCTGTTCTAAAGGAGGTATGACCCTCCTCAAAATTGATTACATGTATAGATCTGCAATTTTAGGACTCCATATATATTTGCTGACCTCATCAGATCTAAACATAGTGACAGTTTTGAAATATGAAGAGAACAAGTCTAGATGACCTCCCTGCTTAGTTTAGCAGAAGCATATCGGTGTCAAGTGAGAACTGAAACTGAACCAGAAGTAGACAAAATCAGGCAGCAACTGAATGTGCCCAAAACAAGAGAGAATATAAGGCGAAGGATCAGATGAGAAGGCAAGAAATGTGGAAAAGGCATAAATATAGTTGTGAGTTCAAAAAATGCCTGGAACAGCCTCATGTTGATCAGGACCTGATGCAGGAATGATTAAGGAGAGGTGAATTTAAATCAAAAGATGGAAGGTTAATATAGGTGGCTCAGGATAGTGTACCATGTACACATTGGTTTACAAAGTCAATTGAGCATGTGCGAGAATCAGACAAATGTAGGTTCTGTAAAACAGAACTGGAAACAGTCACATATCTGGTTGCTAGGTGTGATATACTAAAGGTAGAGGGCCTGTATCCTGAAAGGCATAATAATGTGGTGAGACTGTCACATTGAAGATTGTGCAAAAATTGCAATACTGAAGTAGCTGAGAAGCATTGGAAACATGAACTACAAAGCATTCTAGAGAATTATGAAGTTTATATCACATAGGATCACCCTTTACTAACAGTTCAAAAATATAGATTAGAGTAAACCAGATATAGCAATCAAGGAAAAGAAGGCTAAAGTAGCACTGATCTTTGAAATTGCTACACCCAGTGATTACAGTGTCTTACATGCAGAGGGTCACAAAGTCATGAAATAACCAGGATTTGAAGGCAGAAATGAGAGCAATGTGGAAGAAAGATACCCGGACAGTTCCAACAGTAGTAGGAGCAATGGATCTCATAAAAAAGAGCTTACAATCTTACTTAGATATACCACCGATACATATAACTCCATATGAATTGCAGAACGAGTCAGTTCTAGGCACATTGACGGTGCTGTGAAGAGCACTTTTAGTTAACATCAAAGATTGAAGCAATATTAATTTCATGAATTTTAATCATACTTTGACTTACAAATGGGGTACATTCCCAGCATTGTATTAGAAACCCAAAAGACTTGGTGGAATTAAACCAAGAGCCAAAAAATAATAATAAAAACACAATTCCTAATTCTTTTTACACTCAGATCTCTTTCAACTCTCTAGCTCTTTTGTAGTTCCCTGTTTAAAATCCGCGTTTGCGATTTTGCATAGCGCAGCACCGGTTAAACAAGGTTAAACTTCTTCTGGCTCCGCCAAGTCTGCTCTTCAAATTTTCCCTTAAGGAAGCTCTACTCTTAGTATAATCAGACTACTCACTATATTATAAGCCTAGCACTTGTTCTCAATACTTCTCTACTAAGTAAGCACTCTCGTACTAAGCAAAGCACTACATCTACCTACCATCCCTGTGAATAACCACTTCCCTTAAAGGTACATCACTCCCTTATACTGTTCTAGCATGTCGAGTGGTAGATTACTGGCATCCTCTCCAGTTCAGCTGGTCAATCTGGGTATCTTGAGACAATGCTACAATTGTCTCATGTACACAGACAACCCTCTCCTCCTCCCAACAAACACAAATACATGTGAGAGATGCAACTATATAGCCAAACTGGAGGCTAAACTCTCTCAACTCAGGGCTGGCATGACCAGACAGGAGGAGATGGTAACCACACACACAACAATCCCAGTCCCACATAGACCTACCACAACTGCAAACCAAACACATAAAAACACAAAGACATACTCGGAGGCTCTAATAAAAAACTTACCAAAACAACAGAGGCTCCCAAAGCAGACATCCAAAAATCCACCACCTCAAAACAAAACACATGCAACACATACTTCAATAAATCAGTGTGTCAACCAATCACAGCCCTTAAGGCCAAACACCATGCCTGATACACTAGTAATAGGTGACTCTATAGTCAGACACACTGATGTCCCGCTCACCAGGCTGAACAAGGAGAGGGTGACTGTGATCTGCCTATCGGGAGCTAGGATCCGCCACATAACACACGCACTCAAGTCACTCCAAAGCAAGTACAAATATGACTCGGTCATTGTCCATGCTGGCGTGAATGACCTGAGACGTACCTCCCTGGACTACATGAAAAGAGACATAGAGGAGCTCTCCGATTTTGTAGCCCAGGCTGGTATGACCCTGACCCTGAGCAGCATCTTGTCCTCACCAAGAATGATGCCACAATACAAAGACAAGATGATAAGCTTTAATAATTGGCTCAAGTACTAGTGTCATTCTAAGGGGAACCAATGTCTGTCTGCCTGGGATGACATGTTGGACAAGCCACGCTGCTTCACAAGGGATGGCTTACACCTGTCACCACTGGGCTTCCAGATATTGGCTAAGGCTCTTGCCACCCCCATAGTGCCTTTTTTAGGCAAGGCTCAAAAGACAAACCCACCTCCTTAGAAAACAAAAATGGAAAAAAACTAAGGGTAATGCTGCTCAATGCCAGAAGTCTAAATCTCAAGATGCAGGCACTCGATGCACTCCTCATCATGGAGAACATCGACGTCTGTGCAGTAACTGAAACCTGGCTCAAGGCTCCTGGGAGCACCCCAGCACTACCAGGCTATACCTCGTATCATGCTTTTCGGCCCCAAAACCCAGGCTGAACCACAAAGGGAGGGGGAGTGTCCATATGCATCAAGGACACCCACACCTCCAGGTTAGTATCAACACATGAAGCATCAGAGACCATACAGGTGCAACTAACCATAGGCAAAACTGCTATACAACTGGTAGCATGTTACAGACCACCCTCCCAATCTCAGGAACCCCACTAAGCCTTTCTGAAGCCATTGGAGGATATGAATGTATCACAAAATACCATCATACTGGGAGACTTCAACTACCCAAAAATAGATTGGGTACATTATTCTAGCCCTAATACCCTAGCCAAAGGTTCCTGGAATTCATAAATTCAAATGCACTGGAACAACTAGTCACCTCTCTCACTAGGGGAGATAATATACTAGACCTGATCATCACAAACATGGGGACAAAATGCTCCACACCAGAAGTATACCCCTCACTAGTGAGATCTGACCACAAACTAATCACCCTGGATATACATATCCCACCTCCACCCCCAGCACAAAAGACCACAGTGAAAAACTTTTCAAAAGCAGACTTCACTCTTCTTAAGACTGAGATGGTATCCTTTAAGCCAACTGTGCCAGTGGATACTACATCCCACAATGCTGAATCCTTCACAAATGCTTTCTATGGACATCTCCAAGAATGCATGGATCATGCAATCCCAAATAAATCCAAGTCCCTCTCCACCAAAGGCAAGCGTCCTGTCTGGAGAACCTCAGCCATTAACAAATTGTATAACAAAAGAAGGAAGCTACTGCACGTCAGAGCAAAATCCCATAAAGGGAAGACATCTCTGATCAACATTAGCAGAAAACTACGTTCTCTCATAAAAACATCCAAGGCCAACTTTGAGAGAAAAATTGCTAAGGACACTAAAGATAACCACAAAGCCTTCTTCAGCTATGTTAGAAACCTGGGCAGAAACCCTCAGATATGCTCAGAGTTAGTTCACAACAACAAAAAATACACTGAACCCACAGATATTGCCAACATTCTGGCTGACAGGTTCAGTGCAAATTTCTCCCCTCCCTCACCCCCAAAAGAAGAAATACTTATCCCAGCTGAATGTAATCTCCCTGTCATCTCAGATGTCCAAGTGAGAACCACCCTAAACAAGCTAAAAACACAGCATCAATGGGACCTGACGGTATCCCGGGTTGCTTGCTACGTGAACTCCAAGAGGAGTTAAACCCGCACATAAAAATGCTATTTAACCTTAGCCTTACTTCAGGATATGTACCTGAACACTGGCGTACAGCAACAGTGGTCCCACTCCACAAAGGGGGTACCTCTACAGACCCTGGGAACTACCGCCCCATACGCTTAACCAGCCTGGTCTGCAAAGCTATGGAAAGAATCATTATGGAACTCATAAACAGTGACATAGGGGACCTACAGACACTTGACCCCACTCAGTTCGGCTTTGTAAAGGGCAGATCCTGCCTTTTGAACCTGGTTGACTTTTTCAAAACAGTCACTAGAGCCATTGATGAGGGCAAAGCAGTCCATACAGCCTACCTGGACTTGGCTAAGGCCTTAGACACAATACCCCACTCAGGCATCATAGATAAGCTCAACAGCTTAAGCATAAACCCTTATGTCACTAGATGGGTTGCAAACTGGCTAAAGGACAGAACCCATAAAGTTAAAATCACTGGAGCAATGTCAGACTCAAAGCTAGTCACAAGTGGTGACCCACAGGGATCTGTCCTGGGACCCCTCTTGTTTGGCATTTATTTGTCAGATGTTAAAGCAAACATGGGAAGGTTGTGGCTGACAAAGTTCGCAGATGACTGCAAACTAGGCACCATAGTCAATACACCAGCGGACACATACATCCTACAAAAAGACCTCACAGAAATGGACAACTGGTGCCGGAGTCACGGCCTTAAACTAAATGCCAAAAAATGTATAGTCATCCCCTTTGGGAAAAACAAAGTACCCACAAATTATCACATAGACAGCAACCCACTGAGTATGGAAAAAGTAATCAGAGACCTAGGGACCCAAGTCGACAGCGACCTCTCATTTGACACCTATGTTGCCAAAGTGGTTAGAAAAACATTTTACCTTGCACACCTCATCATGAAGGGATTCACATCCAGATCCAAGGATGTCATTGTACCCCTATACTCCTCCCTCATCAGACCCATGATTGAGTACAATGCCCCATTTGGTATGTACCTCACCCGGCATTTGCAACAGCTGGAGAGACCACAAAAGTACCTCACCAAGAGGATCAAGGGTCTCCAACATATGTCTTATTCTGCCAGACTAAAGAAACTTCATCTCTATTCAGTAGCATACCGCCTGCTCAGAGGTGATCTCTGCCTGATGTACAAGGCCATGTCAAATCAGGATCTGATGGACATGCTCCACCTCAAAAAATCCAAATCCATCAGGACCACAAGAGCTAAAGACTTAAACCTCGGCACAAGTATGAATAGGACATGCTGGAGGGATAGATTCATAACCCAGAGGCTTCCCATGCTTTGGAACAAGATCCCAGTTTGTATTAGGCAGAGCCCCTCACTGACTCTCTTCAAGAGAAATCTTGATGAGTGGATGGGAGATTGTAAGTTTACCCCAGGGGTCACATCTGTGTCACTGCTAGACAGGGGCACAGTAAACTAATTCTATTGCATAAGGGGACCTTCATTGTGTCACTACTAGACAGAGGCACAGTATTCTAAATTTATTCTGTACATTTTTGTACCATTTCATGGGGTGGCTAAAGCCACATCACTATGGCTAGGCTTACAAATGCCCCAGGGCAGATAGCCTAGTACTAAACTATGAAACTATAAACAACATGTACACCCTTTAATATTATTTCAACAAACAGCACCACCATAGAAACTATAACAAGTACCAAACTACTAGGAGTCACAATAGACAATAACCAAAAATTTAACCTGTGTATCACCCAGGCCATCACTAAAAATCAACAAAAACTGGGCTTCCTCTACTGAAACAAACCCTACCTCGCAGACTCCATCAAGAAATACCTTAGCATCATCCTACGTTCCCTCGCCCTTCTCTATGCATCACCCATATTAACCAATATTCACCCCACCCTACTAGATAAATTAGAGGCAGCTTTAACAAAATAGCCAAGTTTGCAGCTAATGCATGCTTCCATACACACAATGCTTAACACTAAAGAAGCTCAGCTGGCTAATGCATCCTACTGCACACACCACTGCTTAACATTAAAGAAGCTGAACTGGCTAATATAGCCTACCGTACACACCACTGCTTAACACTAAAGAAGCTCAGCTGGCTAGTGCATCCTACTGTACACACCACTGCTTAACACTAAAGAAGCTCAGCTAGCTAATACATCCTACTGCATACACCACTGCTTAATATTAAAGAAGCTAAACTGGCTAATGCATCCTACCATACACACCACTGCTTAACACTAAAGAAGCTCAACTGGCTAGAACTACCTAGTCACCTTACATTCACTCATCTTCAAATTGCCCATAAAATAATACAGAATCCACACAATTCCCTTTCTCTACAAAAGATTCTCAAGCAGTACTCCCCACCACATTGCCTTCTCTCAGGTAATCAGAGCCTACTAATAACTTTCAAATCCTGTAACACAGCTGGAGGCTCACTATACTTGCTCTATGACACTAGACAGTGGAACTCCCTGCCTATCCCATTAAAACAAAATTGTATTAACCTCTAGCTTGATTGCATTACTTATTGTATGATTCTAAAACCTCATTTCTACTGGTAAAAAACTAAAAATTATTTTTCTCTCTATAAATTTTTATAATTTTTGTAACCTTAATTGAGCTCTTCTCCCCGGGCATCTGCTGAAAATTGGCCTGAGTACCCAGTTGAACCATAGCAGTAAACAGAAAGGCAAATAAATAAATAAATAAATATCCACGATTTGTTTGCATCCAACAAATTATGTTTGTCTATTAAAATAGGCTAATGTTGAAGGGTGTGACACTCAAAAAGCTAATCTCAACAGTACAGCCCTGAAATAGCTATTAACCTTGCTTTAGTAGCTTGATTAAAAATATTCCATTTGTTGCATTATGTAATTGGAGATATGCTATCTAACCAGCCTTTGTGTCTTCATGAATCCAAATGCCCACCTGCTTGATTTCAATGAAACACACACACACACACACACACACACACACACACACACACACACACACACACACACACATCAATAGATAGATAGATGATAGATAGATAGATAGATAGATAGATAGATAGATAGATAGATAGATAGATAGATATAGATATATAAGGGCATATTCTTTCACAACTTGGGAGGCCAGGGAGGCCTTAAGTTTATATAAATTGAGGTAAGGCCCCAAATGCATTCCTCTTATTAGGGAATTCCAAATTGCAAAAAAAAAAAAAAATGTGGAGAAATGAAACACCATATCACCCTAAGGTGAGCAGAAGCAACATAAATCACAGCCAGGAAGAAAAATACCGCCTAGCTCCATTGCCAGGGTTACCATTTCCTAAGTAATTCTAGCTTTTGCCTTAGACATAAAAATGACATGGGCAGCCACCTATGTTTCTTTTCAAACTTGTCAGAAGGCTGTAGAAGTATACTTTGAAGTGCATACAAAACTATTAGTATAACATACCATTTAATAGCTGGACTTCATTGCTGAAAAATCCATCTTAAACACTATCCATAGCATAAAGTATATCTCAACCTTATTAATAATTCTACCAAAAGTATCATAGTCAATCTTCCAAGTTTGCATCCGAATATATAATATGTGATGCCCAAGCTAAAAACTGAAACTTATTTTCCAATGGCTGAGATGGAATATCATTAATTTTAATAACATAGATTCTGATTACTTAATTTTGTACCTAGAGATTTACCCAAAAGTTTTTAACTCATGGCAGACTTTTCTGAGATCCTTGTATGATCCAGGAAGTTATAAAAACAAGCCATCTGCATACAGGGAAAATGATAAACAATGCTTTTGCAAGACATATCATTAACCTCTCCAGTAAAGGCTTCAGTATATTGAAAAGAGAAAGAGCGAAAGAGGGCAGTCCTACCTGGTACCCCTGTAAAGCTTAATAGGATATTGAAGTCTAGAACCTGTTTTAATCCTTTTGGTTCATAAGTACATAGGTACTTACTAGGCTTTTGATCCATACATTCCCATGATATTTTAGGATTATATTCAACTATTATTAACCCAAAGATGAATAGGATATCTACATTAGCCCCTTTCCATGGGGGTACTAAACCAAGGGGTGAACTTGTGCTTACCCATCCATTCATCCAGTTTACACTGAATAGTGCAAGAATACTTTATGTGAAGAGGAAGATGATTCTAACGAGGTGATATTCTCTTGATATATAACTATGCCTCCAACATTGTTTATACCCCCATTGGACTTGTGAATGTGCACTACAGGAAAAGCAGCTCACAGTTTTAATCCTTTGTGCCAACTGCCAGTACATAATGGCTTAGTTGCCAGGGGCAGTATGAACAGTATTGTACAGACCCTACATGGATATGGTCAAAGGTAGAGCATTATCAGGCATAACTAGGAATACAAGAAGCTTATTATGTGTCCCTCTAAGTGACCACTGTAGATTTTAACAGTTGTATGAAATTTTATTTCAGATAAAGATATGTTAGGAAAGTAGATATGTGGAGTTTAAGACCATTTGAGCCATGACAGCTGCTGCCCATTTCCTTTCCAAGAATGGTATTTTGTAAAGTGAAACTGGCTCTTGGATTGACCTAAACTATACTGGTTAGATCTTGCATACGGGCCTTTCATCTGTATATTGGGCTGTACAAGTTCTTTGTTAGAGGGAATAAGCTTTGACTGAATTTCCCCTGCAGAGAATAATGTAGCCTGTTTTGTTTTTGCTAGCATTCTCAGGCCTGATAGGTGGAAGATACGTTTTCTAGTCTCTTTCTTTAGCTAGTTTAGTAATATGACAAAAATCCATTCTCCTCTTCCTAGTTTTTACTGAAAAATGTTAATTGCAGTGAATTCTGTTATTTCCTGTCTTTATCACTTTCTCCAAAGTTCAAAGGTGAGACATTATCTGATCCCTCACTCAAAAAGTGGTAAATCTTATCAGATTCAATTTATGAGCATGAGCCTTTAGAGCTACTGGAAGATACAATCTAATTGCTCTTTTCAAAGTAACAGACTTAAGTGAGAAGCTGGTCCAATCATCCATATTATTTTTCGTAAAGATAAAGAGTCCTTTCCCTCCAAGTTCTCTGGGATTTCTCTAAACAGTACTTTCTTGCAGCAGGCTCTGTCTTCTTGAGTTACCAATTTACATCCAATAGGTACACTGTGGTCTCCATATCAACTAGAAGTTGCTGTATAGATACAACTAATGCATCCATTGTTGAAGAGAGTGGTAGGAAATTCCTCCTTCTCATCAAGCTACTGCTCTTTTTTTTCCAGTGTAAGCAGATAAGGTTGAATTGCTCTTCATTTTCTGCATTATGGAATCTAATTTAGCATCCACAAGTGTTAAGATCAGTAGCATTCATGTTATAATAGTTATAAAATGTGTAGCTTGACAGAAAAGGTGAACACTGTTCTTGTGATAATGCTTCCTGTTTTTATTGAACTCTAGGAGAAAGTGTATTGCAATTTTTTATCTTCTTATTATTTCAAGTCATAAATCAGCTTATTGCTGCTAAGTCCTTGGAGATGTTTTCACAGCAACTTCAAGGACAAAGAAATGTGGTAATAGCCTCCTCTATCTTAAACAGAAGTCCACCAGTGGTAATTTTTACTTGAAAGCAAAGCTTCAGACTCCTATTCACCATTCTACTTAGTGGAAAACAATTTCCTTGCACATTGGTCAGATATGAATTCAATGACCTTTACTATGTCAGGTGTGGCTGTCTCAGTCTCTGTGAAATGACTAAATAAATTTGAATGTTAACACTGTAATCAGTTTTAGTTCATTCAGTTGGGTTTATGTGCATTATGTTATAAAGCCCTCACACCATGTTTTAATTTGTTTAATCTATTACCTTGTATTTATCATATTTCATGTTTCCTTGTTTCTTTTCTTGGAACCGAAGTAGAACAAATGTAGTGCGTCAAAATCTTTGCTCTCCCCTTAAACACTTTCAGTAGCTTGTTTTTGTATTTTACAACTGTAAAAGGAGGCAATTGCACATTATCCTTCTATATGATCTCTGTGTGAAGTATTAGCTGCTTCCTCTTATTGTCCTTTTTATATTTCTTCTCATTAGATCACAAGCACTCCTGAAAAAAATCTGTAGTTTTATAGTTAATTACCCACTGAGGTATGCATTTCCTTTTATTTATTAATTTTTTCATTAAAAAAATCCTAATGTCTAAGCTGAATGTATGCCCTTAATGTGTAATGCTTGCCTTGTCTCCTCCCTCTTCTGTTTCCCTTTTGAACATTATGCCCTCATAGTATCACCCGTGCCCTTTGTTCATTCTAGAAACCCTCCTTTTGAACATTATGCCCTCACAGTATCACCTATGCCCCTTGTTCACTCTGGAAGCCCTCCTTTGTACCTAATCTTGACTAGCATGATATTCTAATCTCTAGATTTGAAACACGACTGATCATAGCAATCAAGCTGTTCCTTGATCAGGGATGTATAGAGGAGTACAATTACCTCTCTGTTCAATGACTCTCCTTCCTTAAGGATACAAACAAGCATCTTGGTGCCCTTGACTGCAACTCTCCCACTTTGTTCTTGGCAGTTTATTTCTACTATTAGTGCCATAGGAAAGACATTTTTTCGATTTTCTTCTGATTTTTATATTTAAGGTTTGCTCTTTTTAGTTTGCATTCCTGCTGCATCACTGACTACCCTACACTTTCCAGATATATTTATAATAAATGTCATCCATTCTTTTCTAGCCCTGATCATGGCTGAAAACCATTTTTGATCATCGTAATTTACCCATTTAATAAGTGATACATTATTAAATTCCAGTTTGAGATTATTGGAGTTGCATTAAATCTTAGAACCAGCTCTTATCACTCTCCTGCAGACTTCTTGAGTCTTCTTCTTTTCCGAGTTAGGGGTCACCACAGTGGATCACCTGTCTGCTCACGATTGGTAGTAGAGTTTTACGGTGTCAAGTTGCCAGCCCAGCGCCCAACCTTCCACAGAAGGCACACATGCACGCACTCACATCTAGGGCCAATTTAGAGTGTCCAATCCACCTACAGCATGTCTTTGGGATGCGGGAGGAAACCAGAGCACCTGGAGGAAACCCACATGACCACAGAGAGCACATGCAGACTCCACACAGAAGGCACCCCAGCCAAGATTCGAACAGGAGAATCTCTTGCTGTGAGGTGACAACGCTAACCTCTGTACCACCATGGCCACCCCTGCAGACTTCTTGAGTGCCTTTAATAATTTGTTCCCCAGTTTTCACTGTTCTTTCAATCACAGTATCCTCTGCAGATAGGTTTATCCTGTCACCGGTGTACATCATAATGTGAAAGAAAACTAATCATAGAGATACAATTTGTGAACTATAAAAAAAACTCCCTTTTCCTTTCATAACCTTATCTCTTCCCTTAACTTCTGCCCCTTGTTTCCTAACAATTAAATACTTTATATCCATTTTCCAGCTTCTGTAATAATCCAAGTCCTTTCAGTTTGATACTATCTTTTGGCAAACTGAGTCAATGGCTTTACTCAAGTTACAGTATAAAATATTAGCTAAGTTTTCTTTGATAATTTCACACTTTATTTTTAGGTATCATGACTTGGTATCTATTCTTGTACTTTCAACAGATAACTTGTTTGTATGTTTGCCTTCATTATCTACTGAGGTTTACATGCAGCTCTGTAAAAGTAAGTTCATGCTCATCTGTATAAAGTAATGGTGCATGGGTGCAGGAGAAAAGTGGTTTCAGCTGAGCTCTACTCTCCACATAAATTTACACAGACACACACACACACACACACACACACACACACACACACACACACACACACACACACACACACACACACACAGACACACACACACACACACACACCTTTAGAACTTGGTTCAGCCATAAAGGTTGAAAGAGAAACACTATAACAGGAGTGTTAAAATGGACATTTGAGCCAAATCACTGGTAACTGCATATAAAATAAAACTATTTTGGAACTGAATTTAATGTTTTCATGAATGCTCAGAATTGCAGTAAATATGGAGACAGCAGGCAGAGATGCAGAATAGTTAATGAAGCATACTATACAGGCTGGTGCTGTACATGCAGTCTAAGCAAAAGTAAATCCTGCAAAATTGTTTTATTTTTAATGTTACCCTGGAAGACATAGTCATCAAGTCTAATTTTATAAAGCTGTTATATGTGAGAGTTGTGGAAAAATTGGAAATATTAAACACACATAAAATAATAAAAGCAACTAACACAAATGAAGAACATACCACAGAATATGCAATGCAGGTCTCATCACCTGGGGCAATTCATTCATTCATTTCTTTCTGTGATCACCATAGCTTTAACATAAGTAAAAGTGCTCAATACAGTGTAGGTAAGGCATGGCCTTTATTACAGCAGGTCTTTCAGCTGGAAAGCATTTTGCTGAAATCTTTTATTGTTATTCACCCTCTGAGTGGTGCTAATGATTGGCAGGAAGAATTGTGATCAGAGAAGGAATCCAAACAGACATTGATAGCTTGCTTCTAGCTGTACACTTGTCTGGTATTGCTACTGAAAGACGTGTTCATGATATGAAACTACTCAAAGAATTGGAAGTTCAGTGTAATTATCACCTACATGCATTTTAATGGTAGTCTGGATCAACAAAAAGCTAAGCTGACAGATCATAATGCTGTCATATTCACATACTCCCTACATCTAGATGGTTTAGAGGAGGCCATAAATTAAATTAGATAAATTAGATAACCTAGGGAACCATGCTCATTTTAATAATCTTCATAGAATTCCTAGAAGCTGCAAAGAGAATCTTCTTCTTTCGGCTGCTCCCGTTAGGGGTTGCCACAGCAGATCGACTGTTTCCATTTCTTCCTGTCCTCTGCATCTTGCTCTGTCACACCAACTGCCTGTATGTCCTCTCTCACCACATCCATAAACCTTATCTTAGGCCTTCCTCTTTTCCTGTTACCTGGCAGCTTCATCCTTAGCATCTTTTTCCCAATATACTCTGCATCCCTCCGCAGCACATGTCCAAATCAATGTAATCTTGCCTCTCTGGCTTTGTCTCCAAACCTTCCAACCTGGGCTGACCCTCTAATATACTTATTCTTAATCCTGTCCATCGTCGTCACACCCAGTGCAAATCTTAACATCTTCAACTCTGCCACGTCAAAATCTGACTTCTGCCTTTTTGTCAATGCCACTGTCTCCAACATAGCTGGTCTCACTGCCCTCTTGTAGACCTTCCCTTTCACTCTTACTGGTATTTGTCTATCACAAATCACTCCTGACACTCTTCTCCACCCACTCCATCCTGCCTGTACTCTCTTCTTCACCTCTCTTCCACACTCACCATTACTCTGAACTGTTGATCCCAAGTACTTAAACTTATTCACCTTTGCCACCTCTACTCCCTGCATCCTCACCATTCCTCAATCCTCTCTCATTCACACACATATATTCCATCTTAGTCCTGGTGACCTTCATTCCTCTTATCTCTAGAGCATATCTCCACCTCTCCAGGGTCTCCTCTACCTGTTCCCTACTCTCACTACAGATCACAATGTCATCTGCAAACATCATAGCCCACAGGGACTCCTGTCTGATCTCGTCTGTCAACCTGTCCATCACCATTGCAAATAAGAAAGGGCTCAGAGCTGATCCTTGATGTAATCCCACCTCCACCTTAAACGCATCCATCACTCCCACCGCAGACCTCACCGCTGTCACACTACCCTCGTACATATCCTGTACCACTCTTACATACTTCTCTGACACTCCCGACTTCCGCATAGCATACAATACCACAACTCCTCTCTAGGCACCCTGTCATATGCTTTCTCTAAATCCACAAAGACACAATGAAACTCCTTCTGACCTTCTCTGTACTTCTCCATCAACACTCTCAGAGCAAACATCGCATCTGTAGTGCTCTTTCCCGGCAGGAAACCATACTGCTGATCACTAATCATCGCCTCCCTTCTTAACCTAGCTTCCACTACTATTTCCCGTAACTTCATGCTGTGACTGATCAGTTTAATCCCTCTGTAGTTACTACAGCTCTACACATCACCCTTATTCTTAAAAATCGGTACCAAAACACTTTTTTTCCATTCCTCAGGCATTCTCTCACTTTCCAAGAGAATGAGATTATTTAATTTACTAAGAAAGAACTGCAGTTATTGCTTAAGAAGCCAGAGTACATCTTTACATAATGCACTTTCTGGAACCAGAAGAAAAATAACTACCACTTTCTCAAACATCCTCCTAAATGTAATTTCTTCTTTGATTTACATCAGCAATGTTGATCACAGCTGACAATTCTGTTCATACTTCCTCTCAATCTGCTCACAGAGATATAATCCTGACATTTATATAACTATTTAAAAATGTACTAGACTAGATTAACAGCCAGTATTTTTCTTCCAAGTAAGACTGTTTAGCTTGTGTTTGAGTTTGGCATTATCTTGGAACACAAAGGAAAGGTGTGTGAGGTATAATATACATATGTTTATTTATTTATTTATTTATTTATTTATTTTTACCACGGACAGAGCCAGTCCAAAGGGCACCATGCATAGACTACTGTGTGTGTGTGTGTGTGTGTGTGTGTGCACATGCACGTGTGTGTGTGCACAGGCATGCGTGTGTGTGTGTGTGTGTGTGTGTGTGTGTGTGTGTGTGTGTGTGTGTGTGTGTGTGGGCATGCACGTGTGGGCATGCACGTGTGTGTGTGTGTGTGTGTGTGTGTGTGTGTGTGTGTGTGTGTGTGTGTGTGTGTGTGTGTGTGTGCTTTGCTCAGGGCATGGAACCCAGTCCATATGAGGGGTTAGTGTTATATGGTGTAAATATTAATATGTAAAAGTCATCCTGGGATTTTCAGCTTTACAACTGTAAGTTGGTCAGGATGGTATATCTCTCTTTCTCACCTCCACAGTATTGTGCAGCCATTCAAATATTGGTGATTCCTACTTTTTCTTTCCTATTTACCTCACTTGTGGGTTGGAGGAGTACATAATGTTTTTATTATCTGCAGGATTCACAAAGCCTCCGTGTAGGAGTTAGCAAGTCTTACATGGAGGCTGCAGTTAAACGGGTGATGTCAGCACGCCATGCATATTCATGAGGGCATGCTGAATCACACCCTAGGCTAACACAGTCCATGTAGCAATGTTGGGGGCGTGTCCGCATGGCGAGACCTGCAAAGGGACACGCCCCCAGAATAATCACAGTCCCAAAAGGAAACTCCCACGAGCGAGTCCGCGGAAATAATAATGAGAAAGTAATCCCGTAACAGACTCAATGAAGGCTGTCCCAAAAACGTCACCAATATACCAGTTCAACAAATCAGACTCTTCAGTCCAAAAGGTATAGTTCCACAAAATTTAATGAACGAAAAACGTAGAACATAAGTTAAGCGCTTTCATTTCCAAAAAACGGAAACTTCTTCAGAACAACGTAACATCCTGGTGTCTGTACAACCAACACTACAAAGCCGTTTTAGTGGACACTCCGACAACGACGTCGCCCGGCTGAAATAACCCAGAGCAGATGGACAAGACCGGAGAAATAAACTACTCCTAGTCCGCGGAAATGTCAAGAAACACAACAGCACACATGCCCCTACAGACTATTAACCCAACTGAAATGTAAAACGTAAAAATGAACAGTTTAATTTTTTTTTTATTTCAGAAATGTTTGCCTGTAATTTTGCTCATTTGCGCGGGTGTGCCCTTCGCTCAGCCACAGTTAGCAGTCATTGAAAAAGCATATAAGCTCTAAATATGCAAAATAAGCCAAGTAACAATAGCGTGGTGGTAGAGACGTCGGCCAAAGAGGAGGCAGTCACGGTTCGAGCACCAACAACATTATTTTTTATTTTTAGTGAAATAAGCACGAAACAATCCCCTGACATATATATATATATATATATATATATATATATATATATACACAATTATAATTTAAGTAAAATGCAATGAAATGGGCCATGTTTTATGAAAAACTCTGACACGGTAAAAAAATAAAATATTTTATAAGTGCCCATAGCTGAGCAGTGCTCTAACAAGCTGAGTATGTTTGCCTGCAGGTGACCAGTGGTTTAACAGGTGTAATAGTAGTGTCCGGAGTTGAGCAGTGCTTTAACATGCTGAAAGTGTGTGCCCGTAGTTGCGCAACATTTCTCACAGTGTAATATGCATGCTCACAGCCAAATAATGCATTAACCAGCCTAACCCGTTTACACGGAGCTGTCCAGCATGCCAACCGGCATACCGACGGGCAACGTTGAGCAACCTGTATCAAAGCCGCCTTTAAACAGACACACCTCCTAGCCTGTCTAGACAGTAGTAAAATAAAAAAAGAAGCACTGTCCAGGCTCGAACCCAGGATACTGTGCATCATAGTCAAAGTACTGAACCACTAAACCATGACAGCTGTACTGAAAAATGCAGTATTAGCATATATATAGGAATGAATGGAAATAGAAGAATGACAAAGCAGGTTTTGTGAAGCTGATACAATTCCAAAATGGCCAATCACAGATAAGTGCGGGAAAAATGGCATATATAAGCCCCAAAGGCGGGAACACACAGCATAACTGATTGTGGAACCTATTTTCAGTCAGGATGGCAGGTGTAGGAGAGGGCAGTTGCTTTCAAGCACAGAGGTGGGGTGTTGAGGAGTCCATATACATGGTTTGGCTCCTAGTCCATGATCATGAGGCTCAACTCATGCAGGGCTAGGCTCTGTGGGGTGAATATAAGACAGAGGCATGGAACCAGTTGGCACATGATCTCACCAGTGCCACAGGCATACCAAGGACTGGTGAACAGGTCTGTCACCACCATGCGGACCTGAAGAGACGGAAGCAGGACCAACTGAACTGTTGGATCCAGGAGGCCCGGCAAATGCCCAATGCCCCACTACTGAGTAAGTATCCATGTAATTATGTATGTAAGGAATTATCCTAGCTGATATTATGGAGATGTATGTTCCAATATTACTTCATTTATATTACAGCTGCAGGTGTGCGTTCCATGAATTGGGGAGCCTATGGTGATAGGCTGGAGCGGTTGCGCCACCAGGCAGGTTAGTAATTATATTCCTATAATTGTTATACAATATAAATGAGATAGCTTGTAAAAGAGGTCAGTGTAGTCACATATTAATAAAGTTCAAATAACACTAGAAGAAAGATTCTGCTAGTACTGTATGATTAGATAAGTGATGCAGCCTGTAATCCAGAAATAAAAAGTAAACAAGTCTGAAATAGTGATTACCCACCTGAAGTGTAATATCAGATAACCTGCAGCAGCCTGAAAATCACTGGTAAACAAGCCAAAGATAATAGACATGTGTCAAATACATCCCCTTAGAAAATCTGCCATATGAAACAAGTGAGTCTGTTGGAAAGGATTGTTGTAAGCAGGTATGACATGTTAATAATGCCTAGAATAAAGAACCAACTTGAATTGTAAAAATAAAACAAGTGAGTGAGAGAAAGAGGTATGAATCGACCAAGAAAGCTGTTTTATAACTTCTGAATAAAGTATACTGCAGTCAGTACATAATGAAATGAATGAGACAGCCTCAACCAAAAAGTGAAATGTTTTAAGTAAAGTACTGAAGCTGGAATGTGTCTGTCCCACAATATGTATATCTTGCAATATGGAGATAGTATGGTTGTATGAAATAATGAACATCCACAGTTGTCTAGAGCCATATAAATGAAATGTAGCAGGATGCTGTACCTGAACATAGCCAGATATGAAATGTGTATGAATAAAAATGCAATGGATATTAATGTATCAGTAACAGTCCCATCAACAACATTCCTAAGGTTACATATAGGAAACTGTAGTAAGACCTGTAGGGTATATATATCTGCAGCTACTAGAGATGCACAGCATATGTATATGTAGTTGAAGTTGTTAATGAAATATTTCTTCACCCTACCCTATATTCATAAATAATGCCATTCCACAACAAACTGGGTATGTGTATTCACAATCAGTTCCTATGGACATTTGTCCTGTTGGTTCAAACATATTTGCATGTATGTTGCTGCATGTGCCCTGTTCACATATCCAAACCTGATGGCCTGTTGCCATCAATTGACCCTGCATGTTGTTGGATTGTGTACTGTTGTTCAAAATATGCATGTGCTATGCTTGCTGTTCAATGTTTGGAATTCATGGGTGTTTGGTTAATGGGAATACTGATGCATGCTGTTACAACTAATTTTGAATGGTATTGTTTGTTACTAACCCAAAATGTCATAAAATATTTCTAAACATAGAACAACAGGGAAGGCGGGTTCTAGCGGACCCACCTCTCCCACCTCAGCTGGCGAGTGCACCTGGCACTAGTGCCCAGACCGGAACCTCCTCTGGTGGCCCTGTGCCACCTACAGGTGGAAGCACTGCAGGGGATGGGGCTCGTCCCCCCTCTGCAAGCATGGCCAGTGGAGACCGTCCACTCACCCTCCAAAGTGTCCGGTCTGTGGTGCGTAGCGAGATCAGGCATTCTGTGCTTGAACCCCAACGCCAGCTTGAGGCTCGGGTGGCACAACTCACGGGTGTCCCTGCTGTCTGTCCTACACAGCCCCCAGCACAGCCCCGTCCGGGCTGTGAAGGCACAGTGGCAACTGCCCATGGGTGGGGATCTCAGTTCCACTGTTGCCATCTGTGGGCTCATGGGCTCGCGATATCCCAACATCCATCCCCGTCAATTGTGTTTTCCCCCTGCATGTGTCATACTCCGCCCCTGTATGCGTCTTGTTTGTCTTGTCTGTTAACCTCCCCTACCTACCTCCCCAAATATACCTACTTCCTCTACCTCACATTCCACTCTCACCTGAAAAAAAAAAGGGCACTCTGTTCCCACAAAAATATTACGCCCCATACATAGCTGCCCATTTTGCAGACATGTCTGCTGGACATGTGAAGTGGTAATCGCAACTGACTGTACAACATATTTTGTTGTCCTCACCCCTCTCTCAGGGGTGGAAGGTTTCAAATTTCACACCAAATTACAGACATATGCACAGCTGTTGCTGATAAAGAAATGGGCAGCTATGGGCCTTTCCTACATCCTTCCTGCAAATCCCGAGCTTGTTTTCCTACTGTCCTACCCTCTTTGTGCCCCCTTTTTCACCACTGTCCTATCTCCCCATTTTCTTTTCTTTCAAAGAAATTAGCGCAGGTGTGCGTGAGAGTAAGTACTTTTAAGCAGTTGTAAGTGGGAGTGCGCTTGTGTGCGCTTAGCTAAGCATGTGTGCGTGAAGCTAAGCGACAGTGCGCATGCATGAGCTCCGCGCAAACCAGCGCTAACCCGCTTACAACTGCTTAAAAGTGCTTTAGTCACTCTGAATGACAAGGCCTGTAGTCTGCTCAGCATCAAAATAAAATTCCTCTATCAGTCTCGAACCCAGGACCGTGAAAACACTAGTCTGCATGACTTACCACTAAGCCATGACTGAAATACAAGAACTTTGTGCTGAAAGCAATATATCATGAAATAGTAGGACTGAATGTAAAGGGAATATAGGAAGGTTATTACACAAAGCTTTTCTTGTATCTTTACTGGCAATTCTTGTGGATTTGTATAACATTAGTGTAAGAAGAAAAACAGCCATGCTAGTCGGTACCTAGTAGGTAATAATGTGACAGTAGCACCTTGCAAACCACACACACTATCAGAGCAGGATAAACACTGCCATATTTGAACAGATATGAGGCCAGACCTCACAACTGGGACTGATTTACAGGGATGTCCCTGATTTGAAAGCAAATGTTAACTGTGCCCCACTGACTCCCTGTGAAATGTACTAATAGTAGGCAGAAAGGTGTTTTGTCCCACGTAATGGTAACTGTCAGCTACTGAAAGTATGCACTATGTGCATGTCAGAAATGGTGTATTAATACACATGCTCAAAATACCCCACAGTCACAACTGCAGAATATCTGAAATATATCACGGGTGTATCCCACTGATATGGACCATTCCCTGAGGCTGATAAAAGATACATCTGAGAGTGAGTATCTGAGGTCTGCAAGTGTCACAAACTCACAGGCATATCATTCTGTCTGCTGTCACACTTTAAGAATAGCTGTAGAATAGCTTCCACAAGCAAACCCACATGTAGGTGAACAACCCACAAATATCAAAGGAGGTATCCAACTAATAACAGAAGGACGGTATAGCTGTTTACAAGCACTGCATGTGCCTGCTATCCACAACTGTTAGTACAAAGTACAAGGTGCCACTACTACTCAACAGCAAAATAAAATACCCTTGTAGGTGTCAAGCCCCACACCTTGGCCAGACCAGACTGCATGCAGTACCACCAAACCACAACAAACATATAAGGAATTGCTGCTGAAAGAAATATAGCAAGCATTACAAGGAGTGAATGTGAATGGAAAATAAGAAAGCCATAGCAACACATTCCAGTAAAGACACCTAGCAGGCCTCCAAGGAGTGAATGTAAAGGCTAAATAGTGAAGCCATAGCAACAAATTGCAAGAGCCACTGCTGTAAACCAGTTACTCCACAAGCCCCACAGGAAAGCACATACTCCCATTTAAACAGTATTAGTATTATTAGGTGTCAGTTAACATACACACTGAGAAGAATAAATTGGAGGAAGCAATAGTCAGGTGTCAGTACAACATGCATGTCAGTGCCTACAACACAGCCTGAGAAATGGGAGACATACCAACCTTTACGCTCACACAACAGTGTCCACAGCATACCAGCATAGTCCCCACCTTGAAAATCTGAAAGGGCTATGCCTACTTCACCTAACATTTTATAGCACTGTCCTGAAATCACAGTGAGAACTGCAATTACCATGCATCAGGCTGCATGCAATTAGCAAATGCTGGCTAACAATTGGTGCAGAGGCCATCACATGCACATCTGCATATACCTACAAAAGCAGCCTGTACTCCCAATCCACAGATGCAATACGTTCATTGCAGCAGCCGGAGGGAGAGACAGAGAGAGGGAGAGAGAGAGAGAAAATAAATAAATAAAAACAAAGAAATAAAAAAACAAAAAACAAATAAGAGACACAGACTGCTGAAACTACAGCATTATAGAACAGCAGGCTACCAAGCAGCAAGCCATCAAAAATAGCAGTGTCCAACAAAGGTAATGTAAACTAATAATGTAATAGTCTACATACTGTGAACCCTCCATATGTGTTAGCAGTCTGTATATAGATATATATGAAGATGTGCATAGGGCAGGGGACATACTGCAACTGTTAGTGAAGGCTGGACATACATATGTATGTGAAGGATGCTATGTGCACATAACAATGTAGGCTGTAGTGCAACGTACAATGTAGGTTGTACAGTAATGAATGTTTAGCAGTATGTTAGTGTGTGTATTCGTATGTGTAAATAAAAAGGTATATATATATATATATATATATATATATATATATATATATATATATATATATATTATATGTATGTATATTTATATATGTATCTTTATATAATGTGCATATATATATATATACATAGATAAAGAGGGATGTAGATATAGATAGACCCAGAATGATACCACAGTACAAGGGCAAAATGATTGACCTCAACAATTGGCTAAGCTTCTGGTGTCATTCTAAGGGGATCCAGCATCTGTCTGCCTGGGACGACATGACCGATTGCTTTGCCAGAGATGGCCTGCGCCTGTCACCCTCAGGATTCCGGATACTGGCTAAGACTCATGCCACCCCTATAGTGCCTTTGTCAGGCAAGGTTCAAATGACAAATACACCATTGTAAATGGTAACATCTGTGACATCTGTGCAGTGACAGAGACCTAGTTCAAATCTCCAGAGAGCCCCCCTGCATTACCGGGCTTCAATTCATACCACACCTGTTGGCCACCTAACCCAGAAAGAAGCACTAAAGGTGGAGGCATGTCCATATTCATTAAGGATATCCACACCTCCAGGCTAGTTACACAGCATAATGCATCTGAGTTATCCAATTGCAACTAACACTGGGCAAGAATGCAATCCAAATCGTAGCTTGCTACAGACCCCCCACCATGCCCCAGGATTCACACCCCTCATTTCATGATACACTGGAAAGTATTGGGTACAACCCAACACCCTAATAATGGCCGATTTCACCTACCCCACCATTAACTGGAAAAACTACACCTGTACCAACTCTATTGCTCAACATTTTCTAGAATTCATAATTACCAACGCCTTGGATCAACTTATTCACACCCCCACCAGGGGCAGCAATATCCCATACACGGTCATCACCAACATGGGAAACTGGTGTTTCACACCAGAGGTCAATTCCCCGTTGGTCAGATCCGACCACAAGGTAATCAGCCTAGACATCCACATCCCACCCCCAGCCCCAATTAGGGGCACCATCGTAACAAACTTCTCAAAAGCCAATGTCACACTTCTTAAGACAGAAGTGGCAAACTGCATGACACCCATGCAGACGGACAATAGAGGTATGACTGCTGAATCCTAGACAAATGCACTGTATAAGCACTTACACGAGTGCATGGATCATACTATCCCTAATAGAACCAAGATGTTATCCCGCAGACAGAGGAAGCCAGTCTGGTGTTCCTCTGCCATAAACAAACTCTACATCAGAAGAAAGAAACTGTTGCAAAAATAAGTAAATTCCCATGACTGGAGGAACTCCCTGGTCAACCTCAGTAAGAAGCTGAGATCCCTCATAAAATCCCCCAAAGCTAGTTATGAAAACAAAATTGCCACTGACTCTAAAGACAACCACAAAGCATTCTATAGCTATGTCAAGAATCTAAATGGGAGCACTCAGATCTGCTCTGAGGTACAGCATAATGGCACTAAATATACAGAACCAACTGATATTGCCAACATCCTGGCAGATAGGTTCAGTGCTAACTTTACCCCCCTCTCACCCCCTAGAGAGCCCATCTCTATACTGGAAGAATGCAAAGTCCCTATAATCACCGCTGCACAGGTAAAATACACACTCTCCAAAGCCAAGAACACAGCATCCATGGGACCTGACAATATCCCAGGCTGTGTTCTACACGAACCACTGAATGAACTGGCACCCTACCGCAGTACCATGTTCAATCATAGCCTCACCTCAGGCTTTGTAGCCACTGAATGGCGCACCACAACACATCCCACTTCACAAAGGGGGAGCCACGACGGACCACGGTAACCACCACCCCATTAGCCTGACGAGCCTGGTCTGCAAGGCCATGGAATGTACCATCATGGAACTCATAAACAAAGGCATTGGTAATCTCCAAACACTGGACCCTACTCAGTTTGGATTTGTAAAAGGCAGATCATGTCTCCTAAACCTGATTGACTTCTTTGAAGCAGCCACCAAAGCCATAGATGATGGTGAAATGGTTCACACAGCTTATGTAGACATCCCCAAGCCTTTCAACATCATCTCCCATTCTGGAATTATAGATAAGCACACTAAACTATGTATAAATCCCTATGTCATAAGATGGGTTGACAACTGGCTCACGGACAGAACCCACACTGTGAAAGCAGCGTATTCCAAATCCGACATCAGACCAGTGACAAGTGGAGTACCACAGGGTTCAGTCCTGGGTCCTCACCTGTTTGGTATCTACTTCTCCGAAGTGCAGGCCAACACAGAAGGTCTGTGGCTAACAAAGTTTGCAGATGACTGCAAACTAGCAGCCATAACCGCAACTCCTAACGATGTGGGCAAACTACAAAAGGCCCTCACTGAGACAGATACCTGGTGTCAAAGCCATGGCCTGAAGCTCAATGCCAAAATGTGTATTGTCATCCCCGTGGTATAAACTCTGTACCCATGAACTACCAGATAGCTGGTAGTCTACTTAATGCCGAAAATGTGATAATAGACCTTGGGACACAGGTGCACAGTAGTCTCTCCTTTGATAATCACATCACCACAGTGGTCGGGAAATCCTTCTACGTGGCTCATCTCATCACAAAAGGATTCCCATCCAGAAAAAAGAGGTCATTGTTCCCCTCAACTCATCACTTATTAGACCCATAATAGAGTACAGTGCCCCTTTTGGTATGTACCTCACAGGACAACTACAACAACTGGAAAGACCACAGAAATACCTCACAAAGTGGATTACTGGCCTCAAACAGATGCCCTATGCAGACCGTCTCAAAAAAATACAGCTTGACTCCATGACATATCACCTACTCAGGGGTGATCTCTGCCTAACATACACAGCTATGTCAAACCTACAGCTGTTGGACATGCTCCACTTAAAGAAATCCCAATCCCTCTGAGCTACATGCTCTAGGGACCTTAACCTTGTCACCACAATAAACAGAACATGCTGGAGGGATAGAGTCCTGTCCCAGACACTTCCCATACTCTGGAACAGACTACCTATCTATGTCAAACAGAGCTCCTCATTAGCATTCTTCAAGAAAGATCCTGATGATTGGATGGGAAATGAGGAATTCACCCCGGGGATCACTTCTGTGGCTCTGCTCGAAAGGGGCATAGGAAAATACCTTTCTTGGGTGGCAAAAAGCCAGGGTGCATTTATTGGCTAGGCTTGTATGGGCCCTTGGGCCGATAGCCTAGTACCTACCCATGAACCTATGAACATATATAGATAGATGGATAGAATATGTATATACACATATTATGTAATAGACACATACATATATAGATATATATATATATAGATACATACACATATACAGAGAGATATGCATGTGTACAGATATGTATGTATATGAATATCTCTCTCTATCTCTCACCCCCCTCTCTCTCTCTCTCTCTCTCTATATATATATATATATATATATATATATATATATATATATATGTATACTGAGAGAGGCACATGTGTGCAGATGTATTGCAATAGGTGCCTGGTGACAAGGCATGTACTGAACACCAGTGTGGATACAGGAGTACCATACCCCGTTCCAAAACACTTACACCACTAACCACCACATATGTGGTTGCCTGCCTACTACTGGATGTGTCAGGAGGGAACATGGGAAACAAGTGTACAATAGCCTCCCCTGTGATATTCACAGTGGCAAACCAGTCTTGTAATACCTGTACATGGTACATGTAAGCAGAAATGGTGTGTCAGCTAGTGAAATGTAGGTCACTTTACCCCTCTACACCTCACAATGTCCTACATGGTATGTACCTCCCATGACAACTACAGAAAGGGAGAAGGATACAGTCATACCTAACAAACAGTGATAATGCCCTCAAACACATTACCTATGCAGAGTGACTGACAAAACCACAGATGGAGTGCCCTCAAACTACCAACACAGAGCATACCACTGCTAGATATACATAGTTAAGTCACACCCATAACAGTTGTCCAACAACCATGGTAACACCTCACAATATCCCCAGCATAAATGACCTATGTCTGTCATCCTTGGCACCGCAGTAAAGAGCACATGGTGGAGGTACAGGTTCCTACCCACAAATAGGCCATACCCTGGAGTAAGCCACCCAGCATTACGAATTAAGGCTCCCCATTAGTAGATGTCAGACATACCCCTGTTGAATGTTATGCAGATAGGTAGTATGCCATATGAGTCATCCTGTGTAACTGTTTGACAGGAGCAAGTACAACCACATTACATGTGTCCCAAGGGGCAGGGTAGCATAACAGTATGCTGCTGTAGGCCCAGGCCCACTAGCATACTACCTGCCTATGACACAATGCACACACATACATGTACTCATTGCAATACCAACTATGTGAGGTGGAATGCATGTGCCACTGACTGTGTGCAAGGCCTGTAATGGTGTGATTGCTCAGCATGACTTTGTGTTCATAGGTTCATAGGTTTATACTAGGCTATCTGCCCTAAGGCATTTATAAGCCTAGCCCAAAGTTTTGTGGCTTACGCCACCCCTTATGTTAAAAAATATTGTGCCCATTAGTTTGTTTTGCCTCTGTCCAGCAGTGACACAGAGATGATTCCCGGGGTAAACCTACGATCTCCCATCCACCGGTCAAGATTTCTCTTGAACAGAGCCAGCAAGGTGCTCTGCCTCACATGGACCGGGATTTTATTCCACAGCATAGGGAGTCTCTGAGTGACAAATCTATCCCTCCAGCATGTCTTATTTATATCCATGCTAAGGTTTAAGTCACTTGCTCTAGTGGATCTGGTAGATTTGGATTTTTTGAGGTGGAGCATGTCCATTAATTCCGGGTTGGACATGGCCTTGTATGTCAGGCACAGGTCACCTCTCAGCAGACGGTATGCGACTGAATAGAGCTGGAGTTTCTTCAGTCTGGCAGCATATGACAGATTTTGGAATCCCTTTATCCTTTTGGTGAGGAACTTTTGGGGTCTCTCCAATTGCTGCAGGTGTCGGGTGAGATACATCCCGAATGGGGCATTGTACTCGATCATTGGTCTGATAAGTGAAGAGTACAGGGGAACAATGACCTCACTTGATCTGGATGTGAATCCCTTCATGATCAGGTGGGCAATGTAGAAGGTCTTTCTAACCACTTTAGCAATGTGAGTGTCAAAAGAAAGGCCACTGTCAACCTGGGTCCCCAGGTCCCTGATAACCTCTTCTGTGCTTAGTGGATTGCCACCTATATGGTAGCTTGGGGTTACCTTGTTTTTCCCGAAGGGTATGACTATACATTTTTGGCATTTAACTTCAGGCCATGGCTCTGGCACCAGCTATCAGTTTCTGTGAGACCCTCTGAAGGATATCTGTGTCCGATGTACTTTCCACTATGGCCAGTTTGCAGTCATCTGCAAACTTTGTCAGCCATAGTCCTCCTATGTTTGCCTGTACTTCTGAGAAGTAGATGCCGAACAACAGGGGCCAAGGACTGAGCCCTGTGGGACACCACTTGTGACCGGCTTGGAGTCTGACATGGTGCCAGCAACTCTGACCCTGTGGGTTCTGTCCTTTAGCCAGTTTGCAACCCATCTTGTGACATATGGGTTTACATTTAAGCTGGTAAGTTTCTCTATAATACCTGAGTGGGGTATTGTGTCAAAGCTTTTGCAAGGTCAAGGTAGGCTGTATGGACTGCCTTTCCCTCATCAATGGCCTTGGTGACTGTTTTGAAGAAGTCGACCAAGTTCAAAAGGCATGATCTGCCCTTGACAAAGCCAAACTGGGTCGGGTCCAATGTCTGCAAGTCCCCTATGTCTTTGTTTATGAGTTCCATTATGATCCTCTCCATAGCTTTGCAGACCAGGCTTGTTAAGCTTATGGGGCGGTAATTACCAGGGTCCGTAGAGTGGAGTGGGACCACAGTTGCCGTATGCCACTCCTTGGGCACGTATCCTGTGGTAAGGCTAAGATTAAACAGCTGCCTTATGTGCGGGTTTAGTTCCTCATTGAGTTCATGTAGCACACAGCCGGGGACACCATCCGGTCCCATTGATGCTGTGTTTTAGCTTTAGAGAGAGCAGCTTTTACCTGTGCATTTGAGATGTCTGGGAGGCTACACTCTGCTGGGATAGTTATCTCTCCTTTTGGGGAGAGGGGTGAGTTTGCACTGAACCTGTCCGCCAGTATGTTGGCAATGTCTGTGGGTTCAGTGATTTTTGTATCATTTTGGACTAATTCTGAGCATATCTGGGAGATTCCACCCAGGTTTCTAACATAGATGAAGAAGGCCTTATGATTGTCTTTTGAATCTATGGCAATTTTTCTCTCAAAGTTGGCCTTGGATGATTTTATGAGTGCTCGATTTTTTACTAATAATGATCAAGGGTGTCTTCTTTATGGATTTTGCTCTATCATGTAACAGCTTTCTCCTCTTATTGTAAAGTTTGTTTATGGCTGGGGTCCACCAGACTGGACGTTTTCCCTTGGTGGAAAGAGTCTTGGTTTTGTTAGGGATTGCCTGATCCATGCAGTCCTGGAGGTGTTCGTAGAAGGCATTTGTAAGGGCTTCCACAGCTTGGGTTGTGGTTTCCACTGGCTCGGGGGCCTTGAAGGATACCACACCAGTCTTGAGTAGTGTGAAGTTTGCTTTAGAGAAGTTCTTCACTGTGGTCTTTTTTGTTTGGGGTGGGGGCGGGATGTGAATTTCCATTGAGATTAGTTTATGATCTGATCTCACCAATGAGGGATATACTTCCAGTGTGGAGCATTTTGTCCCCATGTTTGTGATGATGAGATCTAGTATATTTTCTCCTCTTGTGGGAACAGTGACTAGTTGTTCCATGGCATTTGAATTTATGAACTCCAGGAACCTTTGGGCTAAAAAGTTGGGGCTTGAGTAATGTTCTCAGTCTATATTCGGGTAGTTGAAGTCACCCAATATAATGGTGTTTGGAGATACATTTATACCCTCCAGTGTCTTCAGGAAGGCTGTGTGGGGTTCCTGAGTTTGAGAGGGTGGCCTGTAGCATGCTACAAATTGTAGAGCAGTTTTGCCTATGGTTAATTGCACCTGGATGGTTTCCGATGCTTCGTGCATTGCCACCAACCTGGAGGTGTGGGTATCCTTGATGAATATGGATACACCCTCCTTTGTGGTGTGGTCTGGGTTTTGGGGCCGAACGCATGATATGAGGTAAAACCTGATAGTGCCGGGGTGCTCTCAGGAGCCTTGAACCAGGTTTCAGTTACAGCACAGACATCGATGTTCTCCATACTGAGAAGGGCCTTGAGTGCGTGCATTTTGAGATTTAGACTTCTGGCATTGAGCAGCATTACCCTTAGTTTCTTCCCATTTTTGTTTTCTAGGGTGGTAGGTTTAGAATTTGAGCCTTGCCTAAAAAAGGCACTATGGGGGTGGCAAGAGCCTTAGCCAATAGCCGGAATCCCAGGGGTGACAGGTGCAAGCCGTCTATTGCGAAGCAGCGTGGCTTGTCAAGCATGTCATCCCAGGCAGACAGACACTGGATCCCCTTTGAATGACACCAGAAATTAAGCCAATTGTTAAAGCCAATCATCTTGTCTCTATGTTGTTTGATCATTCTTGGTGAAGGAAGGATACTGCTCAGGGTTAGGGTCATACCTGCCTGGGCTACATAATCAGAGAGCTCCTCTATGTCTCTTTTCATGTAGTCCAGGGAGGTACGTCTCAGGTCATTCACACCAGCATGGACAATGACTGTGTCATATTTGTACTTGCTGTGGAGTGACCCGAGTGCTTGTGTTATGTGGCGGATTCTAGCGCCCGATAGGCAGCTTACTGTGACCCTCTCCTTATTCAGCCTGGTGAGTGGGACGTCAGTGTGTCTGACTATGGAGTCACCTATGACAAATATGTTTGGTGTTGTATTTGGCCTTAAGGGCTGTGACTGCTTTGCACACTGATTTTGTGGTTTATGTGTTGCCTGTGGTGTGTCATGAGGTGGCAGTTGCTTGGGTGTCTGCTTTGGAGGCCTCTGCTGTTTAGGTAAATTTTTACTCAGAGCCTCCGAGTATGTCTTAGTGTGTTTATGTGTTTGATTCATTGTTGTGATAGCTTTATGTGAGACTGGTTTTGTGGTGTGTGTAGTTGCCTTCTCCTCCTGTCTGGTCTTGCCAGTCCTGAGTTGAGAGAGCTCAGCCTCCAGTTTGGCCAAATAGCTGCATCTCTCGCAAGTATTTGTGTCATGTGGGAGGAGGAGAGGGTTGTCTGTGTACATGAGGCAATTGTAACATTGCCTCAATATTCCCAGAGTCACCAACTGGACAGAGGAGGACGCCAGCATCTGGCCCTTCGACATGCTAGAGAAATTAAGAAGTTAGGGGTGTAACTGAATAAGAGAGGACTTAGTAAGGAAGTGGGTACTCCTGTCTGTCATGGTAGTGTGTGTCCTTGGTGTGAGGCCAGAGAAAGATGTGTCAGGTATTGGGATACAAACATACTACATTGCCATATGTTGTGCTGTGGTTCCCTGTATGTGACTGTGGTGTAGGTATGGTTATGGCAACAAAGACTATGGTGCATTACCAGTGACATTTGTACTGTGCATTGCATGCATTGCATGGGTTGACAATGTTCCCCATACATTACCTTGATACATACCCCCAGTGTGAGGCTGTGCATTGGACCTCAAACAGTGTGCCGACTGCTGGAGTATACTTGTTTGTTGTATGGAGTGTGCCAGGCACTGCCACAGAGTTGTCAGCTGAGCACTGATATGTGGTCATTCACATGTGTATCCCCCAATAGACAGACAGATGCTATATATGGCAGTTCAGTGATATCACTACAGTAGAGTTTTATGTGTGCCATATCACTTGCTCACATATTTTTCTTTTCCTTCCAGGGCAATGGTGCACCAGCACAATCCCACATACTCTGCTGCAGAGGAAGAGGAGATACACCAGAGCCTGGTGCGGGATTTTGCCACACTCTTTTCCCGCACCAGCCAGAACCAGCAGGAGAGGGCTGCACTGTGGCAAGACCTTGTCCGTCGGGTAAATGATATAGGCATGCACAACCGGACATATGAGCAGGTATGCCATCACTGCAGTGATTTAATTAGAAATGTCCATCAGCGTGCGTCTGATATCCACAGGCAACAGCTTGCCACAGGTGCTGGGGCGGCTATACACCCCCCTCACCAGACTGGAGGGGCTCCTCCTAAGTGTTGTGGCTCCAGCCCAACAACAGCAACATCCACACACATGTGTAATGATGGAGGCTGGAGCCACCCAGTAGGACGACTTGGACCCTGCAGGTAACATGCCATATCTATATTTGACTGTTCTCTACACTGGTAGTTTATGCATGTGTGAGGTGTGTACTGTGTTTATAGCTATTATCCTGGTAATTATTGTGCAAGAGTGATATTCTCAATATTGGCAGTAGACCTGTGAAAGCCAACTGTTGTACTACTGAACTGTATCATACTCACAGTATCAATGGCACAGTTGTGCCCACTGACAATGAATGTCTTATTTGTGCAGGTCCCTCTGGTGTAACAGCAAGGCAGCCAATCCATGCTGGTGAGTGTGTAATAACATTCCTTTAATACTTATGATAGTAATAGTAATAATACCCTAAAATGGTATTGCTATGTGTGTGATTGCAGGTGTGTCTGTGTCTGTGTGTTTGTATCTCATGTACTGAGGAGTGTGCATGTGTGCATGTGCCCATGTGTGCATGTGCTCATGTGTGCATGTGTGCATGTGCCCATGTGTGCATGTGTGCATGTGCCCATTTGTGCATGTGCCCATGTGTGCATGTGTGCATGTGTGCATGTGTGCATGTGTGCATGTGCCCATGTGTGCATGTGCCCATGTGTGCATGTGTGCATGTGTGCATGTGTGGTAACATTGTGTGCACATTGTAAACTGTGTTTCCTGTCTTCTTCTCACAGGTTCTGGTGCTGCTCTGGTGGTGTGCAGCAGGGAACCTGAATCTGCTGCTGGGGATAGTGATAATGATGATACCTGTGTAATGGCACAGTGAGGTGTGCCAGGGTCTGTTGTTGGTCAGCCAATCGACAGTACACAGCTGTCAACCCCATCAATGTGCACAGTCATCCTGCCAATACATCCATTGTCACCAATATCCCTAGGTGATGGACAGCATACAGTGGGCTTTGACCAGGGTAATGTGGTATCAGTGGCACATGCATCCCCTCACAGCAGCCATGGCCAGAGTCCTGACATGGTACCACACAGGTAGATGTCCAGGGGTTCTCGTGGGAGCATCCATGGTCGTACTGCCCCTGTCAGACGTGCCCACAGAGGTCTTTCAACCTCAGCTATGTTCCGGGCTGTAATGCAGGCACAGTCACATATGGAACGGTACACCAGACATGGTCTGAGGGAGCTGAGAGCACATCACACTGCTATGAATGACACTATGAGTAAAGTTGCAGCTGCCATCCGTAATTTCACCGAGGTCATTGACAGACATTGGGGGGACACATTAGATTGTTCCACAACTACATGTCCATGAGCCAGGGCAACGCAGGGCAGTTGAGGCGTCAACATGGATGAATGCCAGCAACAGCAGCAGCTGGCAGTCGTCACAGATGACAACAAATCAGCGGCCGCTCACATAGTGCCAGTACCAGCCCCAGCAATGCTGGGTCTGTGCTGTCATCAGACCGCCCTAGGAGACCACGTGCACATGGCTCTGGACAGTCCCAGCAGGGACATGTCTCGAGTCAACAACCAACTGCTTCTGATGACAGTACCCAGTCTGGCTTAGTAGCTGATACTGTCCGTAGCACCACTGCCAGGCACAGGTACCGTGTCCGTGGCCAGAGACAGTGATCTGTACGACCTGGCAGGTACAGTCTGTGGCTGTCCACAAACACCCGTATATGGCAGCCACAAGGTGGAACTGTGTGCATGCATACACACATGCATAATGCTAACACCTAGGGCAAACACATACACGCACACACTGCATCAACAATGTCCCATCTTCTACGGTTGTCCCTCACTAACACACACACACATACATGTCAATTGGTTGTATCAGTGGCAGACTCAGGCATACCAAGTACACACCCTGTGCATGTGATGAAACTGTGCCACCTCCTGCAATCTGTAACATCGATGCAGGACCGGTTAACATGGTGCTGATGCACAAGGTGACTACATAGATGTGTAGTAATATTATCATGTTGTCAACTGTGCAGTGTAATGATATCATTGTGGGTATATCCCAGCATGCCTGATGCATTAACAGTATGATTGTCATTGTATTGTTTGGTACACCCCTATAAATTACCATAGTGTAATGTCTGCACATCTTTGCATTCTGCTGGCAAGGCTGTAAACAGAAGGCCACCTACATAGGTAGCACAGGGGATTAGTAAATGGAAGTTATGATACTCAATGGTGGACATGTAAACCGCAAAATGCATGCAGTACAACCTCTACTCTGCATGGAGAATGTTGATATCTGTGCAGTAATAGATAGCAGGTTCAAGACTCCCAAGAGCACCCTAGCACTATCGGGTTACACCTCATGCCATGCTTAGCAGCCCCAAAACACACAACTAACTGTGACAGGAGGTGAGTCTCAATAAATGTCAGGGATACTGTGGTGGCAGGACAGGTAGCATACAGCCTACTAAGTTGGTGAATGCTGATTGAGGGCTCAGTGTCTGTCATTATAAATGTGTATTAGTTCTGGTTTAAGCAGTTGGGCTTCAGGCCAGTTATTTCACATTACAAAGGTTCATGGTCTGTACTCTTGTGGGAGGAGAGGCTGGACTCTGCCCGTCTGAGGTGGGAATTTCTGGCTAAAGGCTTATAGTGCCTGCATATTTGAACTGTTTCTTACTGAAATTGGTACACCTTGTTTGCTGTAGCATAGACTAGATCCATGCCTGCTGATTGTAGCTTTGTTTGTATGCTTGTTTGCTTGTTATTTCCCTGAAACACTAATCCCACCTGAAATGCAGCTTTACAGTGCCTCTGAGAATCCCTAGTGACATGTGCATTGCTTACTGTATGTATGTCCTTGTTTCACTTGACAGAAAGTTAGTGTTTGTCAGTTATGCAATTAAGTTACCTGTAACACATTGCATTTGAGATGCCTGGCACTTGCTCACTAAAGCATTTATATATGCCAGCACTATCAAATTAAAAGCACTACACCCTCACAAACTCACCTTACCTACCTTGTTCCCCATTGGCCCTTTTTGTTGTTAATTATAAAGGAATTCCCAATACTAGCCTAGCATGTTCAAAGGTCAGTTGCCAATCTCCTCCACGGTCCAGCTGGTGAATCTGGGAATCTAGAGGCAATGTTACAACTGCCTCATTTACACAGTCAACCCTCTCCTCCTCCCAACAAATTCCACCACATGTGAGAGATGCAAACATATATCCAAACTGCAAGCTAAGCTGTCTCAACTCAGTACTGGCAAAACCTGTCAGGAGGAGAAGGAAACCATGGTCACTACAATTCCAGTCTCATATAGACCTACCACGACAGCAATCCAAACAAATAAACACACACAACCATACTCAGAGTCTCTAAATAAAGGTCTGCCTATGCAGCAGACACCTCCAAAGCAGACACACAAGCAACCGCTACCCCAGAACAGAACACATGCAACACATAGCTCACAAAGCCAGTGTGCTGAACAGTCACAGCATGTAAGGCTAAACAACACACCTGCTACACTTGTGATGGGTGCCTCTATCATCAGGTACACTGATGTCCTGCTCACCAGGCTGAACAAGGAGAATGTCACGGTGAGATGCCTGTTGGGTGATATGATCTGCCACATAACACAAGAACACAGGTCATGCCAAGGCATGTACAAATATGACTCAGTCAGTGTCCGTGCCACTGTAAATGACCTGAGACATACCTCCCTGGACTACATGATGAGAGACATAGAGGAGCTCTCTGAGCATGTGGCCCAGACTGGTATGACCCTGACCTTGAGTAGCGTCTTACCCTCACCAAGAATGATGCCACAATATGTAGACAAGATGATCAATTCAGACAATTGGCTTATGTTTCAGTGGCATTCAAAGGGGATCCAATGCCTGTCAGCCTAGGATGACATGCTCAACAAGCCACACTGCTATGCTAGGGACAGCTTGCACCTGTCACTCATGGGCTTTCGGATATTGGCAAAGGCTCTTGATACACCCATAGTGCCTTTTTTAGGCAAGGCTCAACAGACAAAACCACCTCCATAGGTATCACAAGGGATAGGATACTAATAGTAATGCTACTCAACGCCAGCAGTGTAAACGTCAAGATGTATGCACTGGAAACTGTCCTTAGCATGGAGAACATCAATATCTGTGCAGTAACAGAATCCTGGTTAAAGGCCCCCAAAAGCACCCCAGCACTGGCAGGTTATACATCATACCATGCTTGTTGGCCATATAACTTGCACCAAAACAGAACAGGAGGGGGAGTATCAATATTCATCAAAGATACACACACCTCCAGGTTGGTAGCACAGCATGAAGCATCAGAGACTATCCACGTGCAACTAACAGTGGGTAAGACTGCCGTCCAGTTCATAGCCTAGCACACACCACACTCCCAAACCCAGGTAACACACTTGGCCTACTTAAGAATACATGTATATCTGCAGGTGTCTCCAAACAACAATATATTGGGCAGCTTCATTTACCCACACATAGACTGTGAGCATTACTGTAGCTCCAACACCCTAGGTGTAAAGTTCCTAGAATCCATAGACTCAATTGCTATGGAACGACTTGTTACCACTCCCACAAGTGGGGAATACATGCTGCACCTGTTCATCACCAACATGTGGACTATATGCTCCAGACTAGAAGTGTATCCCTTGCTGGTAAGATGACACCATAGACTACTCTCACTGTATATTCACATACCAAATGCAGCCCCTGCACAGAAAACCTCAGTCATAAAGTTGTGTAATGCAAATTACATGTATTTACATGAGGCAGGCTTCACACATGGGAACTATTTCAGGTCACAGGTACATATGTCTATGTGGCGCACACATACCTCATGTGTGCATTGACATTACTGATATGATCTATATCATACAATATTAAGAGCAACACCCCACATACATGGACAAACTGTGTGACAAAAACACACATGGCATTTGTAAGATTCAAACCCCTACCTAACTATGTTATGACACTTGAGAGAGACACATTAGCAGAGCGCGCTATTCGCGTTACTGGGAGGACTTTCTTCTCCTGCTGTACTTATAGGGTGCTGACATCATCAATGTTTAGAATGAGGAATGTGCATAATGCAGTGTGTTCTTGTAGTTGGCAAAAGGGACGTTTCTTTCACACAGAATTGCACACACACTAACCCCCTCACCCAAACTGAGCATTTGCAGGATTCAAACCCCTACCAAACTATGTTATGACACTTAAGACAAATTAGCAGAGTGCGCTGTTCACATTACTGGGAGGTTTCCCTTCTCCTGCTGTACTTATAGGGTGCTGAGATCATCAGTGTTTAGAAAGAGGAGTGTGCATCATGCAGTATGTTCTTCTAGTTGGCAAAAGGGGCATTTCTTTCACACAGAATTGCACACACACTAACCTTCCTCACCCAAACACACACACACACACACACACACACACACACACACACACACACACACACACACACACACACACACACACACACACACACACACACTGAGCATTTGCAGGATTCAAACATGGATGTGACATTGCAAATTCAACCCATGGGATCTCCACTGTGTCCCTGCTTGACGGAGGCACAGCACACTAGCCTTACATGGTGCCTTCTATGACCTACTTTACAGAGGCACAGTAGCCTACTGTACTGGGGAGGTAGATGCCAAGCACACTCTGGCTAAGCTTGTATTCCCTAGGGCAAACAGTCTAGTATTGACCTTTACACCCATATGTTTAATTTTCAGATGCACAATATTTGTTGCTGATAAACTGTTTGCAGGTCTTTAAATTCCATAGCTTTCCCTGTTTCTATGTACAACTTGTGTATCTGTGGAAGATGTTTGAATATGTGTGGGATCCACTATTTAACTTATGTCTCTGTAGTCATTTAACTGTGTGCACTGGGCAGATTGCTGTCTTGTGGTTGGTTCCTGGTTTAACACATACAAATACCACATATATGTGGCCAACTGCTAAACTGAGACATGGCCTAAGTGTGTGAGCATGCCCAGTTCAGGCATATTCCATGGCTTGTTGCCTGACATATGTCTCATTTATTAAAGTGTGTGAGCATGCCCAGTGTGTGCTTTCCATATGTTGAGATCTTCAGTCCACCACATTTGTGTGTGTGTGTGAACTTCCACAATATTTCACATTTATAGTTGTGTGTTGGGAGTCATGTTGTGTACATACTGCCCAACTGCTTTGTGTCTGAACCTGACAGGGATTATACTGTGCCTGCAGGGTTTCCATGGGATAGTTTGCATACAGTTGTCAACATCCTTTCATAATGACCATACACTGTAATATTGTATAGTGTACTGGTTCAGTACTTTCCCCTGTGGTGGACAGTATCCTGGGTTTCAGTCCTATCACTGCTTTCAATATTCATAGTGATCACACCAGACTGGTTAAGGGCCAGTTGTGCACATATGACCATGCTGCATTTTGTTCGGATATGGACTACTTACACCAGGCTTGTCCAACATTGGTAGTGTATTCCACAACTTGGGTGGACATTGACAAACACTAGCAATGTGCCCTAGGCCATTTCTACTGCTAGTCAGAGAGTGTGTTTGTCCTTCAACACACATTGCAACTGGAATTTGACATCACATATTTCAAGGTTAGTATACTGTGCCTCTGTCTACCCATGACATAACAGTGATACCCAGGGTAAACCTACCATCTCCCATCCACTCATCATGATTCCTGTTGAGGAGAGTCAATGAGGGACTCTCTGGCTAACCTGTACTGGGAGTTTACTCAAGAGTGGAGTGAGCTTCTGGGTTATGGATCAATCATTACAGCATGTCCTATGTATGTCAGTGCTGGGGTTCAGGTCTCTCATGTGCATAGCTCACTGGCATTCAGATTGTACAAGGTGCAGCATGTTCATTGATTCCAGCTTGGACATGGCTTTATACATCAGACACAGATTGCCTCTGGGCAGGCAGTATGGTACTGTGTGGAGCTGCGGTTTGTTTAATCAGGCAACACATGGCATCTGTTTGAGCTCTTTGATCCTCCTGGTGGGGTACTTTTGGGGTCTTTCCAGTTGCTTGAGGTGTCTGCTGGGGTACATCCCACAGGGGCCATTGTACTCAATTGTGAGGCTGATGAAGGATGACTGAAGAGGCACGATGACCTCCCCTGATCTAGATCTGACTACCTTCATGATTAGGTGAGTATATGGTATGTTTCTGTAACCATTACAGCCACATGGTTGCCAAATGCAAGATATCTATCAAACTGTGTCCCCAGGTCTCTTATTACTTCTAAAGTATTTAATGGGTTAACATCTATGTGGTAATTGGTGGGCACTTACTGTTTATCCACAGGGGATGACTATACACTTTTCTGCAATTAGCTTGATGACATGGCTCTGGCACCAGTTGTCTGTTTCTATGTGGCCCTTTTGTAGGATGCTTGTGTCTGCAGGGTAGTCCTCTGCAAACTTGTTGAGACACAGTCCTTCCATGTTGGCCTGTACCTATGTGAAATATATACCATGCAAGGGAGGTCCCAGGACTGAGCCTTGTGGGATGCCAGTTGTAGCTGGTTTGTAGTCTGACATGGCTGCAGCATGTCTGACCATGTCAGCTCTGTCCTTGGGCTGGTTTGCAACCCATCTACTGACATAGGGGTTTATATTTAAGCTGGTGAGCTTATCTATAATGAACACATGGGGTATTGTATGGAAGGCTTTTGCAAGGTCCAGATAGGCTGTGTGGACCACATTCCCCTCATCAATGGCCTTGATGACTATTTCAAATGAGTCAGACATGTTTAAGGAGCAGGATCTGCCCATAAGAAAGCTACGCTGGGTAGGGTCCAGTGTCTGTTGGTCCCCAATATCTTTATTTCTGAGGTCCATGATGATCCTTTCCATAGCTTTGCAGACCAAGCTTGTCAGGATTCTGGGGTGATAGTTTGCAGTATCCATTGAGGCACCACCTTTGTGGAGAGGGACCACTGTTGCTGTACACTGCTCTTTGGGTACATATCCTGTGATAAGGCTGAAACTGAGCAGTAGTGTTATTTGGCATTCCATTCTTCTTGGAGTTCATGTTGGACACAGCACAGGACACCATCTCGTATCATTGATGCTGTGTGTCTTGCTTTGAAGATGCTGCCTGTTACCTCAGCATCAGCAATGTCAGGGGGCCAGCACTCTGCTGGGATAGATATTTGTCATTTTTTTTTGGGGGGGGGAGTTTGCACTGAACATGTCAGGTTGGATGTTGGCAATGTGTGTGGGTTTGGTGTATATTTTGTAATATTTGGTAATTCAGAGCATATTTGTGAATTCCCAACAAGGTTCCTACCATCAGTTAAGACAGCCTTGTGATTATGTGATTATCCTTAGTGTCCTGTACAATTTGTATCTCCATAGGTTCATAGGTTCATACTGGGCTATCTGCCCTAGGGCATTTATCAGCCTAGCCAGAGTGTGTGTGGCTTTCGCCACCCCTTGCTATGTGAATATTATGGCCATTTAGGGTTTACTTTACTGTGCCTCTGTCTAGATGTGGCACACTGAAGACCCCCGTGTAAATCTATGATCTCCCATCCACTTGGCAGGATTCCTGTTGAAGAGAGTCAGTGAGGGGCTCTGCCTAACATGGAGTAGGTTCTGTTCTAGAGTGTAGGGAGCCTCTGGGTTAGGAATCTGTCCCACCAGCACATCCAATTTATTTATGTGTTGAGGTTGACATCTGTCGCTCTCATGGCTCTAACGGCTTTGGATTTTCTGAGGTGGAGCATGTCCATCAATTCTGTATTGGACATGACCTTGTACATCGGGCATACATCGCCTCTGAGTATGCAGTATGTGACTGCATACAGCTGGGGTGTTGTCAGCCAGGCAGCATATGACAAATGTTTGATACCTTTTATCTTCTTGGTCAGGTACTTCTGAGGTCTTTCTAATTGCTGCAGGTGTCGGGTATGGTACATCCCAAATGGGGCATTGTACTCAATTATGGGCCTGATAAGAGAAGAGTATAGGGGCACAATGACCTCTCTTGATGTAGATGTGAATCCTTTCATGATAAGGTGGCCACTATAGGTGGTTTTCCTAGCCAAGTTGGCAAAGTGAGTGTTGCATGTGGGGTTACTGTCCACTTGTGTCCCTAGGTCCCTGATTACTTCTTCCATACATAATGGATTACCACCTATGTGGTGATTTGTGAGTACCTTGTTTGGTATTTGGGGAGACATTCATACTCTCCAGTGTCTTCAGGGAGGCTGAGTGGTGTTCCTGGGTCTGAGAGGGAGGTCTGTAGCATGCTACATACTGTACAACTGTTTTGCCTACAGTTAGTTGCACATGGATGGTCACTGATGCTTCGTGCATTGTCAGTAACCTGGACGTGTGGGTATCTTTGCTGAATATGGATACTCCCCCTCCTTTTGTGGTTTGGTCCAGGTTTTGGGGCTGAAAAGCATGATTTGAGGTATAACCTGGTAGTGCTGGGGTGCTCTCAGGAGCCGTGATGCAGGTTTCCATCACTGCACAGACATCAATGTTCTCCATACTGGGGAGGGCCTCGAGAGCATGCATCTTGTGGTTTAGACATCTGGCATTGAGCAGCATTACCCTCATGTTTTTTCCACTTATGTTTTCTGGGGAGGTGGGTTTGTCTTTTCAGCCTTGCCTACAAAAGGCACTATGGAGGTGGAAAGAGCCTTAGCCAATATCCAGACACACAAGGGTGACAGGTGCAAGTCATCCCTGGCAAAGCAGTGTGGCTTGTCAAGCATGACATCCCAAGCAGACACACATTGTATCCCCTTGGAATGACACCAGTAATTGAGCCAATTGTTAAAGCTGATCATTCTGAGTTTGTACTGTGGCATCATTCTTGGTGGCGGTAGGATGCTGATCAGGGTCAGAGTCATACCGGCCTGGCCTACATAATCGGAGAGCTCCTCTATGTCTCTTTACATGTAGTCCAGGGAGGTATGTCTCAGGTCATTCACACCAGCATGGACAATGACTGAGTCATATTTGTACTTGCTTTGGAGTGACCTGCATGATTGTGTTATGTGGCAGATTGTAGCAGCCTACAGGCAGCTTACTGTACCCTTTTCCTTGTTCAGTCTGGTGAGCGGGACATCAGTGTGTCTGCCTATGGAGTCACCTATTACAAGTATATCAGGCATGTTGTTTGTCCTTACGAGCTGTGACTGTTTGGCACACCGGCTTTTTGTACTATGTGTTGCATGTGCTATGTTTGGGGGTAGTGGTTGCTTGGGTGTCTGCTTTGGAGGCCTCTGTTGATTTGGTGGTTTTTAATTATAGCCTCCAAAAATGTTTTTGTGTGTTTATGTATTTGGTTTGCAGTTGTGATAGGTCTATGTGAGTGGGTTTGTGGTGTGTGTGGTTACCTTCTCCTCCTGACTAGTTTAGATAGTACTGAGTTGAGAGAGCTCAGCCTCCAGTTTGGAGACGTGCTTGCATCTCTCACATATATTTGTATTTCTTGGGGGGTGGAGGGGGGTTGACTGTGTACATGGGGCAGGTGTAACATTGCCCAAGATTCACAGATTCAACTTGTTGTAGCTGGCCTTAGTGGATTTTATGACTGGCCATATTTTATTGCCATAATACTGATCAGAGATTACTTCCCTTTTTGGGTTTGCTCTATCATGTGGTGACTTCCTCATTCTCTTGAATGGTTTGGTAATGGCTGTGGTCCACCATGCCAGATGCCTGTGTGTATGGTATTGGGCCTTGGTTTTATTTGGGATTGCATATCCATGCATTCCTGACTGTGTTCATAGAATGCATTTATAAAGGGTTCTGAGGTGTGGCCCATATTTTCCACAGGCACAGGGCCTTTAATGGATTTCACATCAGTTTGGAGGAGTGCAACATTTCCTTTACACATGTTTTTCACTGTGCTTTTCTGGACAGGGACTGTGGTCCGGCTGTGAATATCCAGTGTGATTATTATATGGTCTGATCTTACCAGTGAGGAATACACTTCTCATCTGGCCATAGAGTACCCATGTTGCTGATTATCACATCCAGTCTGCTTACCCCTCTTGTGGGAGTGGTACATTGTTCCTGAGCATGTTGGTTTATGGATTCTAGGAACCTTTGGCCTAGGGTGTTGGTGCTAGGATAATGCTCCCAGTCTATGTTTGAGTATTTTCAGTCACCCAATATAATGTTGTTTGGAGAGCTTGATATTTCCATGTGTTCCAACATAGGCCAAGTGAAGTTCCTGGCATTAGGAGGGTAGTCTGTAGCAGGCTACAAACTGGCAGGCAGTCTTAGCCACTGTTACTTGAGCATAGATAATCCATGCTGCTTCTTGTTGTGGTACCAACATGGGGGTGTGGTTATCCTTGACAATTATTGCTACTCACCCTCCTTTTGTAGTTTGTTCCATGTTTTGGGGCTGTAAAGCATGGTATGAGGTGTAACATGGTAGTGTTAGGGTGCTCTTGTGAGCCTTAACCCAGTTTTCTGTTAAAGGACAGATATCAACATTCTCCATGCTGAGGGGAGTTTAGACTGCATGCATCTTTCAGTTTGGACATCTGGCATTGGGTAGCATTACTTATCCCTTGTGATACCTATGGAGGTGGAGCATCGTGCCTTGCTCAGCATGTCATCCCAGGCTGGCACGCATTGGATCCCCTTTGACTAATGGCAATACTTAAGCCAATTATTGTAATTGATCATCTTGTCTTCATATTCTGGCATCATGCTTGGTGAGGGTAGGATGTTAGTCAGGGTCATCATGTTTGCATATACTACATGGTGTTACATTGCTTAACACATGGCAATCATGCCTCAGGTGGTGCTGCAGGGCTGTCTATGTTGGATGCACATACTACACTCCCTGTACATGTTTGATAGCAGGTTGTGTCAACTTAGGCATCCCTTTTACTATATGTGTGAGTCAGAGAGAGGTATAATTTCCTGGGTTCCTACTGAGCCAGTGTATGTGCTATGCATTGCTGATTTGCCAAGGCCAAGGCATACTGGGCATGCCTCCTTCTGCCTACTGGAGCAGGCTCAGGTTGTTCCTCCTCCAAGTCACGCTCTGCCTGTGATTGGCTTGGCAATGGTGGGGTGCTGTTTGTCCCAGCCCTATGCTGGCCCTACTGCAGCTGTTTTCGCAGAATCATATTATGTAGCATAGCACATACCATGATGATTTGGGTGCATGTAGTTGGTGAGTACTGTAAGGCTCCACCAGATGTGTCCAGGCACCGGAACCATGACTTGAGCAGCCCAAACAAACGCTCGATTACATTTCGTGTTTGTGCGTGTGCCTCATTATGGCATTCTTGTTCAGGTGTGTGTGCGTTTCTGATGGGTGTCATCAGCCACGGCTCCAGTGCATAGCCAGCATCCCCCACTAAGTGACCATGTGGGATGTCCCCATTGGCAAATGTCTGGTACAGCTGCATCAGATGCCAGATATGTGAATCGTGGTAGCTTCCAGGGCAGCCAGCACACACATTCATTATTATGCCCTGGGCATCACACACGACCTGGCAGTTGATGGAGGGGAAGCCCTTGCGGTTAATGTAGGCCCTACTCCGCTCAATGGCTGGCGCTTTGATGCGTATATGCGTGCAGTCTATTGCACCCACTACCGCAGGGTATTCCGCTATTTGCTGGAAGAGACGCATATTGCTGGCCAATACCTCACGGGAATTGGGGAAATATACATGCTCACTGACATGTGCTGACATGGCATCCAGGAACTGGTGCAGTACCCTGGATGCTGATGCCTGTGATATCCCCATCATATCACCAGTTGGTCTCTGGAAGGTACCTGTTGCTAGTATTCTTAGGCCAACACTTACCTTGGTTTCCACTGGGATGGGTTTCCCTCTGTTGGTTCTGTGTGTGAGGCGTGGCCTGCACAGCTCAACAATTTGCTGCAGGAGGTCTCTGTCCACTCTATAGCGCTCCACTATCTCCAGCTCATGCAACCCCATATGTCTCCTTATAACAGCTATGGCAGCCCCTAGCATTTTTGGTCTGAGTGAAGCTTTTTCAGTTTTCACTTCTAGTAGCTTACTCCTCTCTTGCAGTGTCTCTTGAGAGAAACATTCTGCACTGTTGTTTGCAGTTCTGGGCTGGGCTACTGTTCTGCCTGTGTAATTGCCTGCTTCTGATTGTTTTCACCTGCTAGCTCTGCCAGTAATTTCTGCTAGCTTCCTACTATTTCCCATGCTTCCTTTTTCCCTTCTGTTTCCTCAGGGGGGAGCAACGTGCATACCAGCAAAAACACGCTCACAGTAGCTAACACGCATGCACACATGCTTAGACGGACTAGAATCTGCTTATTCGGGTTAAAACGCACGCACACCAGTGCAAACAAGCATACAGGTGTTTAAACAGGCTCTTACATGCGTATTCTGCCTTAAACTTGCGCACTCATGTTTACACGCACACACTCTGTCTTACTAGTGCCTACCAGCGCGCACATGCACGCATGCAGACCCAGCAAGAAACTTTGGTGTTATCCATCATGTACACCTTCCATTTCTTGGCTTTCCCATGCCTACTTGTTGACACTCCTCTTTCCATGATGTGTGATTGACAGCTTTCACATGCCACTGTGCTCCAATGAGCTGCATTCCTTTCATACATTCCCCCCTGTGATGTCACCTATCTCTTACTCTGTTACTCCCCCTTATTCTACTCCTACACAGCACGGATTGTGCTCATTTTTTATGTAACAGTGCGATTCACTATCCTACCACTCATTTACATAGGATTGCCTACTAATGCTTAGTTACATATCTTACACTCCGCTTCCCCCCTTAGCAACCCCTACTCGGTGGCCATGTTGTTTTACCCTGCTATTTCCTTCCATTGTATACTCATGCTTTGCATAAACCCA